>NC_090925.1:957077535-957387631 GCF_040938575.1 Ambystoma mexicanum
GGCCTAGAGTCTTGGGTGTATGGCCTGTGGCCATGCACCCAAAACTCTACGTCCTGCCCACAACCACCACAGCATATCACACCCATTGTGGCTTGTAACTTCACTACGTATAAATTTGGTCTTGGGTGCATGGTCTTCAGCCATGCACCCAAGACTCTAGGCCCTTCCCACAACCACCTGATTGATGTTCGATACTACGGGTGTGTCTATTGCTGTGATATTCTGCGGTGGTTGTGGCCAGGGTCTAGAGTCTTGGGTGTATGGCCATAGCTATTTGAATCTATGGGTGTGCAGTATATCAAAACCATGGTGACTTATAACTTCACTGCTTATAATGTTGTTCTTGGGTGCATGGCCTTTCGTCCATGCACCCAAGACTCTAGGCCCTTGCCACAACCACCGCAGCATATCACACCCATGGTGGCTTATAAATCATTAGCACACCCATAGAATGAAACATTTTAACTGCAGCATATACTCAATTTGCACCCAGGACTCTAGGCCCTGCCCACACCTACCGGATAGATATTTGATTGTATGGGTGTAATGTATGAATGTGATATGCTGCGGTGGTTGTGGGAAGGGCCTAGAGTCATGAGTGTATGGCCTACGGCCTGCAGCCATGCACCCAAAACTCTACGTCCTGCCCACAACCACTGCACTATATAAAACCCATGGTGCCTTATAACTGCAGTGCTTATAACTTTGTTCTTGGGTGCATGGCCTTCGTCCATGCCCCCCAAAACTCTAGGCCCTCCCCACAACCACCTGATAGATATGCGATACTACGGGTGTATCTATTGTTGTGATATGCTGCGGTGGTTGTGGCCAGGGCCTAGAGTCTTGGGAGTATGGCCTATGGCCATGCACCCAAGACTCTAGGCCCTGGCCACAACCACCGCAGCATATCACACCCATCGCAGCAGTACCACACCCATAGAAACAAAACATAACTATGGCATGTACTCAATTTTAATATTTGCTAACACCACGCGTGTCCTTAGAACAGTTTCAAGTTGCCTGCGCACAGCACGGACAGAAGTACTATCCTTGTGAGACCCCTCATTTTCAGTAATTACAAACATCCCGACAGTGCGGGCATGGCAAATACATCATTAGCACCTGCCGCCTAAACAAAAACAGTATTTCACCCATCTCTTACTCTCTGAACCTCCCCAAGCACTCTGACACACCAAAACACTTTCCGAAACAGCATTTCGCCTCTGGTCGCCGCCGCGCTGTCGGGGGATCCAAGATGTCGGGCACATCCAAACAATCTGACGCACATCACGCCTCACTCCAGCTAATCAGCGGACACGTTGCGTGTCCGCGATCATGACGCGAACCCCTTAACCAATCAGTATCTTGTCTGCGGAGCAAACAGGGAAGTGTGACCACGGAGCAGACATGGATATCACTAAGTTTTTGAGACATACTTTTTGGTAATTTTAAAGAAAACTACTGGACGGATAGGCACCAAATTTACAAAAGCACGCTTTCGGGACCAAGTTCATCCTCCTGCCGCAAATTTGGTGCAAATCCGTCCCGCGGTTTGGCCTGTAGGCGTGCACAATGTTTTTCCACCATTCACTCTATGGGAAAAAAAGACGTTTTGGGATCCCCCCTACCCCTATAACTCCCCCCCCCCCCCCCTGGACCAAACATAACCAAACTTTGCAAACAAATTCAGAGTGGCCCATATACTTTTTTGCAAAGTTTGGTGAGGATTCGTCCAGGGGGAGCGAAGTTATAAGCTGCCCAAAAAGTGCTCTTCCCATGGAACCAGCAACTTAACCATAACTACACAGCCACTTCTGTGGCTGTGTAAAATATTATATATAAAAATTATTAGCATTTTTCTAATTTTTCAAACAAACATCTTTTTTTTCGCTCCTCAGGCTATACACCCATTTCCCATACCCCTATGATCCCCCCCTCCCACCATGGACAGAGTTGCTTAGGGGTTTCACGTATATACTTTGCCAAAATACATTCTATCTTATATAATGTTCAAAATCCTTAGGCTGTGTGGACACCATTGCTGTACAAGTCACTGTTGAGATAGTTAAGACCATCGTCCATTCTTGCTGAACTTGTTCATGTTCCCTTGAAGATTATATGTCATCCACTCCAAGGCAATGAACCCCCACATTTTAATGAACCAATCCCTAACCCCAGCAATTTATTTCTGTTTCCAAGCACTTGCGATAACCAACCATGCAGCTATCACCATTAACATGAATGCTTTTTGGAGGGTAAGCTATTCTCCGGGTCAAACAAACCACACTCCCATTCTTTAGGTGTCCAAATTACTACCAGGGGGAACAAGTTTGTAATCTGATTTGTAACCTCCAGCCAAAACTTGCTCAATATTGTGCAATCCCACCAAATATGCTGCCAGTCACCCCGTCCTCCGAATCCTCACCAACATTTCTCTGCTGAAGTCGGGAACATTTTATGTAGCTTTTCAGGGGTGAAGTGCCATTGGTACATGACCCTATACCATGCTTCCCTTATCTGAATAGACCTCATTAATTTAGTGATATTTTTCCATATATGTTCCCAATACTGTCTCAATAGATCCATCTCCAGTCTTTTCCCATTTATGTATGTACCCCCAAGTCTCTCCCTCATTCTCATCCAACAGTATCAAATATAACTTCGACACCATTTGTCGATTCCCGGAGTGTGTGATAATACATTTCTCAAATGGCGTGAGTTCTCTCCCCGCAGCTTCCCATGCCCCTGATCTAGCCAGCCAATATCTCAGTTGGTAATACTCCAATCTATCTCTTTCTACAACCCCCAGTCTTTCTTTGCATTCCTCAAACGAATAAATGGCCCCTCCCTGAACCATATCTCCCACCTTTGTACAACCTGCACTCCGCCATTGTTTAAACGTTCCCCTTATCCATCCCTGGGTAAAACTGGGGGTTCTCAAACAATGGAGTAAATGGTGATAGACTAGTGGATAGAGCACCTTTATCTATTAAGCGATCCCATACATCTAAAACCGCTGAAAGTACCTGGCTGGCCTGTGTATTTGGGGGTCTATCTTGTCGTTACAGCCACAATATCCCTTTCAATGTTCACCCAGCCACTGCCCTATACATTTTTACCCATCATTTCTTAGTATCCCCAGTAAACCATTCCCGGATTACCCGTAGCTGTGCAGCCTCATAATATTTTTCAAAATGCAGCAAGCCCACTCCCCCATTTTCTCTGCAAGCCATTAAAATGTGAAATGGCACTTGCAGAGATTTATTTAGCCAAAGTAATCTCCCAACTTATTTGTGCAGCGCCTTAAAGTAAGGCAAAGGAACCTTCTCTGGAAGAACTATGAATTCATACAATCAGCTCGGAAGAGTTACCATTTTAAGAGTAGCAGCCTTCCCAGCCATGAAATTTGCAGCAGATTCCATTTCCCTAAATCCTCTTTCACCTGCTGCAATACTTGAGGGTAATTGGTATCAAACACCTGGGAAACCGTCCTTGTTATATTGACCCCCAAATATCTAATATAACTATCTGCCACTTTAAACGGCGAATTGGAGGCTAATGCCTCCCTCTGTTAAGGGGATAAACCTAGTTCCAGAAGCTCTGACTTCCCCATATTGACCTTAAGACCTGCCACCCATTAAACTCTGGCCAATTCTTTCAATAATGCTGGTATCGAATGTTCGGGGTTCCTGCATTGTCAATAGCATGTCATCTGCGAAGGCCACAATCTCATGTACCTCGCCTCCAAACCTGATACCACTGTATGACCTCTCTCGCTCTAATTCTATGCAAGAATGGTTCCAAGTATATAGCACATATAAGTGGTGAAAGCAGGCACCCCTGTCAGTGCCTCTACTTATGAGAAATCTTTTTATTAATTGCCAATCTTAGCATAGGAGCATAATAATTAGCCGGCACCATCTGGATAAACTTGGTCCCCATTCCCATCTGTCCCATCACAGAAATCAAATAAGGCCATTCTACGCAGTCAAATGCTTTTTCGGCATCTAAAGAAATCATAACTGCGGGAATCTGTGTTATATGAACCTTTTCAAGTAAATGGGTAACCCTGCTGATGTTATCCAACCTCTGTCTACCCATTATGAACCCTGATTGATCCATATGTATCAAAGCGGGTAAACGGTGCGCTAATCTTGTTGCCAAGATGCTCGTAAATGGCTTTGCATCAATGTTTAAAAGGGCAATGGGTCTATACGACCCACATTTCGTCGGATCGTCCCAGGCTTTCCGAAGACCACCACCTTAGCCTCAGACATTGTTGGTGTCTCTGCCCCTTTGACCTCTATTTTATTAAATAATTCCCTTAATATCGGGACCAACTGCTTGGCATATTTCTTATAAAAGGTGGCCGGAAACACATCAGGTCCTGGTGCTTTATTTATCGGTAATGCTTTTATTGCCCCATCACTTCCTCCTCGCTATACACTTTCCTGCTCCTCGATGTTATTCTGGGCATATTTATATCATACATATATCGTTATATCTCTAAACTGTCCGGATGGCCTGACGCGTACAATAATTCATAATACTGAGCAAAGTTTCAGTTATCTCCTCTGTCCCAGTGACTATTGATCCATCGGGTTGTGATATTTGCTTCGCAGCCTCTATTCCATTCAACTGTCGAGCCAGCAATTGATCTGCTTTATTAGCTTGGATATAGTATCTTTGCTTAGTCATCAATAAAGATCTCTCTGCTCTCCTAGTCACCTAGTCAGCAATATATTTATTTGGCTATTTAACTCCTTCAATTTATTGGTTAATGCCCTCGCTCTCCAATTAGCTATAGCTGTATGGGTATCCTGCACTTGGGCCTCTAAATCCACTTCCACTCTGGCCCTCTGTTTCTCCTGCTGAACTTTAAGTGATATAAGTTCTTCATGAATCACAGCTTTAAAGGCGTCCCATGTACCCTCAGGTGAAACTAATTGGGTCCTGTTAATAGAGAAATATTCTTCTATTTTAAGTCTTATTTTCTTTGCCTTTCCTTCGTCATATAATAGTTCCCTAGGGAAGGTCCACGCCCACAACCCGGCCTTGGAGCCGTATCTATAAAGCAAACTGTTAGGGGGGCATGGTCAGACAGAGCTATAGATCTCACCTCAATTTCTTTAACCTTTCCCAGCAATTTTGCTGTTACCCACACATAATCTATTCTCGAGAGGGAATGATATATATGTGAAAAACATGTATATCCCTTTTCATCTCCCCTCCTCATCCACCACACGTTACTTAACACCCTTGAAGTTTGTACCATTTCTCCCCCCGTCCCCACCTCCACTCCGATCTACCTTGGGTTCCCAAGCCATATTAAAATCTTCTGTGAGTATTATTTCACCATATGCAAAATCTTCTAGCTTACTTACGACCTCCCGTATGTATGTCCCTTGGCCCGTATTAGGCACATACACTGTTGCTAATGTGATCAATTTGTGTTCCATTTGCAACATCACAAACAAATACCTGCCCTCCATGTCTGCTTTATATCGCACCACCGTTGCTTAAGTTCTATCATTACCCCCAAAGTCTTCCCTGCTGCGTTGGATTGGTATATTCTAGCAAACAATTTTTTTTATCCGCCTTCCTAATGTGTGTCTCTTGTAACATTATCATATCCACTTTTTCCCTTTTGAGTATCGCTTCAACCTTTTTCCGCTTCAGCTGGGAAGTCAACCCCCTTACATTATATGTTATAACCTTGAATGTATACCATATAAAAATATTCACATTGAACATCAAACACTTCCCCTATTGGCACAATAACTCCTTCCACAGGTTCTATGTCCCCACCCCCCCTTAAACCTCCCATCTCTCTCCACAACCTATCCATCCCTCAAACCCATCCCAGGCCCAGGCCCACTATCCTATGACATCCTCGGGAGAAAATCCCCAAGCTAAGGCCCGATACAAAGCCTGGGGAAGTATCCTACCACCTCCATTGGATTCGAAGACATCTTCCGCCAGCCCTCCACCCTGACCGTGCTTTAAACCAGCGATGATTGTTAAACCCAACCCCTTCATTGATACAATGTGCGCGTCTACCTTTAGGATGTGCCTTCACCACTCACTTCATCCCCCCCACCTTGCCCTTTCACTCAAGTACCCTTCAAATTTGTTCCGCGTCCACCTATCTTCTCCACTACCACTGATCAATCCCATTGTTGCGTTCATTGTGGAGCGGAAGGCCCTGCACGTCTCTCTCCGTGCCCCACTTCTTCCTTGATATTGAGCAATGCCTTCAGTGCTCGTTGTTATACGATGCTGCACCCCTTCCAGAGTAAACAGCAGTCCATTTATACAAACTCTGTTTGGCTTTCAAAACACGTGTTACTTGACCTATGTCTCTATGCCTCGGAAGTGTCACTAACGCCAAGTTTTGATACAGCTGAATTTGCATCCCATTAGTTTTGACATCTGCAGCTGCTCTTGCTGCTCATAAGATCCTCTTTCAGAACATACGAAGATATGGCTAGCACAACATCTCTGGGTCTAGCACCAGTTTCTCTTCTTCTAAGGCCCACTCTATGGATCCAATCGATTCCCTATATCCTCAGGCGGATTTCCGTTAGTAAAGTACCAAAGCATTGTTGAACCGTGGTTTTCAAATCAGAATCTGTAATCGTCTCACCTAAACCTTTGATGCAGATATTTGATCTTCTTGAACGGTTCTCCAAATCTTCAATTTGTATTTCTAAGTTGTGTGAGACTCTTGCCAAATGTTCCAAAGGTTCACTATTCTGTTGGAACTCCTCTGATGTCTTTGTCAGGCCTTGCTCAGTAATGTCAACTTTCACCCAGCTCTTTCTATTCCCCCTTAGCTTCTGTCAAAGAGGATCTCAGTTCTTCCTGCAACAAAGTACATTGTTGCTGAAAATTGTCTGTAATCCTCCCTTCTATCTCTCTTACACATTCTCTGAGGTCCTCTTTGTTGAACGCCATTTCACCAGCTTCCGGAGTATCCCTTTTGTCACCCTCCGCAATGCCCTTCTTATAAAGGACTGAGTGCGTTTCCCCACTTTGTTTCCAGCACCTCTCAAGCAGCCCCTCTTCAACTTGTGGTTGCCTCCTTTTAGCCTGGGTACCTTTTTGTCTTTTAGATTTTTGCATTAGGAACTAATAAGCTGTCCCCTCATGCGAACAGTGATTATAATGCGCCTCTACAACAATTCTCAGTCTCTATTGAGTGCACTTAATTTGTCGCATCATTACATTGCGTGAGCCTTCAACGTTTTTGTACCCATTTATATGTGCGATGCATTTATCCCGCTGGCCTACAATTGTAGTTTTTTGGCGAAAGGGGCCACTAACACCAATCTGAAGCAGGTCTGCAATATATCATGCTCCATTTCCAACATCAGTCGCCAGTCACTTGAATATTAAACAAGTGGAGTATTAAAAGCATGCTATCTCCACAGGTTCATGCGCCATCGCAAATCCTGCACCACCTCTTCCTGCCAATTACCGCGGTCCTCTCCTCCACGCCTCTACCTCAATACAATGGGACGCCCTCCTGTTGAAATATCTAGCAGCTGCACTTCATTCCTCACAAAACATTACCTCAACACTTTGTAGCTTGCAGGCCTCTATGCTCTGTCCCTCCTTTTCCAATTACAGGGCTGCTACCTGACCATCGATGGGAGTAACCACTTCAAACCCTGTTTTGCCCGTTCTGCTTTCCGGCGCTGCGCCATCCACTTGATCCCTTCTTACTATAAAAAGGGGTGTACCTCCTCAGTCACCAGCACGCTCTCGCCTCCGTTCAGGGGCCGTCTCCTCTTACTCAAATTGCACAATTGCAGTCTCTTCTCCTCCAACAACCGACACTGCCTCAGTCAGACACTCTGTGAAATCGCATCTACCCGGTCAAAGCCAATCGCTTTTAATCCACAGCTGACGGCGCTTTCGGTCCATATAAGCTATGAGCCACACTTCTCATATACATGCAGCTCTTTCAGCATTGTCAGGTGTCCCCATAGGGATTATACGGATTTGGGAGACCACTTACTTTTTTACTTTAAATCAAAGGCATCACTGGCCTTTCCTCGCCCCCTTCGCCTGCGCTGCAATTGTCTGCACTATTCCCTCTGAGTGTAATCTCCAATTCTGCTGCAGCAGCAATCTTGATAAGGCCCCCTTTCTGTCAACCTTGCAGGGTAGTCCGTTGGATCCTCCTCATCTGATCAGTGCGCTGTCCCTCCTACCTCCGCAAACAGGTGTTGGGGCAGCCAATATAGCACTCCTCATAGCACTGTGTTCTCCCCAGCACACTGCTTGTCCCACAATCGAACCGCAGCTGTCTGCATAGAAGTGCAACACCCTGTTTCCCCAGCTGGCAAAGTCTTCACAGAGTTTCGAGGAAGAGGGTGGTGACCTCCACCCATGTCTCCTACAATTGTGCACAACCTTCTACTTCTCCCTGGTACCCAGCCCAGCTCCAAACAATGAAGGTGAGCCTGCTTTTTTATACGGGCCGATCGACCCCCGGTCCCTACTCACCCGCAGCCATCTTGGAATCCCGCAGTTTTTTATTTTTAGGTGTTCTTTGTAGGCTACGGCAAGTCATCCTCCTCCTTTTTCCTTTTCTGTTTACCTGTATGCATTTGAAGGTGTTGGGCAGACAGCTGTGTAGGCTGGCTTTGTAGTTGTCATCTAGCCATGATTCTGTGACGAGTAAGATATCCATTCCACCGTCGCAGAGTAGATCATAGATCTCTGTTGCGTGTTTGGACATCGATTTTGCATTGATTGGATTCCAGTGCATCTTTTTCTTTATAGTGTCCTGTTTTGTTCTTGTGTTCTTGCTTTTGTCTTTGTGTGGTCTTGTTGGTGATTTTACTCATTATCCTCAGGATGTAGGTTGTGTTCTGTTAGGTCTGTTTAGTCATTGAGTAGGTCGGCCAGGTTTCGTGTTGGGTCCATGACTACTTCTGGTTCCTCTTCTGTATCTAGTTGCTGTTGCTGCAGATTCCCTTGGGTTTTGGTGATGAAAAGGTGTAATTTCCACTCTGTCTCCTTTGGCATGCTTCTGCCCTTTTCTTATGGGGTGCCGGTATCCTGCCGGTGTGTGCAACATTTCTGGTGGTTGTATGTTCTGGTGAGTGGCCTGTAAAGAGGTACAGTGTTGGGTACAATGATATTTGTCTTGTTTTTGAGTTTATTTTTACTGTTGCACTAATGGATGTGTTCGCTGTTGCTGTGTTGGTATTTGCTGGCGTGGTGTGGTTCAGTTTCGTTTATCCTTCCTCCTATTTGTCTCCTGTGTTCTCTGGCATGGCATATTCTGTTCTTTAGTCTTCTAGTTTTTTGGAGTTTGTGTTATTGTGTTTGGGTCGCAGGCGCTTTTCAGAGTTTTTGTTGGGCAGCTTGTCTTTTTTGTTTTAGTTTTAGGGTCCCCTTTTAATGGCAGTTTTCGCAGTTTTCTTGGTGGCTTCTGTTGTTTTTGGTTATTGTCGGGGGGGGGGAGCGAGTGTGACTCAGTCGGGTACCGTTGGCTTGCACGGAGGGCCTTGGGTTCTACTGAGCGTTCTGGACAGTAATACTGCCCGTAGTGTGAGGCAAGGTCCTAATGGGGTTAGGGCTGGATGGAGGTTCCTGAATGCGTGCTTTGGTGGCCTTATCCTTTGAGCTGTCTCCCAAGTCTGCCCTTCTGAGACAAGTCTGCTGGCCGTTTGTGGCTACCTTTTCTACCTTTCTGCTATATTCCCCCTAGAAGCCCATTAGATTTGAGGCACAGCAGTGTTGGTGGAGCACTTAAAAGTGTGGGACCTGTACTAGTGGGAAACCTAGTTCTGAAGCACTTTGTCTTGGAGCACAGCTGTTATGTGAGAGAAAGCCTGTAACCGAAACCCAGAAGTTGGGGGAGCACCTAGAACTGGGACACAGTGCAAGAGGGGAAACACCTAGAATTGGAAAAACAGCAATTGGAGAAACACTCAGAAGTAGAGCAGCTTAAGGGAAGAGCACCTAGATTTGAAACGTAGGAGCAATATAGAGACCCCTAGAACTGGCGCATAGTGCTGAGGTTAGAAAACGCAAACATTCGAAGTACTGCAGCAAGTAGAAACAATTGGATTTGAGATACCGGAGATACCAAAAATGCCTATATTTGAGACACAGCAGCAGTTGAAAAACACCTTTATGTTAACAGAACTTGGATAGCGCATGTACACCCTAAGACATCTTGGCGCTGGTAGCGTGCGAGGATGTTTAAATGAAAGACTTGTTTTTTTAAATAGTTGTTTTTAATAACTGACGAAACGAAAGGTGATCAGCAGTGCCACGTAGCGCAAGAGGGAGGTCATTCCAAGCTTTCGCAGCTGCAACTGAAAAGGCACGTCGTCCTATTCGAGCAAGTTGGTAGCGGGGAATAGCTACCGGGAGAGCTGAGTGGGAGCATAAGGATTAAGTAGGTGTCATGAACCTTGCCCCTGGCCCTCACTGGCAAGTCAGCCTTCCAGTTAGGGCCAGGTCAAAGGCCTTAAAACCTCATCCAAGACTCTCTTAGAGTCAGTCCTGGCACCTTTGGCTCCAGGCTCATAACCATCATGAAGACCAACATTAGAATGGGACTATTTACTTGGGACTATTTAACTTGGGGGTGGGTTCAGCCAACATGGAGGCACACACATAGCTCAGTTACAAGGAACTGAGCTATGCGGTACAGTCTTTTGGGTGTGGCAGGCCTGGGACTACTTTACCTGGACTTCTTTGGGTGTGGCAGGCCTGGGACTATTTTACCTGGACTACTTTACCTGAGACTATTTAAACCACACCCAAACAGCAGAACATGCTTTGCGTTATTCTGCTTTGGGCAGCGTAACGCTCACAGTGTCAAGTTCTTTGATGCCATCTTACCTGAAACCAAGGACCTGCATAGAGAGAAAGAACACTACGAAACTTACCTGGAACAGTATCCTGTCTTCAATCCATTGCTGACTTCAGTTCCACTCGTCTAAAGGTACGAACTCCATCATCCGGCACTGCATGCATCCTGGAATACCAAAACCTGGAAAGAGGAGAAAGAAAGACAGCATTAGTAAGCGTTTACTCACGTTTCCTTCTGAATGAAGAAAGCCACACAATTCTTACCTGGGTAGTCATCTCCTGGTCCGTATCACTGCTGGAACATTACGGCGCTCGGCGAGGAACATCGCAACCTGCAAGGAGAGAAAAGGCACAGGTTAGCAATATAAAAGGCGAAACAGCGCCGCGCATTACTCACCGGACAGAATTGCGCACACCGTGCTTTTGCCTACTGGCCCATGCTCATCTTCAAACTGCATAACCACTCCAAAATACCTTTCCATACCTAAAGGGAAAGAAGCAAGACATTATTATTCGAACCAAGAGGAACATAAGAACTGCATATAAAGACTGTAAAGCAGCAAACCTACGGAGTCGCACCAGGCCTGGATTCCCACGGGGGGGCTTGCACCAGTGAAGTAACTTGGTCGCTGCTCGCCCCCCACATCTACGCTCCCCTGCCACGAGTAGCAGGACAGAGAATCCACCTTCTACAATATTACGGTGAGGAGAGGGCCCAAGGGGGAGGAAGGAGTTGAGGCCAAGGGAGGTGGGAAAACATAAAGACAATTTGGTATTGAATCCAGCTCCATCCAGACCCATCCTTAACCAGAGGCCTTACCAAGGGACTGGGAGAGGGTTCGAGAGTGCAAATCATCCAACCAGGGCTGGGTGGCGTCCCCGTGGATACCAGGTGAGCGTAACAGTAGGTACATAGCGAGGGAATTTAGTTTGCAAGTATTCTGATCCGATGCCATAGAAAGCTTGGTGCACTATACACCTGGACTTGAAGGAAATCCGATGTGCCACCGCTAGCCAGTGCAATTTCTAGAGCAAAGGAGATGTATGTGTTCCAAATGGAGGATGAAGAATAGCTCTGGCCTCCGCATTCTGTAGTAGCTGAAGCCGCTTGATCAAGTAGCGGGGCTAGGCCAGGTTAAGTGAGTTGCAGTAGTCCAGCACACTGAGGACCAGAGCTGCAACCATTGGTGCCTGGTAAGCTGCTGGAATAAAAGGTAGAACCTTTCGAAGAATGCAGAGCTTGGACATAGCCTAGAAACACCTAGATTTGAGGTGCCTGGCAAGTGTGGAAAAAAAATACATTTGAGGCACAGCAGTGAGTAGAAAACAGCTACATATGAGGTACCTGTCAAGTGGTAAAGCACCTAAATTTGAGACACAGCTAGATTTGAGATACCTGACAAGTGTGAAAAAGAAAGTAAACAACACCTAGAGCTCAGACATTGCCAAAAGCAATGAACACCTAGATTGGAGGTACCTGGCAAGTGGGAAAAACGTCTACATTTGAGAGAGAGCAGTGAAATTGGCAAATCACCTACAGATGGGATACACTGCTTATTTTAAAACTAATTATTAACTCGCTAACATGGTTGTGCTAGGTTATGTATGATGAGAGTGGTAGGGTTCTTAATGGACTACAGTAATTGCTGTACTCCCCACCCAGACAACACTTACTTATCAGTCGCTGTTGGTTGACGGCGGCTGGCTTCCCAGGGGAACACAGGCAAACGCGAATTGGAGCTGGCTTCTTTGCGAGCTGCCCTTTGCCTTGGGGCACTTAGGTAAGGGCTGCCTGGGTAAGGGCTGTTCTGCAAAGGTGTCTTAGAAGGAAGAACGGGCCAATCACTGAGTGATGTGGAGGGTTAAGCGGCAGGAAGCAGACAGTGATGCTGCGAGAGGGACCTTGAGAGCACCGAAATTATTATTTTAAAATATTTCAAAGGCATGGGAGCATGTCGGGCAAAGGATCACTTACCCCACTGAAACTGGAACCTTAATGCTCTAGAGGCCTTCCCCAATGGTCTGCCCCTAGCTCTAGACATATCCAAAGTATTATTTTGCAAGTGTCTAAGAGCACACCTTTTTGATTATGGTTACTATTTTCAGATTGTTGATAGTAATGTGGTACAGGGGAGATAAACCAACCATGACACAAGGTGGTACAAACAATGAACACGTCAGATGTCCACACCTTTGTGGAACTCTCCCGTCCCTTGCACACCCAATTTGTGTTGAAAAACCCCCAAACATTCACTGTTTACTGTATCTCTTACAATGACGCCACTAAAGATGTAATGTATAATAAAATAACTTTACTGTTCCTGTGCATTTCATTTCATATGAACATTTCCGGATCATATTTTACACATAGAATTCATTCACATTTTCAGAAGAAATGTAATCAAAAATATATTTTATAGAAGTACAATTTCTTTCACTTTCTATCTCCAGAATGTATAGTAAAACCACCAGCACAATTATTCCCAATGAATTCCTAAACAATTTTACACATTGATGGATTCATAGTATTGGTAGTGTCACAATTCCTTGAATATCTGCTCTATGCGTTTCGGGAAACTATTCCCTTCCTCAGCTGTTTATTCAGTATGGTACTATTCCTTTTCTTATCTATAATGTATAATAATCATCTATTAGATTTCATCTGTTTGATACAATTTATCTCCCTTTACATCAATAACATTATCTGTCATGAATCCTACTTGAATAATCACCTGGATGATACTACCTTGCAAATAATTTTGAAATCTTCCTTCTATGGGGACTTCTTTGATGGAACACGGTTCCTCCAGCAAATTGGAGAGGTGGTGTGGATCAGTAAAAGGCTATGCCATTCAGAGCTGCAGTGACAATCTTAGTGGCTAGAAAACAACTAGTGCTAGTATCCAATATTGTTATCTCAATAGTTCTGGAAAACTAAGATTGGATACAAATTAGACAAGCTATCCTCCATTTCAGACATATGTAGTTTATCTGTATGCAGTAGCAAAAATCCACTGCTCGGGTGTAGTGAGAAATTCATCCACTCAATTTCCATAAGACATCTTGTTAGGGATAATTCTCAGAAATGTGCTAATTCCTCTCCACCTTAGAGAACCCCAGCAACTTTGCTGGATTTTGAGGGCTTGATTTATTTACCTGGAGAGAGTGGGACACTTTTTTCCCACTCATGCATTTTTATGTGATTTTGAACTCTGTGTTTCTTTTGGTTGTGGAGTCTGACAAACTCCATAGGCGTCATCGTTTGTATTGTGTTACACAGCACCTTCAGTGCAGTGACACAGGGAAGTCTTTCAGATTTCGCAAAGGTTTAAATATCTTCTATTGGATAAACTACTGTTTTCAAGAGCAGTAAAGTGAAATTGACTTTACTTACATTTTTAACTTTCTAGATCCAGCACACACTATCTTACAATAGGGTGCTGGAGGGGTTACTTAGTATCCCCTTTGTCTAGCTTCTCATGTAACAATTGTATGTTACCCTTTCCTCAATGAATGACTGTTAGCAGTGGTTTACTTTTAGCTACTGTGGTGTGCCTTTACCTCAGGCTGCAGTTGCAGCTGTAGTAAAGCATCCAAGGGTGCCATTTTTGTCAAAATGGCCCCGGTCTTCTTTTTTTGACGTTTCTCCTTGGAAAGGTCCTTCTTGAGATTTACTCTGCGCGCCAATCCAGGTTTGTTCCCTTTGTTCGCTTTACCTTTGGTGGGATTCACGAGTGAAGCCCGCCTCTGGCTCCAAAGTGTCTGGCGGGGACAGGAAGCCAGGGAGGTGCCCAAAACTCCCTGTGCTTTGTCTCATAGGAGACAAGAATGCACTCGTAAGTGATTGGCCGCCTGTATGTGAGAAACCTGCATAAAAGGCAATGCTTTTTGGCTTGGAAGGCAGAGTCGACCACTGGACAAAGGAATCCAAAGAAGAACTTGATGAGGACGCCTGCTGCAACTCCTGAACCATTGGTTAGCCTGGTGAAACCCTGCTGCTGTGCTGAAACTCCAAATTGGTATAGACAGAGAAGCCCCTGCAAGGATGACTTCTCCCCTTGAGTTGGTGGGACCAATAAACTCCAAAGTAAGCCACCTGGACATCCTCTCGGAGCTGGTTGAAATTCCACTGCAGTTGCTGCTGGAACCGAATAGCCAGGGAGAGGAATACCAGATTGTGTGCAGTGCTTTTAAGCTGTCCAAGAGCTCCAGGAAGATCCTCCAGACTCCCAGGAAGCAGGACTGACGGAGTCTGAGACAGCTCAGCAAAGTGCTGGACCCAAGATGAAAGCAAAGCCCATCTCGACAGCCAGAAACCGCGGTGGTGCTGTTTGCGGTAGACGCGAGGAGCTGAAACACCGAAGTGCCACTTGTTTGAAGATTGCTGGTTGCGGTCAGTGACCATCACATTGCAGTGCAGGAGTACCCAGAAGTCCTCCCTCTTGTCCCCACGACTGAGGCCCAAGAACACCAGGATCTGCAGAGCTGTAAAGGAACAGAAGTCATCTGCTGCACTTTTCTTCAACCTAAAGGTACTGTGCAGTCTTAGAGAACTTTCACCTTGTCGTGTAATTGCACTTGTTCTCTGTTAGTGAGACTTGTGGTGGTTGCTCTGTAGAGTTGCTGATAGCTTCTTTACTTCACAAGCCTAAACAGCTTGTGGTCCTACTTTGGATTCTTATTTTCTTCAAAAGACTTGTAAAACATTGTGCAAGACTTTTACCTACCTCTGAGAAGTGCTTCAGTTCACCTAGACTTTTTGCCCAATTGACTTTGGGCTAGCCTGGCTCCCTGCATGACTCTTCTTCCCTTTGTTAGTGTGTTCTGCCTTCCTTCCAGGAAGGGGTTAACTAACTTTGCATTGGGGGTTTCCAAAAGTACTTACCTGCTTTGAGAATATTTGTGAGATCTCTTGTTGTCATAATAACCTTTCTCGTTGTCAAACTCTTAAGTGTGATTCTAAATGGCAACAGTAGTATGTTAATGTCCACAGTGTCCTAGTTACTAAAGTCACCTGAGGGTATGGTGTAGGAAGTGTCTGTGGACCATCCCAAAAGGGTACTTGCTGATTTAGAAATATTAAGAGTGTATTTTGGAGTGCATTTGTGTGTTACCGTTATATTGCCCCCTTCTGAAGAAGGCTTACTCTAACTGACTGATGAATAAATTCATTGTTTTATCAAAAAACCTTGTGTGTAAGAGTTTATTTGAATACTTGTCACTGTGAATCTCTGTGTAACTCCCCTACAGCTCACATTGACCCCTCTTGAGATAAGCCTGGCTGCTCAACACGCTACCAACTTGTGTAGTACAGACTTATACCAAAGGTTGGGTTCCTATTGCCAGGAGGTCAGGGTTGTTGTAGTGCACCCAAAGGGTACTGTAGAAGTTCTAGAAAGCTTTTGTCTTGAATTTTTCTCTGCATTGCTTTTATCCTTTCTCATGTTGAGTATGTATTTGGCACTGATTTCTTCTAGTACAAAGGTAATGCACAAAGAATGTCAGTTTTGTTGCCTTTCCCATAGACCTTATGTTTGCCTTGTTGATATATAGTGTATTGTTTAGTCATCTTTTTATTTTTTTATTTTTTTTAAACTTTATTTATTGGTGCACACAAGTCGATCACATACATTTCACCTTTCTAACGTACTTAAACTTCATTAATGATACACAATCAGGTATTCTCCGATTCTGATTCTTCCGCTATAGCCCTGTCCGCAAGGTACTGCTTGTACCGATCCCATATATTTCTGGGTCTGGCTGTGGGTAGTACAGAGTCTATATACATTTCTTCGGTGTCTTTGGTCCACAACATGTCTTTCTCCCAGTCTGCCTTAGTTGGGGGGGTTACACTTTTCCATTTCAACAATATTGCCCTTTTGGCAATTAGCAAGCTCAAATTTAATAGTTTACGCCACATCGGATTCATCTTCTCAACCACACCCAACAAACATAGCTTTGGCGTCCACAGGACAGGTAGATCCGCCATTACATCAAGCGTAGCACAGACCTCCCTCCAGTACTCTTTCAATTTTATACATTCCCAAAGCATGTGGTAGATATTTGCATCCTCAGCATGGCATCTCGGGCACAATCCCGAGGTGGAGGGGTAGATTCGCTGTAGCTTTGCAGGTGTGTAATGCAGCCTATGTATTATTTTATAGTGTATAAGCTTATATCTGGAGTTGCATGAAATACTTTTGGTAAGCATACATATTTGCTTCCATTCATGTTCCTCTATTTGTTGCCCCAAGTCTAGTTCCCAGTTGGGCCTTGCCTGGTGGTCCCCTTCTGGGCGTGTCTGGGTTATGATTTTATAGAGTGCAGCAGCTGTGACTTTTTGGGTCCCACTCGTGAACATATAGCCCAGCCCCATATTTATTTCTGGTTCCTTCGGAAGGGAGGGGTAAGCCCTTTGCATGGTGTCTTTAATTTGATGGTACTGCCATTTGTGTCTATTTGTGTTCCCCACTACTTCCTTTAGGTCTTCCCATGTTGCTAATAGCCCATCCCGGAACAGCTGGCCACACTGCGCAATCCCTCTGGAATTCCAGTGCGTAGCCACCTCCCCCCCGAGAGAGAATGGTGAACGCGGGTCCCCCCATATCGGCATACTCGGGTGATACAGCCTGCCTTTACCAAATATATCCGCTATCTTAGCCCATGCTGTGGTTGTCACCTTCATGGGGTCTAATGAGTTATGGTGTTTAGGTGTCGGTTCCAGCATTTTATGCAGAGCCAGTATTGATTCTTTAGCTTGTTGGTCATGTGGCGGCGGCCCCGGGTCAATGAAGTTTGCAGCCCAGTGTGCTGCATAGTAGGCCTGCGCCGAAAGGTAATAAAGCTCCAGATCCGGAGCGGCCAGCCCCCCCCCGTTGGTATGTGTTAGTTAATGTCTTCCAATTAATCCTTGGGTGCCCACCCCAGACAAACAATGTGCAGGCACTCTTCATCTTGGAAAACAGTGTGCGCCCCGGCCACACCGGGACTGTGTGAAACAGGTAGAAAAGTTTTGGCAGTATGATCATCTTTACAAGAGCTATTCTCCCCATTAGTGATATAGGAAGGGTGCTCCAGCGCTTCATTTTTGCACACAGGGAGTCAGACAATGCATTATAGTTTAGTGCCCGTGTGAGCTGGGCCGTCCTCGCTATGTATGCCCCCAGATAGAGTATATGTGTGGGGCTCCACACGAGACCGGATAAGTCCCTGGGTTCCGTTGTATTCTTTGTGAGTGGGAATACCTCTGATTTATTAGGGTTGAGTCTCAATCCGGAATACCCGCCGAACTTATTCACCTCCGCCAGCACCTTGCCCAGTGTGTGGTCCGGGTTACTAAGATATAACAAAATATCATCCGCGTATAGAGTGATAATCTGCCTCCTGCCCTCCAACCATATTCCGAATGCGCTGTAGCGTGCCCTGAGAATGTCAGCCAGCGGTTCTATCACTAGGGCGAACAGCAGTGGCGACAGGGGGCAACCCTGTCGAGTGCCTCCCAACAGCTCCAGGACTTCCGTTAAGGCGCCATTGATTCTGATCCTGGCGTAAGGGTGGGCGTATAAAACTTGGATCCACCTTATGATATTGGGACCAAAGCCGTAGTTGCGTATTACCCCAAACAAAAAGGGCCAAAAAACCGTATCAAACGCTTTTTGCATATCCAATGAGACCGCTATTGCTTGGGTCTCCGGGGAAATTGTTGCTAGTATCTTGTGGCATCGTCTAATGTTGGTTGCTGTGGATCTGCCCATAATAAAACCTGCCTGATCGTCATGTACCATGTATGGCATTAACGATGATAATCTGGTTGCCAGCATTTTAGCGAAAATCTTCGCATCTGTGTTCATTAGCGACAGCGGCCTGTACGACCCACACTCCTCTGGCGGTTTACCCTGTTTAAGCAGTAGCGTGATTACTGCTTCCCTTGTTGTTTTAGGGAGTTCTCCCTTATTCAGGGCCTCCGCCCACACAGTGTACAGCCTGGGCACAAGGAGATCGCTAAATTCTTTGTAGAATTCTGCTCCCAAACCGTCTGTGCCTGGGGCTTTCCCGTTGGGGAGCGCTTTTATCGCTTCGGCTATCTCTGCATCTGTGATCGGGGTCTCGAGGGACTCCCTAGTGGCGTCAGCCAGGAGTGTTGTCGGTATTTGGGATAGGTAGGTGTCTATCTCCGCATCAGTACTGTCACATTGAGGGGAGTACAATTTCTTATAGAAATCGTAAAATACCTTTTTCACCTCAGTATCTTTAGTGGTCACTGTGCCATCCGGCAGCTGTACGCACGATATCGTTGTCATGCCTCTCTCTCCCCTTACCATTTTCGCCAGCAGTCTCCCTGGTCTTTCTCCCTCCCCATATCGTCTTGCAGCCACTGGTCTGTCGAAATAGCGGATCTCTTGCTCCGCTGCTTCTATGTATTCATCCAGTCTGGTTTTAATGTCAGCGCTTATTTGCGCTGAAGGAGAGTGTGCATATTGTGTTTGTAAGGTAGCTATCTGTGTTTCTAGTCGTGACAGTCTGTCCCTAATGTCCCTCAGGACTCCGCATTCGACAGCTATAGAGCTGCCTCTGATGCAAACCTTGAACGCCTGCCATAGTGTTGCAGGACTAGACACCGTTCCCTCATTGATCTCAAAAAACTCCTGTATTTTACTAGCCATTGCGTTTCTATAGACGAGATCTCGGAGTGCCTGGGGCTTAAACCTCCATGGTGGCCTACTTGCCCTAATTCCGGGAATTTTAATTGTTAGCTGTATTGGGGAGTGATCCGAGTACGTCCTGGGGAAGATATGTGTATCTGTAACCCAACCCAGCAACTCATTGTCAACCAGCCATAAGTCAATTCTTGAGTGCATGTCGTGGACAGAAGAGTAGAATGTGTATTCCCTTTTAGACGGATTGAGCGCTCTCCATGCATCTTTCAGGTTGAGGTCAGACATGTGAAGGTGTATTTTCTGTGCCGCCTTAGTGAGTGTCCTAGCCCTTATTGATGTGCGGTCCAGGTTCACATCAAGGATGGTGTTGAAATCCCCCCCGCAGATTAAATGGGCCGTCGGGTACTTTGCCAATTTCTCGAATATTCCAGCATAAAATTCTGGGTCATCTATGTTCGGCCCATACACATTAAGGAGGACTATTTCGCTGCCCTGAGGGTTCCATGTAGCAATATGTATCTGCCTTCAGGGTCTGTTTCTGAATGTGTACAGTGGAATTGAAGTGTTTTATGAACAAGGATCGCCACCCCCCTCGCCCTTCTCGAGTATATTGTAAAATATTGATGAGGCCCCCAACTCGGGATTAGATGTCCAGTTAAATGGGGCCCTAGGTGCGTTTCCTGAAGGAAAACTATTTTGGGGCCTAGCCTGTTTATGTATGCTATTATCTTTCTCTTCTTCACATGTATACCCAAACCACGTACATTCCAGCTCAATATTTTCAGGCCATCGGTGTCTGGTCTAGCCATTATCTAACCAGAGAATATGCCCGTTTCCTTGGATGTGTAACCTAACTGTGTATTTAATAGTTGTAGTGTCGAAGACTTGTGCACTTTTCATTTCAATCCCAACTTTTTCAGAACTAGTATCCCAAACCATTCGCCCATCTCCTCCCCCCTCCCTCATAGTTCCCCGAACTTTAACTATGCTTATTGATCCCACCCTTCCTCCTCCCAACATTTAATGTGCACTTGCTACAGGGGGGGCTGTAGCGACCACCATTGCCCGGAACTCTCATCGTCATATCTAATATGACTGGTTCTCAGTTGTTACTCTCATTCATGTCCGCACATGCGGGTGTAGCTAGCATATGTGATTGTTCAGTTTAGCTTTGAGTCTCCCACATGTGGGCCCCCCAATTGGGAGCCTCAGCTGTTTACAGTCCCTTTTGAATCTGCATCATAGTAGCATTTTGTCACCCGTATGTTTCATGCGTCTTCCTCGCTTCTTGGCCTCACGACAGGACCAGGGATGTGTGTTTCAACGAAGTTTGCCGCCTCTTCGGGGAACGTAAAGAAGTATGTCTTGTTTTGATACTGTATCTTGAGCCTCGCCGGATAGAGCATGGCGTATTTTACTTGACGTTCGCGTAGTAGCTTCTTTACACCCGTGAACAGTTTCCTTTCCTGCTGTACCGCCAGCGTGAAGTCTGGGAAAATGCGGATTATGTTGGCCTCCCACCTTAATTCCTGTTTCTCCCTGGCAGTCCTTAATATCAGATCCCTGTCTCTGTAATTGAGCAAGCGTGCAACAATGGGCCTGGGATATGCCCCAGGTTTCGGTTTGGGTGCCAGTGATCTGTGTGCCCTTTCCACGATGAACATTGCCGACCAGCCAGGATCCCCCAGTAGACTGCGGAGGAGGTCTTCCACCGCCTTTTCTATTGACCCCTTTAGAGCTTCTTCTGGAACCCCGACAATGCGGATATTGTTCCGTCGAGACCTGGCCTCCAAATCCTCACACTTGGATTTCACTGTTCCCAGATCGATCGCCATTGCAGAGACCGTGGTCTTCAAAGCCTCAAGTGCATCCTCGGCCCCGGATATTCTTGTCTCCGCCTCTGTATTGTTTAGTCATCTTAAAATGGCGATCTTGCATCATAACTTCCTAGGTCTTCCCTTTTTGTGCAGTTTCTGATTTTTTAAATTGTCTTGAAAGCCTCTTAAACACTAGCCTCTTGACTGTCATTAACTCTGCTCCTGTTGCTAAAATCCTCCCCATGGTGACTACCTACACAGTGTACTTTATTAGTTTGTTCATTTATTTGATAATGTGCGCCAAACCCGTGGGTAGCCGGGCGCAACTGTTTACATGAAGACTTAAGCTTGTTACAATATTTGGCATGAGTATATACAATACATTGGTAAAAGGAGCAAACATGTGTGAGACTATATACAGGCATAAGCATCTAAAGGCATAACAGCAAAAAAAGAACAGGAGCTATGTACAAAGATTATATACAAACATATACCTGGAAGCAGGGCATAGCTAGGGTGTCCGGGTAATGGGTACAGTTGTGACTGGGTAGGAAGCTAGGTGTAAGTTATGTGTCATTGGCACGCAGCCAATTAATTATCTTGTGCCTGAATTTTGGGTACGGTTGTTCCGTTCTGAGGTCGAGTGGTAGTTTGTTCCAGCATTGAGCAGCTTTGACAGGAAAGCTAGTCCCTCCCGCGGTGGAGCGTTTACACCTTGGCATTTCTAGTTTGGAGGTGTTAGCAGATCTCGTAGGTCACGTGGTGATTTTCCTGTTGATTTTTTCCATAAAATACGGGGGCTAGGTTGTTTAGACATTTAGATGTGAGCAATGCTGTTTTAAGTAGGATTCTGTCTGTTATTTTTAACCAGTTAACCTCTTTCCTGAAGTTAGTGATGTGCTCTCTGAAGGGGATATTTTGTGCTGCTCTTAGGGCATTGTTCTGTAGTCTTTGAAGTTTATTGGTGATATATTTATTGGTTCCAGAGTACAGGGCATTACAGTAATCTAACCTAGACATGATAAGGGCGTTAGCTAGTGTGATGCAGCTGGCGCTGGAGAGGTATGGTCTAGCTGCACGCATGAGTTTGCAGGTGTAGGTAGTGGAAGAGGCGAGGGAGTTGACCTGCTTCTTGAGGGTAAGGGAGGAGTCCAGATAGAATCCAAGGGTTTTAACCACAGACATCACTTTGATAGGGTTGTTATCAATGCTGAAGGGATGTGTAGTTTGGACATAGTTTTTGGATGTTGGTTTCAGAGCCTAAAATTAGTAGTTCTGTTTTATCTTCATTCAGGCAGAGGCCGTATGCCGCCATCCATGCCTGAATAAGCGTGTATATCTTGTTCACCAAGGCTAAGTCTGTCTCGTAGTTACCCGAAAGGGTATAAGGATCTGGGTGTCCTCTGCGTAATTCGTGTAGATGACGGCCAGTCTGTCCAACTTGTCAAACAAAGGCTTGGTGAAGATATTGTACATGGTGGGGGAGACACAGGATCCTTGTGGCACACCGCATGTTATTTTGATAGGGTCAGCTGAGTTGGTAGTGGAGAAGACTCGCATAGTGCGATTTGCTAAGAAGTATTGGACCCAAGCTATAGCATCTCCGGTGAAGTTGGCGGCAGATTCGAGGTGGTTGCATAAGACTGCATGGTCTACCAAGTCAAACGCAGCCGACAAGTCCAGTAGGAGGAGCAGGGCTGTTTTCCCGTTGTCCTTAAGTTCCTCAATTTGTGTCTTGAAGTCTATCAGAGCTGTTTCTGTGCCATGGAGTGGGCAGAAGCCAGATTGCCGTGAGCCAAGCAGGTGGTTAGCCTACAGGTAATCCTGGATTTGTATGTAGGCAGCTCTGTCTAGAATATTTAGTAGAAAAGGCACAGTGGTGATTGGTCTGTAGTTGGTGGGGATGGTGGGGTCCAGAGTTTGTTTTTTCAATAATGGGAGGACCCATGATTCTTTGAGGTTGGTAGGTACCATGTTGGATTTAAAGGAGGAGTTTATGAGATTGGAGATGAAGGGAGCTAGATCCCCAGCTGCATCCTTGATTGTGCTGGGCAGGAGTCGCCCTTACAGTTAGAGGGTTTGAGGGAGAGTATTATTTTTTCTGTGTCAATTATGGAGATCGATTTGAAACTAAATGGAGCAGTGGTTTTATTCCCCTGGGATTGGGGTATTTGTTGGCCAGGAGGTGGAAGTGTGGCCTTTTTTTGCAATTTTGCATTGAAGCAAGGAGATTTTGTTGGCAAGGGCGTTTTGTATGTTTGTGCACCAATCTTTGTTTTTGGGGGCATTGTCTATTGGTTGAATAGGGGATTCCATCTCGAGGAGGATAGTGAAGAGCTATTAGAATTGGCTTTTGCGATCCTGTCGTTAAAGGTGTTCTTCTTGGTTATGATGATTTCTTTTTTGTATGATTTGGCAAATTCGGGTTAGGTTGTTTTTGTTGTATTCGTTGGGAGAGTGACGCCAGATGGATTGGAGCTTTCTTTTTTGTAGTCTTAGCGATTTGAGGTGAGGCGTAAATCAGGCATTTAGGGGGGCTTCCTGTTTAGCTTTACGTAGTTTGGGTGGAGCAACTGCGTCTAATGCTTTGGTCATAGCATCATTGAAAATATTTACCAGGGTGTCCGGGTTGTTACTTTCTAATCCATTTATGGCTGGAAGGAGGAGAGGGATAATATTTTCAGCAGACATGTCCTTCTTACTTCTGGTCAGGAGAGGGGGAGTATAGCAAGAGCTATCACAGATTTGAAATCCCAGTGTCTCTCGGAACATGCCTCTAAAGACTGTCTGTTTTTGCAGACTCTCACTTTCTGAAATATGTTTTCAAAGAGATTTCAAATCTTCCTTGATGTTAGGCTCTGGTCTGAAATCACGTGTTGTTGGCATTAACTTGAGCCCCACCGATGCAATGTCTTCCCTTCAATCGGCCAGGTACTTGTTCATGACCGCTGTGAAGTTGGAGATCTCTTGCTGTAAAGATTTATGCACTCCCTTAAGCACTCTTCCTTTCGTAAAAGACATGGGTATAGAGGAGGAGTGGGCCCCTCCTAACACTTTAGACTCCATGATTACTTCTATAAAACTGGAGCAGACAAGTGTGCACATGCTATGTTCACAGAATTGTTAACTGTTAATCTCAAATCTCATGAATTTACCCAAGTAGCTCTGGATATAGTTACTTAATGAGACAGTCATCACACTTTTTAAATCTGCACCCATAGACCTCATTGCGAGTCCGCAGTAACCCAGCCAGTGCTACCTGCGGGTGGCTGCCGGACTTGTAATATTTTACACGGGACTGACTACCCGTTACCACTGGGAGATTACAAGTCCAGCGGCCCGTGAAGTCAGGCGCCGGTAAAATGTAAGTCCCCATTCCCATAGAGTTCCTTCCGTGACCGCTGCACCGTGCAGGGTCAGATCTGTCGGGCGCACCGGCCACGGCAGGCAGACACTTAGTTTGTAATGAGGCCCTATTGCTAATCTTTCCAAGATTTTCAAAACCTTACATGCTATTCCTAATAAGCAAAGTGCAAGATCATCAACTAATCTGTGTCAAACAAGTGAGAACCCTCTTCCTCAAAAACATCCCACAGGTTTAGTTTAGTCTTGATGCTTGACCTACATCAGCTGATCTCAATAACCCTTTCCTTCTCCACCTCACAACGTTCAGTGATACTTATAAATGCGCACAGGCAATTGCAGGCCCGCAGGCATCGGCACCCGTTAACTGGCTTTAAACCAGGATCATTCAGTGTAGAAGATTGTCTCTGTCATTCTTGCAGGTATAGCTCAGGGTCAAGTAAATGCTCTTATCAGATGCCTTATTCAAATTCCCACCCCCCACCCCCAACCCTCAATTGCCAGGGGGCCTCATTGTTTCTTGTGCCCAGGAATAATGCAAGGGTAATGGAGCACTCCACTTCTCCTGTGTTTTCTCTGCATGTCTTGCAGTACTGCAGCGATCTGCTCTCTCCACTTTAAAGCTCCATACACCTTCCGCATCGCCGACCATCACACTGCCCCGAGGACACCACAACTCCCTCATGGGAATGGGGTGATCTGACACTGTAAGGTAAACACTGGCTTGAGAGCTGTTAAGATGGATTTCTGAATTCTGTCCTGGAGGGGCAGAGGTTCAGAAGGCCAGCCTAGTTTCTTGGAACAGGGTAACCTCTGGACAAGCCAGACCAATCAGGGTAGCGATGGCGGCGGTCAAGACTAGGTCTCAAGAGGGGTGAGGGTGACTGAAAGCCCGCAATGAGCACACAAAGCAAGGACGCTTAAAAATTACTCCAGACAGGTGTTGTAATAAATGTGTCTATACTTTATTTTTAATATAAGGCCTTTGTAACATTGACCATAGTAAAGAATCACAGTAAAACTCCAATAAACCAACACATCACAAGCAATACAATATATATACAAGACCAAGGGGTCTAAAGAGTTAGAAGCACGAAATATGCAGACCACCTAGATGGGGAGGAAAACAGGCAGTGCAAGTAATCGTTAGACCCAGTTCGACATCAGAGGCCACCTAAGTAGAAGGAAGTCCGAGCCCTACGAAGAGTGGAGCCTTGTGCTCAAAAGTACCTGCACACGAGGGTGCCAATAGGCAAAGGGGAGTCTCTTCAGGGAGATCAGGCAGTTCAGAGAGGTGAACAAAACGATGATGAACGGATCCCTGATACTCGAGCGCGGCCTCCACTTGTGGGCAGAAGCAGGGCGCGAGTGCGGAAAAGGGTTGCTGTTTACGACAGCAATGGAAAGCCACAGGCTCCTGCGGGAGGGCGACCGGTTAGGGTATTGACTACTCACCGGTCCCCGAATCAGGCAGACCCAGGCTTCTCAGGTTCCGTTTCGGTACTGGCTGGTTCAGATGCGATCCGCAGGATGTCTCGACGCCGTGTAGATTCCACGACAGCAGGAATCGGGCTTGAGGGTGTCCCAAATGCAGCGAACACGCACAGGTTTGATACCACACCAGGGCAACTCGGCAACTGCAGGTATTCCGGTCCCAAAGCACACGTCTCACTTCAGACCTGGGAATGCCAAGTGTACGAATCGTGTGAGAGTGCCGAGGACACGGGGTTAGCAGTAAGCCAGATGGCGGTGACAGAGCAAGGTTCCTGCGTAGGCTGGTCAGTCCACTGGCTTACATACAGGATTTGGTGAAGGTGCCGAGAATAGTTGTTCCCACTATTCTAAAGGGTCGAAGCGCCAGTACAGGCCTTCTTCTCGTTCAATCAGAGGCCGAGTGGTCTCGCAGGACGACAGCAGTGCAGGGTGCCAAACCTTCAGCGGGTCACCAGCGATTCCTCGACTCAGCGTCTTAGTTGAAAGATACTTGGCTCCTTATCCTTTGTATGTGAGAACTCAGGAGATCGACATGGTAGTGGGGTTTTCAGCCTCCTCTTATCCAGAGTTTCCTTCGCGCCAAAATGGAGAGGGCCCAATGGGAGATCCGCTCACAAACACTCACACCATACATGGCCCTATCACGGACCACGGTGGTTCCAGGCATTCAGGACACTCTAGACTCTCTGGCACCCAAGATGTGTATTGGGAACAGACATCCCAGCCCACATCCTGGAGGCACACACAAGGCATGCAGAAGCCCGCGAAAGCGTTGTGTTTCGCGGGAAAGTGCATGACCAAATAAGGACTGCCCCGGGTCAGCTCGACCTGAGGGAAGGTGAAGGGGCAAGACGGTCAGCGGATAGGACAATGAACCTCATGGCATGGCCATTTTGGAGGCCAGGCCACCCATTTGGGCCAAACGCGGGAAGCGCGGTTAACATGGCAAAAAGGGGTTCAAAACACAAAAAAACGATAGCTGCCACCAGTCCCGTCCGTGACACACTTGCACATTTCATGATCAGTCCAGCGAGCGTTTCTAGGGCCTTGGGAATGACTAGAGACCCAAGAGCGCGGTAATGCAAGTTACGGTGCACTCTTGTTTCATGTTGCTCAAAAGCTGCAACATGAGGAAAGGACTAAGGGAAAAAAGTCTCCCGGTACTGACTGTTTTAAGGGCATGTCAGTTTCCCCGTAAGAATGGAGTGAAAGCCCAGAGGAGTGCGGCGGAAGGCTGCGCTTCTCTGGCAAAGTCTAGATCAGGGTGTAAAACAACAGCAAAAAGTTTGGGGGTTGCCACTTGGAAGGAAAATTACCTACAATTATGAAATCTTTCCTAACAAGCGCTCCGCTCCTTTCCTGGTTCTGGCACCTATGTTGTTGCAATCTCTTCAGCCTCTTCACCATTTTAGGAGCATGCCACCCATCTGTGATCTCCTCAACCAACTCTCCAAAAACTGCCTTTTACTTCATCGAAAGCATGCAAGGTTGTAATTATAATTGTTTATTTGTATAGCACTTCTACACAAGTGAAGTGCTTGAAAGTGCTTCAAGGCGGGAGAGGAACAAGGGATAAGAGTTGTCAGTCTTAGGCCTTGAAGGTTCTGAATGAACCAACAACAATAACTAGCATACTAGGCACAGAGGCATATCTACTTGTAAAGTGTTTGACAGAGGGTGCACGAAGAAAATAAGAAAAGGGGGGAGAGAACAAACCAAACATGAACAACATGAACTACAGTGTCAGGCGAAGAAATAAGATTGCTTGGAGGTTGGTCATCCAATGCGCCTATGAATGAGAATTTCGAGCATGACCAAGGGGGGGGGGCGGGGACAAGAGGGAGGAATAGGACAGACATACTTGCTGGGTCTAGAACATTCAAGGTTGAGTCGGTGTGCAGAAAACAGGAAGTGCAAGGGAGGGGGAAAAGTATGCCCAGTCCAGAAAGGGCCGGTGGTTAAGTGCAGGGTGGTTGCCCCGAATGTGGGGAATATTGCAGTAGCCCAGGGACAAGTGCAGAGGCCCGGAGGCAAGTGCAAGACTGGTGTGGGAGCTTGGAACCTGTTGGGTTCTGGAGGTGCACCAGGTGACCAGTTAGCTAACTGTGCTGGGGGGATGAGAGGAGAGAGGTAAACAGAGAGAAAAGAGGGGGGTTAGCTGGGGAGAGGGAGGGAGTGAGAAAAAGGAAGAGAAGAGGAAAGTTTTTAGGTGGTTCCGGACCTGGACGAGGTCTGGCTCAAGAGGAATTGAGATAGGGAGGCTGTTCCATAACGAGGCCCAGGCAGAAGATGGGGATCTACCCCCAAATCGCTGTTTGGAGAAACGGCTCACCCGCAGGGAGTTGGAGGAGGCCGAGCAAAGGGCTCTAGGAGGAGAGTATTTGGGAAGAGAACGTTGTAGATAGTAGGGGCCGAGACCCCAGAAAGCCTTATGGACTATGCAGAGGGTTTTGAACTTGATCCTTGCAGCCACAAGGAGCCAGTGGAGAGATTTCAGTGCTGGCGCGATGCGGTCCCTGGGCTTGAGGCCAAGGATAAGTCTTGAGGTTCTGTTCTGGATAAGTTGAAGAGGTCGGAGAGTAGTAGGCAGATTGAGAAAGAGACTGTTGTAGTAGTCCAGCCTGGAGAGAACCATGGCTTTGGAGACAGTGATCCTCTCGGAGAAGGTGAGGAAAGGCATAAGACTTCTGAGGACGTGCAGCTGGTAGTGGGACGTTTTGGACATGTTCGAGATGTGAGAGGAGAAGGAGAGAGTAGAGTCAAAGATGACCCCCAGGTTTTTTGCCTCATAGGTGGGTGGGGATGCAGGACCAAGGGAGGCCGGCCAGAGTGAGTGTTGGAAAGTGGGAGCAGGTGTCCCAATTGACGACAATCTGTCTTGCTAGCATTAATTAAGGCAGAGGTTGTTAGCATCACACCATGACTGAATTGCGGACAGATAGTCAGGAATGAGGGAGGTGGAGGAAGAGGCCGAGGGTAGCCGGAAAGAGCTGTGTCATCCGCATAGCACTGAACATTGGAGGTGAAAGTAGATATTTTGTGGGCCAAAGGTGCTATGTAGACATTGAATAACCAGGGGATAGATTAGAACCCTGGGGGACACCACAAGTAGAGAAGGTGATAGCGGAGTGAAAGGACCCAAGTTCTACCTGGGAGGGACGGTCAGAGAGAAAGGGCACGAGCCATGCCAGAGCCTGATCAGTGATGCCCATGGTATCACGGAGACGGGAGATCAGGATGTTGTGGTTAACTGTATCAAAAGCAGAGGAGAGGTCAAGGAGAATGAGGTCAGTGGGTGAGTTGGAATGAAGCTTTGAGAGCAGGTCTTCACAGGTGTTCAGAAGAGCAGCTTCCGTGCCTCTGGAGACTCTAAAGCCAGACTGATGTTCATGGAGACAACCAACAGATTCAGTGTAAATTGAGAGATAGCCAGCTTCTCAAGGAGTTTACCCAGGAAACGGGTGATGGAGATTGGGTGATAGCCGGAATGGAAGCGTCAGCAGAGGGTTTTTTGAGCAGAGGGTGCACAAGAGAGTGCTTCAGAGAAGTGGGGAAGACTCCAGTGGCAAAGGAAAGGTTGCATAGCTCTGCTAAGGCTGGAGCTAGGGAGTCAATTTTGTCCTTGATGGTTTTGATGGGCAAGAGTCCACCTGTTTGGATGAAGCTTTCATAGACCGGACTTGTCTAGAAAGCTCATCAGGTGTAACAGGAGAGAAGGAGGAGGGAAGTAGGGGAGTGGAGGGGGCAGCCGAGGGGGGGGCAGGGCAGAAGATGGAGGTGCACTAGTGGGTGCAGTGGAGAGAGAGAGAGGAAAGGATGTCCTGAGTTTTGACGGTGAAGTGTGCAGCCAGAGCCCCGCAAAGATCCTGGGTGGGTGCAATAGCTAATGAGGCTGGAGTAGGGTTGGCCAGCTCCTTACAGACTTTGAAAAGTTCAGCTGAATTGTTGGAAGCCGCAGAGATACAGGCTTGAATGTGGACTCCATGGGTTCCGCACTTTCACATCACTGTTAAATCCTCAGGAGTTTGAGGGAAGGTTTTAACTGGAGCAAAGTCAGCAATAGTAGCTGTACCGCTAGCTAGTTGGAGGCATTTTCTGATGCCTATAGACATGTCCCCTTGGCTGTACATGAGTTGTTTGATATGGTTTTGTTTTTCGTTACTCTTATCTTCACACACCCTCACCTCCTCTTTCAGAATACAGTCCTTGTTGTTTGATGAAGCCTCCATAGCTGTACAAAGAAAGTTTAGGGGTTAGGAATATTATTGATTTGTTTTTAGTAATGATGCTAGCCAGAATGTTGGGTTGGAAGGGAGCTTTGGGGATGATTTATAAGAAGTAAAGTCACTCCCCTTAAATTACAGGTCTTGGAATTATGATACCGGAGCATAAGAATCTGAACATGAAAATAGTTTGGAAACCAAGATCTGGATAGGTCTGATGACTGGAGAACTATTGTTATAGGAAAGTAACTTCTACATATTTGGTGGATTGTTTTTTACTTTCATTATGCCATTTCCTATAACACTAGAGATCAAAGGGCATCCATTTCTTCTTTCATCTGTGATAAACCTGAAGGTGTTCTCACATTTACTCCCCAGGGATCTTCTGCTCAGGTGGCCAGGGAAGGACCATCGCTTTTGGATTACAACCCTGAGGGCGGACAAGTGAGGGAGGATCACCTAGGTGGGGGGGGGGGTGGTGTAGTGGGTCTTTGGGGGTTGGGGAGAGCGTGCCTGAGGGTGAGATATGGTATCCCCCTTTCCCAACACTGACTTACCCTATCCTTTCTTAGCTTTTATTGGTTATACACAGTCCCAACTCATACTTCCCCATTCAGTCCTACTTAGTACTGAGACAAAGAAGAGGGGTATGCAGGCATGCAGTATTAAGGTCAGGCATGTCTCGGTAATTGGGTTTGTTATGGTCAGGCAATACCAGTCAACAACACACATCTGAGGCCCCTTAACAAGGCTCGGGTGTATAAAACGTGGAGCCCAAATCAATGTGGAGAGAGCTGCATTGGTGGAATGAGAACAGGAGGCTGGGAAACTGGCAATGACCCCAGAGGATCTGCAGGACCCAGAGCGAGCGAGTCGCGTGGTGGTTGCAGGATCAGGACCCTGTGAAATTGAAGAGAGAACAGCTGGAGCTGCAGAACAACTGAAAACCAGAACGGCTGCAAGCTGCAGCCGTTCCAATTGACGGTGTGTGCATCGAAGTTCCCGGTGAAGAAGCAGAGTCAAGGCGGTCTGCATCCCGGCTGGCAAGGAAGTGAGCGGGAGTAGCAGGGACAGCCGCTGTGCAGACGCGAAGAGCCGATGAGAGTCAGAGGACACGGAAACACCAGAGCGCTCCCAGGGAAGTGCAAGCATCTGTTTATGAAGCCAAGTAAATATGAGCAATATTGAATACTGAACAGAATGGAAAGTACTGTTTGAATTAAAACCCAAGGCATATGAAATACTGAACGAACATTGGAAAATTAACTGACAAGGAATGTCAGACTCGGTGAAAGCAGCACTGTGAACAGAACAAAAGCAAATAGATTGATAAACCAATGACTCTAACTCTCCTGCTGTTCTCATTCTCCTCAAACTCTCTTCTGCCTTTGACACAGTCAACCATTCCATCCTCATAAAACAGCTCTGTGATACCCTCGGCATCAAGGACCGGGCACTGGATTGGCTGACCTCCTTCCTCACCAACCGCCCTTCCCAGTTGCAACTGGGACCTTTCTCCTTCACCACCTCACTCTCTACTTGTGGCGTCCCCTAGGGCTCTATCCTATCGCCATGGCTCTTCAATATCTATCTTGCTCCTATTAATCATCTGATCTCCTCCTCCTCTTCTCATTTCCAGTGTTATGCAGATGAGACACAGCTTTCCAGGGGGAGGAAGGATAGCTCATGGGCAACGCCATTGTCTTGGAAGTAAGACAACGCAGCGCAAGACAGATTCGAATCCCGATCCCGCGCTTAGAAACCACTCATTGGTATTAAGCGTGTTCTAAAAGAACAATTATAATTTCCTTCAAACTTCCTTCTTCTAGCTCCTCTTCCTTCTCTCTCATGCCCGATTGTGTCTGCCATCAAGGCTTGGTGTGCGGCTAATGATCTTGGTCTTAATGCCAGTAAGACACAGATCCTTCTCATTGGAACACCTGCAGCCTGTTTCCCTCCTACCCTATGGCTGCCCTCCCTGGGCCATCTACCCTCACTATCCTGTGTGGCCAAAAACCTTGGGGTCATCTTTGACTCCTCTTTCCTCCAGCCCCCAAATCTTGGACCTTACCAAGAAGGCATTCCCCCCTTTCCTCACCTTTCCACAAAAGCTCAATGTCACCGGAGCTCTGGTCCTCTCTAGGCTGGACTATTGCAACAGCCTTTCTCAATCTCCCCCTTTCTGCTCTGCTCTACTCCCTCTTCAGCTAATCCAGAATAGGGCTGCAAGACTTATCCTTGGCCTTGAGCCCAGGGACTGTAACTCTCCTGCCTTAAAATCCCTCCTCTGGCTCCCCATGGCCGTAAGGATCACATTCAAGACCCTCTGCATCATTCACAAGGCTTTGTGGGTCCTGGGCCCATGCTTTCTCCAGCTTTCTCCAACTTGCTCTCCCTAAATACACCCCTGCCAGTGCCCTCCGCTACTCTACCTCCAACTCTCTGCTTGTCAAACGCTTCTCCAACAGAGAGTGGTGGGCAGGTCTCTCTCCTCAGCTAGTGCCTCTTTTTGGAATTCCCTCCCTGCCCCTTTCAGACTTGAGCCGGACCTCCTTAAGTTCCAGAAACATCTCAAACTCCTGCTTTTCTATACCTCATTCCCTCTCTGCCACCCTTGCTCATCTCCCCACTGCCGCTGAGACTGGCGGCCTGGTCTTTCATGAATCTCACAGGCTACCAGGCCCTCTACCCAGTCGACACCAGCACCCCGCGCCCCTCAGCACTGCCCCCTGGTGGCTGTGCATCCCAGTCCTGGGATTACTCCACCCGAGAACTTAGCCAGTGGCCTCCTCCCTGGCACCCCTTGGCACTTCTCTCCTGGGCTCCCACTAGCACGTCCCTTGCCTTCTCCCCTCCCCCCTACCTTCCTTATCCCTGCACTTCTCTTCACTGCACTTGCACAACCGAATGTCACCAGGTCTAGTAGGCCCACCATTGTATATTTACTGTCGTCATTGTTATTTATTCCCCTTGTGCCTACCCGCCCTCTTTGCCTTGTGATGCCTTGAAGCACCATTGGTTGTATAGGCACCTAAGAAATGCTCAATAAATAAAATAAATAAATGTGGCAAAGACTTGTAAGTTTATGTGAAAAGCAAAAGTCTGATGTGCAAGAGTGTTGCAGCAATTAAACAGAATATAAGTGTGGAAAGTCAGAAGCCTGAAGCAGAAAAGGCTTTGAAGGAATTAAACAAGGCCAAGGGGGAACTTATAGTTGCGTGACCTGTGATGGGTGGACCGTGTGGTCTGATAAATGCGCCTAGACCAGGGAGTCCTAAAAGGGTGACGAGAAAAACAGACCTGGTGATCCAAAAGAGGTTGATGTTAAGATAAGAACATTTGGTTTTGGTGATTGTTATGAAACCGAGGAACTTGGTTTACAAACATTGAATCACACGAGCGGCTGGGATGCACTCCCTGCTTGTTGTGAAACTATAGTGAAGGAGCTCTCCAAAGACTGTCCGGGTAATTCATGGAAAGGGGAGCGCAAGCGTGAAAATCGCAGGGCACGCGTGCCAAAGCCGCGCACGCAGCCGTTGATCGATTCATGGAATGTCCTGCGCTAGTAAAAGCTGGTATGTGCGCCAAATCCGTGGATGGCGCACGCAGGTGCACACGTCACTAAACGGCGTGCGCTACGCGCACAGGGAAAGCGCACCTAGCATAGCGCACACAAGAAAAGTGGGCGTAACACGGGGCGTAACACGCGGAATGGGGAACAACGCATGAAAATGTGGTAGTTACGGGGGAAGTACAGGAGGTAAATGCTCGCAACGCCCACACGCACGCTAACATGTATTCATGGAATCGAACAGGGGAAAGGTGTGCGCCAAAAAAGACTAATCCGGAAACACGTACACCAGCAGGAAGCAGGCGTAAGCGGCCCCGTGCAGCATAAAGGTGTGCGCAAACAACAAACAAGCTCAGACGCTACAATGAATATACCCTTCCTCGCAGCAGTGGTCGCGGGACACCGCAGCAGGAGGAGGAGGATAGCCAGGCCCCACATTTTTTTACCCAGGACCAGCCTTTTTGGGATGCCTGATGACCAGGTGTATGGGAGGTACAGGTTTCCACCACACATAATCCTAGACCTGGTGAGGGAGTGGAAGGATGACCTCACATCACCCACCCTGTGCTCGCAAGCACTTAGCCCCTTGGAAAAGGTGCTTAATGTACTGCACTTCTTGGCTACTGGTTCATTACAGCAGACAAGTGCCATAGTGGGGGGTGTGTCACAGGCCACCCAGTCACGCTGCCTACACCAGGTGTTGGCCATCATGACTGCACGCCCCTCAGTCCGCATGCACATATACATGCCCAGAACACTTGCAGAAAGGCAGGCTGTTGTCCAGCAATTTTATAGGGTGGCACACTTCCTCAAAGTCCTAGGTGCCATTGATTGCACCCATGTGGCTCTACGTCCACCCAGGGCCACTGAGCATATCTTTCGGAACCGCAAGCACTGGCATTCCATCAACATGCAGGTTGTATGTGATGCCAAGGGAATCATCACCTCAGTATATGCCAACTATCCAGGGTCCAGCAATGATAGTTTCATATTCAGAATGTCACCCCTAAACCGGGACCTGGAAGCTGGCCGGCATGGTGAGACATGGCTAATTGGTAGTATAAATGCCTCTGCACATGCATGTGTGTCACAAACTGAGAAATGGGAAAACCCCACTAATGACAACCATTATCACCTCCCCAGGGGACAATGCCTACCCTCTGAGCACCTACATGATGACGCCAATTCGGAACCCCACCACACCACCCGAGGTAAGATGCAGCAAAGCCCATATTGCAACCTGGGGCATAGTGGAGCGCACATTTGGAGCGTTCAAGTCACGCTTTCGCTCCCGTGACCGCTCTGGTGGGCAGCTGCTATATGCGCCCCCAGTAGTGTGCAGGATCATAGTGGCAGCATGTGTCCTGCACAACATTGTAACCCGGGGGGCGTGCCAGTGGACATGGTGGTGCCCCCACATCCCCAACCACATGCACGGCCGCTGCACATGGGAGGTGAAAGGGCACGTGGTGAGGCAGCCCGGACCCAGCTTGTGGCAAATTACTTCACCTAAAATCCCACCCCTGTGGAGTGCACCCGGGCCTAGCACATACCAGCTCACAATCAATGATGATGATAAAAGGGACAGTCAACTGTCACAACCATACCAGCGTGAGATTGTTCACCTGGAAGTGCTACATTGTGTGCATCCCTAGCTACTCAAAGACACCCAATGCTGTGTCACAAAAGGCACACATTCATGCAGCATGAAGGACTACCCCCTTGAAAAATACCACATCAAAATAGTGGCATGTCACCCAACACCTTCCCAACACACTATGGCATGGCATGCAATGTGAAAGCAACCAAATGAATGCACAACACACGACACAATTGTCACAAAGTGCACTGTCCTAAATGGAAACAGGCCGCAGACAATTTGCTCTCAATAATGAATACAAAAAGAACGCACATGAACAAATACTTACCAGCAAGAGAAAACATCAGTACATGGTCAAACAGTGGCAATATATTACAATAAAAAATAAAAGTAGTGCAAGTGTCACGACCTGACTAAGGCAGCACATCGACCCCTTCCAACTGCAGATTGTTGCTGAAAGGCAAATGTATTGATGAACTGCATACAACATGAACTGCATCTGCAAAGTAGATGGGCTTGTTAAAACATGAAGAAGGTACATGTATATAAGGAAAAAGTCAGGGATGTAGAACCATACATAAATCCACCATGCAGTGGAGATTTCTACAACGATACCCACTAGGGATGTATACACAGTTTTGACTACAGGCTGTCCACACAATTTATGGGAGCCCAATGTCACTGTATAAGTTACTGTCACTTGGTCACACCCTTTGCAAGCCCATGGAAAGGGGAAGCAGGAGGGGTGTGTGTGTCAGGAACCCAAGCATCTAACCCAAAGACAGGACAAGCCTGCATGTGCCCAGCTGGAATACACAGTGGATGCATACGGGAGCCACACAAAGCACCACACTGTTAAAAAAATCAAAATAAAAAATGGCCATGTGTGGACCAGGGGGATGGGGGAGGCCACCCAGGAGGGACGAGGTACAGGGTGCACCCCAACACCCACATGCGTGGATGTTGAGAAAAAACAAAAATACCTCCATGAGCTCATGGCCTGCACGGCTACGCTACAGTGGGAGAACTGCTGTCACTGTCATCACCCTGTGGTGGTACATCAGAAGGTGTCCGTGATATGGGAGGCAGACCACGCAAAGCCCTGGCATGCTTCTCCATGGCAGCAAGCATACGGGTGTGAAAGGTTTGGTTCTGCAGGATGATGGTACGGAGATTCCCATGCATCACCTCACGGGTAGCATGCATTTCTGCCTGCATGGCCTCGCGTGATGCTCGGATCTCCTGATGGGTTGCCTGGAGCTCATCTGAGAGTGTACGTGTCAGCTGCTCCAGCTGCTTGCTTGCTTGTTTGTTTGTTTATTTGTAATGCTCGCCAGACCATGGGTTACCAGGCACAGTGAAGAGAATATGCAAAACTTAGTGTTACATAAAATTACACTGTTACATAATTTACAGTGATAGAGAGATAGGTATGTACAGGCTTAGCAGGAGGCAGATCTGATCAAGAGATGGAGGCATTGCTATAAAGCGAGGCGGTCGGTTATATACAATGTTACTATAATTATTTACATTTACGATATACTGTTCTGCCCTTGTAATCCGGGACACCTCAAGTTCACCCAGAGTATCTCTGAGAGACCTGTGTTCTAACCTGAGGGCTTCCCTGTGGGCCTGTGACTCTACAGATATGGCTGTGCTCAGTCTCTCCAGTCCAGCCCGTCGGTCCCTGTTGGACGCCAACATGTCCTCCCTGTGTGAGTGGCAAATGGAGTCTGTTGCCTGCTGCTGGAGCTCCATCTGCCTTTCAGGGGAGAGAATGGAAGTGGCCACCCTATCCATTGCCTGAGCCATCATTTCACACAATGCCCCCTGTTGTGCTGCTATACTGTACATGGAGTTCTCCCACACAGTAGTGATGTCCACCTTGCTGTGCTGGCACTGCCTGAAGCTGCAGGACTGCATTCCACCTTTGATCTGCTGGCCGAGGAACAGGAGCAAATATTGTGGAGTGTGACCCTGCATCCTTAACCGCCACAGGCGGGCTTTCCAACACTGAAATCCCCATAGAGGGGTCTACCCCCGGTGCAGGTGAGTTGGACAGAACAGCATCCCTGCCAGAAACACTCACCTGCGACGGCACATATGTCTCAATGTCCGATTCAGCACCTGATTCATAGAGGTCTCCGGAGGTGTACCCAGAGACACTCGTGGACAGTATGGTCTGTAGGAGTAATGGGTTTTCACCCACCACCACCCCACGTCCTCCACTGGTGCCCGGTTGTGGCTGTGAGTCCACCTGGGTCTGCGCCATCTCCTCCTCCTCAACAGCATCAAGTGCCTCATCTGCAAAAACATGAAAGATAACAAATGGAAACCGGCATGAGCACCATAGCACACACACATAGGCATGACGAGGCAGAGATCCAGTACATAAATGACACATGTCCCACATGAGAATAACTCTGGCATGCATGCACTGTCAAAGAGTTGGACAGGGAGGCAAAAAGCACACACTGATGACTGCAAGATGGAAAACCAACACATGTGCTGCATGCTGGATAGCACTGGCATCAAACATTAGCCTGTGAGCGGCATGAACAATTCACATACATGACACATGCCAGCACACAGATGGCACGTGCCCTGGCAGATTTGACAAGGACACCCAGATGGTAGCAAATCAGTACTGTCACCCATCCATGTAAGATGGACATCATGAAATAAAACATGTAAAAAAGAGTGAGAAAACACGCATGTGCCACACGCTGCAACAAAGCCAGTGTTCACTGATGCAGTGATGGCAGGCACATGGATACATCAATGGTTGGTCACTTCGACATGAGAGGATACAATTGTCATGTTCAACATTCAAACAGGGCCCCAAAACGATAGTGTGCAGGCCATGTGTAGGTGCACATAACTCAATCAGCCTGATTGTACAAATCTTTCCCCTAATAAGTCAATAAATGTGGGCCATTGTGTGGAGTAATCTATGACAGAAGTATGTCACATTTGGGACAGTAGGCCACAAAAATATCTCGTAAATATGCTAATCATTTCATCAATCAGGCTGAATGAAGAGGAAAACAGTATTAACAATGTTGTGGCAGGAGGACAGCTGAAGGCCAAGTGGATTAATCCTGTGCAAAAAGTGAACTGTGGTCAGAAGGGATAATGTGAAACTGAAACACAAGGCCGGGGAATGGTTTTGAGGGACCACATGGATGACCCATAGCAGTCATGACTAGACGGCCTCACCTGGCACTCAATCAGAACACATCACCCAAGCAACATACACACGGATTGCACACACATGCATGGTCACTCACCGGACATTGCTTCAAGATATGGTAGGTCTCCCACGCCTTGGATCTGATCCTCTGTGATGAATGTTCCAGCGATTGACTCATGTTCAGTGAGTTGTTCATCCTCTGGTGGAGACCCACCGCCAGTCACCAGAGTAGAGGCATGATTTGAAGCCAGCTTGTTCTTTGCTCTGCGTTTCAGGTCATTGCAGCGCTTAGAGCAATCATCAGCTGTGCGCTTCACAAATCCAAGGGAACTAATGTGGTCCGCAATGGTCTGCCAGTGGGCCCTATGTTGAGCAGTCGTAGTCTTGCACCCTGCAGTCACCACAATTTTGCGGCCATGGGCCGACACATACCCCACAAGTGCATCTAGTTCTGCATCATTGAAACTAGGCTTCCTTGACGTGCCGGAAGGGTAGCTGTGTCTGGGGTCCCAGCCTGTACTGCAAGAGCACCCTTCTTCCTCTTGGGAGGTGGTGCGGACCCCGAGTGGCTTACGCCGCTCTGGTTGGTAGGGGCTGAAGCGCAGGTGGACTGGGCACTGGAAGTTGCCAAAGGCACGATGACTAAAGGTCTCACTGCAGGCATTGGCTGCTGGGTGATGTTGGCAGGACCAACATCAGTGTGCTGGACTTGGACCAACACTGTCCCGGCTGGGAGACTCGGAGCTGGGGTGGATTGAGCTGCAGCTGCAGCCTCCTCACCCTGGCTACTTGGGGCAGCAGATGACATTGCTGCCCCAGATCCACATGGTCTGGTGACAGCAACTTTCACTACCATACGTGGCTTAGACTTAGTGACACGGAAGTCAGCCTGGGAGACATCCTGTGCCGGTTCTGTTGACAATATGGACCGGTTTAATAAGGGCTGAGCTGGGATGGTGTCAGCTACATCTCCCCGAACCATTGGGGGGGCATAGGTGTCCCTGATTGGTCCTCCACACACTGGCCTCTTGGGCCACCCTGTACATCCTGGCCACGTCCCCTACCGCGCCCACCTCTTTAAGCTCAGCCACCTTTTCCTCCCTTACTGCTTGGTCACCTCCCAACCATGGCACTGATGTTGTTGTGCGTATGGGAGTTGCAGTAAACAGTTGTCCTGGGCAATTAGGGTGAAAGTGGTAGGGTACTGTTAAGAAAGATTTCATAATTGTATGTAATTTTCCCTCCATGTGGCAACCCCCAAACTTTTTGCTTCTGTTATACACCCTGATCTAGACTTTGCCAGAGAAGCGCAGCCTTCTGCCGCACTCCTGGGCTTTCATCAATTCTTATGGGGAAACTGACATGCCCTTAAGACAGTCAGTACTGGGAGACTTTGTTTCCCTTAGTCCTTTCCTCATGTTGCAGCTTTTGTGCAACATGAAACAAGAGTGCACTGTAACTTACTTTACCGTGCTCTTGGGTCTCTAGTCATTCCCAAGGCCCTAGCCACTCCCGCTGGACTTATTATGAACTGTGCAGGTGTGTCACGGACAGGACTGGTGGCAGCTGTCGTTTCTCTTGTGTTTTGAACCCTTTTTTTGCCATGTTGTCCGCGCTTCCCGCATTTGGCACGGATAGGTGGCCTGGCTCCCAAAATGGCCATGCCACGAGGTTCTTTGTCTTGCCCCTTCGCCTACCCCAGGTCGAGCCGACCCGGGTCAGCACTTATTTGGTCATGCACTTTCCTGCGAAACCCCAAAGCTTTCGAGGGCTTCTGCATGCCTTGTGTGTGCCTCCAGGATGTGGGCTGGGATGTCTGTTCCCAATACACATCCTGGGTGCCAGAGAGTCCTGAATGCCTGGGACCACCATGGTCCGTGATAGGTCCACGTATGTTGTGAGTGTTTCTGAGCATATCTCCCATTGGGTCCTCTCCGTTTTGGCGCAAAGGGAACTTTGGATAAGAGGAGGCTGAAAACACCACTACCATGTCGATCTCCTGAGTTCATACGAACAAGGGATAAGGAGCCAAGTATCCTGCAACAAGAAGCTGAGTCGAGGAATCGCTGGTGACCCGCTGAAGGTTTGGCACCCTGAACAGCTGTCGTCCTACGAGACCCCTCTGGATCTGATCGTCCTAGAAGGTCTGCGAAGGCGCTTCGACCCATTGGAATAGTGGGATCAACTATTCCCGGCACCTTCCCTGGGTCCTGGGGCTGGGCTGTGGAGCGATGGTCTCGGCACCTTCATCAAACCCTGCAAGTAAGCCTCTTCGGAAGTGTCCCTGGGCCAACCAGTGGGCTGACCAGCTTACGCAGGACGCTTTTACGCAGGACGCTTTGCTCTGTCACCGCTGCCATTTCGAAGAAGCCCTCGAAACTTGGTCTACTGCTTGCTCTGCTTCCCCGGCACCCTCACCCCTCTTGAGACTTAGCCTTGACCGCCGCCATCGCTACCCTGATTGGTCTGGCTTGTCCAGAGGTTACCTGTTCCAAGAAACTAGGCTGGCCTTCTGAACCTCTGCCCCTCCAGGTCAGAATTCAGAAATCCATCTTAACAGGTACTGGATGGAATTCATATCCTAGTGCTCTTGCAAGGTTGTCTGTGACCCGTGGGGGAAGATGACTGGTCATGCAATGCACAGGCACCCTGAAAACAATATTTAACGTGCACGCAACCCCTGGTAGACCACGTGCATGGAAAAATGAACCCACACTACGCTGTGGCACTCAAACACAAAAATAACCGTACGCGTGATACACGCAGCCTACAATGATCTCTGAATCGGTACGTGACACACGGGGGCAACCACAGTTGGAAAATACGTGCGTGACTCACCGTCTGCCTGGAAAAAGAACGTGAAAAAGACACGCAACGTTGGCAACACCCCCGCCAAAAGAACAATTGAACGCTGTCTGAGTAAATGGGGAGAACGAATTGGAACCGTTGTGAAGTTAACACGTGTGAACCGACAAGAAGTACAAGAATCACCCGCTCGCGCTCCACAAAAAGCGCGTACAAGAAAATGGCGTCCTACGCGTACCTTTTAAGCCAGCCCACACGTGCAACGTCACTTACGCACGTACGCGCTAAGGGCCTTTCCTCCAATTACACGCAGTGACACCCGGACGTGCAGTTTTTGCACGTGTACAATCAACATGCACCCGTGTTGAGGGAAACGCCCTTGCGCATCACGTCACAGACGCGCTTACGTGCTAAGTGCCTTTCCTCGAATTACACGCAGACGTGCAATTTTTTCACGTGCCAAATCACTCCGTATCAATCGGGCCACAAAACAACCTGCCCCCCAGAGCCTTGCGCGCACTCCCACCTGCCATCTGCTGCTGCCTGACTGCTTGCTGCCCAAGTGCCCTGCTGTTTGGTGCCTGCACGTCAGCCATCTGCAAGGGTGCAGTTACTGTGACCACCCCTGCTGGAACTCAAGACTCCCGACTGGGATACCATTGCTCCACAGCCCAGCCCCAGGACCCAGTTGCCCACCCAGACCTGCCTCTAGGGTTGCCATGTCGGACACAACACCATCTGACACCACTGGCAACCCCCAGCCAGAGAGGCAGAGGGCTACCAGCTTCAGTGCCAGTGAAGTTGGTATCCTGGAGGAGCAAGTCCTGGGGCAGTATGATGCCCTCTTTGGAAGTTTGTGCGCCGACAATGAAGGACGGAAGAGGATCTTGACGGACATCGTGACTGCCATCAACGTGGAGGGGGTGGCAGTCTGTGACATTCAACATGTCCGGAAGCGCTAGGAGGACTTCAGGTCCAGGACCCTCAACAAGGCCCGGCGCCTCTTGAAGGCAGCGGATGCCAAGGGGTGCCGGGTCCGCCTAACCAACAACCAAATGAGGGTCCTGGAACATATACGCCCAGCGCTCTACCTCCAGGTCCTTGAGAGGCAGACCCGTCTGGAGTCGAGCGGTAAGTGTACATGTGTACTGATTGGACGCTGTGCATGTTGAGGTGTGGCAGGAGTGTGCAGGTTGTACATATGTCTGTGTAGGGCCATGTATGCATGTGTATGTACAGGGAAATGACCCTGCCGCATGTGAGTCCTCATGTGTGAGACACATCTATGGTGTATGTGTTGGTAAGCATGCTTGGCAAATGCAGGTCTGGGTGCACACATTTTCGAATTTCTGTGTATGTACTGTGGCATGGTTGTGGGGTCACACATGGATGCTGCTTTCACCTGCATGTATCTGCACTATGTACATTTGCATGTGTATGTATTTGACAAGTGTACAACTGTGATACACCATGGATGCATGTGACACTTACATGTAGGAGGCTGATTGTCAGATGTGACATGGATGGGGATGTTATCACAGCGACAGGTGGTGATGATGTACAGATGCATGTATGTCTGGTGGCGTGTGTTCTGCACTCCCGTGTTGCATGTGAGGTCAGGCTCACCTTCGGCTGCTCATGCTGTTTTGTGTATAGATGGTGCTGCCTGGTCCAACATTCCTGTTGATGTGCTCGTGTGTGAGTTGAAATTACATGTGTGTTGGGGAGTGTGATGGCATGTTTGAAGTTTGACACTGCCACTCATGTACAACTGTCATGTGTGTATCGGACCATTGTACAGTGCCCTGATGCCTGTGTTTTATCTCTCCCTGTCTGCAGCGTCAACTGATGAAGAGGGCGGAGACAGTGCTGTGGAGCAAAGCGGCAGGGATCGCACCGCCAGCCAGAGACGCAAGGCCCAGCTCCCCTCCCATGTTGTCATCTTGTCAGGGAGTGAGGAGTCTGGTGCCGCGTCCGTGGCCACAGCTGCCGAGGGTAGGTCCAAGAGGCGGGGGTCGGAGGTGGACTCCTCGGCAGCAGAAGGGGCAGCTGAGACCGCACAGGGTCCGATGGAGGAAGATGGCACAGAGTCATCCAGGTTGGTGGGGGGTTTGGTTGAGGAGGAGGCCGTGGAAGGGACACATACGAGGTCTGGAGGGGGGGGGATTCCATTGGTGCTATTGGTGCAGTCGAGAGGCAGGGACAGGAGGCAGCACAGGCCGTCGCGGAGATGCCTGTGTGTAATCCTGTTCCCCATTCCTGTGACTGCATCATCCCGCACCAGCAGGGATGCCTACGTCCAGACCCGTTTTCAGGGAGGGGATGAGCGCACAACAACTGGCCTTCCTCTCCCTGCGGACCTGGCAATCCGGGACCGGATTGAGCCTGTCCTGGCTAGGATGGCTTTGCGCCAACGGGGCATGCGAGATGACCTGCAGTGTTTTCATGAAGACACTGCACGTCATCACGGATGCCACTTTGACCGCATCGACCTACTGGGACGGGTCACCAGTCCTGGATTCCTCCGTCTGCTGGACCTTCTTTCGACCCCCTCCTCACCTGAACCCCCTATGTGCCAGTCATACTCCATGCCATCTTCCGGCCCATGTATCACCTGGGTACCCTGTGGAGCTGCCTCTGACCCAGCGGCCAGGCTGGTGGAGGACACATCCCTGCCACAGTCGGGAGTCGGAGGTCCAGCAGGGGTGGCCACACCAACAACTGCACCCCAGCAGGAGGAGGACGTGCAGGCATCAAGAGCCAGGGCACAGGCACAGCAGCAGCAAGCTCAAGGTGGGAGCGATGATGGCTCAGGGCCATCAACATCAGAGGGGCAGGCATCAGCCGGAGGACCCTGGATTGGGTGTGTCTTCTGTGTGGCAGCTGTTGGGTCAGCACATAGATGCGGAGCGGCGGCAGGCGGAAGAGGCACGGCTCACTATGGTTGGGCGGAGAACTCCGCAGGGCACTGAGGCGGGCCGAATGCCTCGTGGCAATTCGCAGGGAGTTTGAGTTGGACATGGCGTTATCCCTGCGAAACCTCGGTGCCATGGAACGGGCCCGCCTCCAGGATATAGAACAGGAGTTTGATGATGCCCTGGCCTGGGAAATCGGCAAGTGAGCCGTAGGACTTGCCCACTGCCATTGTATATAGTTAGTTAGTGTTAGGTTTCATTTATGTTTGTCTTTCATTTGGGGCGCTTGGACTATGCCCCACCTTTTTGTAGATAGTTCTTTATTAGGTAGTTTTTTTTGTAGGTTTCATTTCAATGATTGGGCTCACGGACCCTGGATTTGTTATTTGTATATAGTTGAACAGTGGATTTATCGTCTTTTTTTTTTCACCATGGAGCAATGGGTTTTACTTATTTCTTTCCCTTTGGATTTGCTTTGTTGGACATAGACTTTGGACACATTTTCATTTGGATTTATTTGGATTCTGATTTCATATTTTTTTTCATCTTGGAACATGCTGCATTGTATTTCTTATTTCCATTATTGTGTGTTTTCATTTGATTCACTTCATTTTGTGTTGAATACATTTTTGTATCATACTTCAATGTGTGGTATTCTCTCATTGGTTTCATGCATGTCACGATGTGGGGTTTTCACATTCACTGGCACCCATTGTGTGTGTGTGTGTGTGTGATGGACATGTGTTGATGTACATAAATGCCATTTGGGTTGTTTCATGTAATGGGCATTTCAATATGGGGTGGATGTAATACTTGGTTAGTTCTTTGGGCAGGGGTGGCGTGCAGTGGGATTTGGATGGCCATCAGGGCCATGATTGTGGATCATGATGACGTGTTGGGGGGGGGGGGGCATGAGTGAGGGCCTGCTGGCAGGTGTCCTTCACTGCCGGGTGGGTGGGGGTGCACGGGGACATGATTCGGGGCTCACTGGTGCATGGTGACATGTGGGCTGGCTGGGGGGCATGCCCAGGGTGGATGGCCTACCAGCGGGGCATGCCCAAGGTGGATGGGCTGCTTGCGGGGCATGGCCTGAGCTGCAGGGTAGTCCCCTGTGGTGTGGGCTGCCTGCAGGGCCTGTGGAGGGGGTAGAGGGCACACCTGGGAGGGCCCACACTGCCAATTCACGTGTGAAACTTCCTGAGCACCCCCAAGATACACGCACCCCGCTCGCACAAGGCCTATCGTGTGTGATACACTCTGCGCACCCCAAGTAATACACGCACCCCTCAGAATACACGTATGCCGCTCGCACAAGGCCTATCGTGTGTGAAACTGCATGCGCACCCCTCAGAATACTCGTACCCCGCTCGCCCAGTGAAAGCATGTGTAATACTCCCCACGCACCCACAAAATACACGTACCCTGCTCGCACAAGACTTATCGCGTGTGATACTCCCCGCGCACCCCCAAGATACACGTACCCCGCTCGCACAAGGCCTATCGTGTGTGATACTCCCTGTGCACCCCCAAGATACACGTACCCAACTCCCCCAATGCCTATCACGTGTGATACTCCCTCCGCACCCCAAGTAATACACATAATCCGCTCGCCCCAGGCCTATCGCATGTGAAACTGCATGTGCACCTCTCAGAATACACGTATGCCGCTCGCACAAGGCCTATCGCGTGTGATACTCCTCGCGCACCGCCAAGATACACGTACCCCACTCGGCCAATGCCTATCACATGTGAAACTGCACACGCACCCCTCAGAATACACGTATCCCGCTAGCCCAGCGAAATCGCGTGTAATACTCCCTGTGCACCCCGAAAATACACGTAGCCCGTTCGCACAAGACCCATCACGTGTGATGCTCCCTGCGCACCCCTCAGAATACATGTACCCCGCTCGCACAAGGGCTATCGCGTGCGATACTCCCCACGCACCCCTCAGAATACACATACCCTGTTCACCCCAAGCCTATCGCGTGTGAAACTTCTCACGCACCCCCCAAATGCACTGTCCCGGCCCTGTGAAATGGTGCAGGGTTAGCGCGGCCCTTTGCGCTGCATTGGGGATTTCAATGCCTTATCCTTGCGCAAGGGGCGTTCTTGGGGGCGTAACTGGCGCTGCGGGATGTTCTCGCGCCAGCGCTCAAAATGGCTTTGATATTCCATGAATACGCAGTGCCCCAGAATGCTGTTTAGCGCACACGGCTGGCGCACGCTGGTGCACGCTACCCCTCTGCGCTGCTCGCGTGCGCTGCCTCTGCACTGAAATGTATTAATTATCCTGTGTACTTTGAAATTTGAAGAAAGCTTGGGCAAGAGCCTAGGGTTCCTGGTTGCCTGACCAGAAATGGGTGGACCTGGTGGTCTGACAAATGCACCTAAACAAGGGAGACCCTATTTGCAAAAACCAAAGGGGTTGCTGAAGTGAAACAGAAGGCAATTTGACTGAAATGTTAAGAAACTAAAAGGAGTCTAAAGTTAATTTGGAATTACCTTGATTTGTTGTTCATTGCAGGAATGAGAAAAAGGTGTCTGTCTTAAGCTTTGGGAAGGGAACACCGAGACTTTGTGAAAGAACCATAGATACGTGTGAATTGAGTGCTAAAGCAAGCTAGAAGGCAGGTCTAGTGGACCTATTATTTTCTTACAAGGAACATTAAGCAAATGAGTCATACAAGTACTACAGTGTAATCCTAGGGAAGAGAATCCTGAGAATTTAAAGAACTGAGAAACACTGTCTTGGGGAAGGGAACCTCAAGACTTTGCAGAACATTGGTAAGACGAGCAGCTATTGGAACTGTATTCAACTTGTGAAAGAACGTACAGTGAAAACAATGGAGACTTTACTTTTGAACACTAGTCCGTTGGCTAAGAAGAACCCCACACCATGTTTATTTCTAGATTTGAGGGCAAGCATAGGCTTTGACACAAACAGGCTTTTGATTTGGACTTACATACACAGACTTCCCTTAGTTTTCTTTAGGAAGGGAAATTCCCACCACAGTTATAGGGCAAGTTAGGCGTTACACAATCCTGATCCTTAAAAAAGATTTTGACATTTAATTTTACAACTGTTGTCTGTGTCATCTATTGATACCATGCCTGTCTCACACATCACTGTGACATTGGTGAAATTCCACCACTAACAATGTAATTTTTTATATAAAATATAACTGAGGAATTATGTACCAGATCCCTTGAATCTTTTTTTTTTTTTAAGAATTCTGAATTCTCTTGAATTCTACTACAGTTATATTGTTACTATGTAAATGCATTTATAATTTCAATCAAGTTAGGGAAATGTAGGGTTTGTGAAACTGAAGCCTCTTTATATAATTCTTTACTAATGTCAGGGGATGCTTATTGAGGTGTGGTTGCATTGCTGTTGGCGAGGGTAGTCTATTGGAACCATATTGAGATCTAGGCCTCCCCTTTAGCTAGTTTCTGACATATATTGACTTATTCCAGAAAAGGTACATTGCAGCAGTTATTGTTGCTCTGAGTGTCCTCACTTGCAGACTAATTCTTGAAATCTGTTTGAGGGAAAACCAAGCGCTTTAGCTTCTTGTTTGCACTGTATTTGCTGCACAGAAGATATTTGAGACACTAATGTTTAGCATATTTCTTGATTGCCTTTTTGGGGTGTGCACTTTTATTATCGTGTGCTGTAATGTAGATATGTGTGTGTTTCAGTTTTCTACCCTCACTACATTTGCTGTGAAATGTATAAAATACTCCTCTTTATGATGCTAGGTTTGAGGAATTCCATGTACTGACTTTGCTGTAGCTCGTTGAGGGAGCGAATTTAGTTCAGCAATGGGCAATCAAATAATACAATTATTTAACAGCATCCTATTTGGAGACTTGGTCTTGACATTTGTTTGTTCTTTTTTTGTTTCTAATCCCAACAGTTCAAAAAACAGAAACTCCTCCTAGAGCTGAAGCAGTATGCCCCAGATGTGGTGGAGCTCATCCGGACCCCCTCAGAAATGTACTACATACCCCTGAAAGTGGCACTATGGTGAGTGTAGCGCTGCAGGGACTAGTGATTCCTTGTGTTCTGCTGGTGTGATTCAAGGGACAAGCTTGCTGCCAGATGCTGTGGGATTTCGATCAATGCTCCCAACAGATATTGGTTGAGATTTCAAAGTTAATAACATTGCGCTGTGCCTATTCCATCAATAGTAAAGGGTGATTGACAGTGTTCTCAACATTATTTTCACATGATCAATGTCTCTTTCACTAACCCTTTAGTCTCTATTCATCTTTCATTCTCAGAATGGAGACCAATGACATAATATTTGAAGGAATGTACCATCCATATGTTTGTGGTTTGGAATTGCATTACAAAACCTACTTTTATTGTCATTGGCTCACCTAGTGATGGTTCTGGTTGAGCAGTCAATGCTTACTGTAAGAAGGGGAGCAGAGCAAAAATAAATACAAGTTAGCACAGTAGACATGTGTTCACAAATTTATTTTGAAAATGTTTTATATCTTCTACAACTTATGTAGATAAGTAAGATGTTGGTGCAAGTGACGGGTAACATTTTGGGCACAGAAGACATTTTTTTGGACCTGACACTGCTGGTTAATATAAACCCGCAAAGTCCGACGAAAACCGGAATGTTTGGGTACCAGATTTAACAGATGGTACCCTGGGGTTGCTGTAGGACATAAATTGGTCCAACTGAGATTTAGCTTCTCATAGGATATAGTGGGAGAGATGGGCATGCTTCTGATTGGCTGAGTGGGCTACTGGTCCTGATGCTGCGCGGTCCTTAATTTTAAATATAGGATCAAATATTTGCAATGGGAACCAGTGTTCGAGATGGGGCCTATGTTTGGGATAGGCCTTTGCTTCAGGACCACTCTGGTGCCTTTTCGAAGGTGAGTCAAGTGATGTTATCTTTGCCAATTTCCAGCTGCTGACAGTGCTTGTTTGGGTTCCAGAAAAAAGAAGGAAATTCTTTGTTTTCAGTGTACGGCTTTCTAGTGACAGTGGCATTTCGAGTAGAGCTATAATGTATTTTTTCCTTAATGTAACATATTGCCTACAATTCATATGCTGGAGGCTTAGTATTAGGAACGTTGTACTTTTTGCAGATTTTGCTCTGTTGACATATTTTGAATACCCCCCATATCCCAATGTTTTACTATGATTTGAACACTGTCTTGCCATTTAGAGGAAAGTAAAGCCCTTTTGCTTTATTTCTCTTGAATAGCTCCTCTCTTTTGGGGGTCATTCCCTATGTCTACAAGTGCACTGGGACTCTTTTCACTTTGTGAGATTCCTTTTTGTTTTTGCTCACATCAATTTTAAGTGCTGTAGGGGTATACTGTATTCTCTTTTCGTTTTTCTTTTGTAACATGTTCGATAATTTTACAAGGTGTACAACACTGCCCGGTGGTAACAGATATTTTTACTGCGTGCACTTTTGCATTTCGCAGAATTCCATAAACTTAAAATGTCTGTGAAATCTATTTTGCCATGTCCTTTGGCCATCCTGTGCTTTGGGGTGGGTCGGAAGAAGGAGTCGGACACATTTTGCACATGCTAATTTGCTTTTAATTAAATGATAAAAGCAAAGGACTATTGTTCCCTATTGCTATGCGGTCTTGCCTGCCTAACTCGTCGGGAAGTCCAAAATAAATGTCCTCAGCCCAAACCTAACTCTATCTGACCATGTCATGAATATGAATAACTTAACTATGCCAAAAGAATGTGTCTCATTTCCTGGTCTTTTCCCTTTATGCCTTCTTTCTTTTGGATTTTCCTCAGGGTTCTTATTGTGTTTCCTTGTATGCTCAAGATACAAGTACCTCAGGTTAGAATGATATTCCTTATGCAACTTTTCTCTGAGGCTCTCTTGGTGTTTCCTTCAGGCTCTCTTTTACCTCCTCCCAACTGTTTATGGGTTTTATAATCTTTTTACTAGTTTGTTTAGAATATCTTTCCTTGATATATTCTCTCACTTTTTCCTTTAAGTTTATGACTTTCAGTTGCTTGAGCTTCATGCTTTTGTTGGTTTTGTATACTTTTACTTGTATTAGGAGTTCCCCATTTGTCGGTTCTTCCTATTGGCTCATGCCCCTTCCTTTGTTCACTTGACAGTCTTCATTCACAGCATATGGGACACTGTATCAGGGAGTGTTCTCTCCACTCTTTAACTTTGGGTTCTCGTGGTCTTCTCCCTCTTTCCTACAGTTCACTTTTCCACTTTCCCTCTGTTTCTCAACCAGCCTTTTTCGTTGCATTCTTTACGACTTCTCTGTATCTCCAGTTATGCTGGTTGACTAGGGAAGTGTCGGCTCCCTGGTTTTCGCACGTTCCACTTCTTTGATCTGGCTGCCTTAGCGGCCTCCTACTTTTTCCATTCACCCCTGTACTTCTGTTTCTCTAGGGTGACCTTACTGGGATCTGCACTCGCTTAGGTAATCGGTTTGGCTTTCTAGCTTCTCGGTCTCCGGCTTCGATTGTGTCTCGTTCGCGGGGTCGCAGCCAGAGGTTGCATTCCATAGACACTGGCGATTGGGAGCTGTTGGCGCACCCTGTGGTAATGGTCTGTGTTATTCACCGGGCGCCTGGTCCACCACAGTAGGACTATTGTCATGCCACCACGTTGGACAGGCTTTCTATTCCTGCCTCTGCAACGCTTTCCCCGTTGTCTTTGCTGCTTCTCCGGCATCTCTGGCTAACTTTCTCCAGCTTTCCAACTGCCGCAGGCTCTGCGGTTTCCTCCAGTTCTGCATCTCCAAGGTTTCTTACGCCCGGGGGCTTCCCTGGTGCACCGTACTCTCTCTGCTCTTGCGATCCACTCGTCTCATTTTGTGAGGCGCCTCACAATGTGGGCGGGACAAAGACTGATATGCAAATGGATATTTCCCATCTGTGAAAGGTACAGTGAGCAAAAAGCAGATGGCTGCAAACTCTCAGTGATTAATAATCACTGAACAGGTTATCATGCCGTGTTCTTTCGAGAGAGGGGCGCCTGCTACCTTTTTTCTATTGTCTCATTTTAATACAGCTCTTTAAGAAAAGATATACTCTCTTTGCCTTTGTTTGATCCAAGATTGCCTGAAGCAACATAGGGTGACACAGTATGCTTCAAGGAAGGCATTCCCATAAATGCAGATATGGTGGTTGGCCTAGGATGTTCCCTGTGGGAATGGGAGTCCTTGTCCCCTAATGGAGTGAACAAGGTGAAGAGGTGAACCTACGGTGAGTGCCAGGGAGGATGTGGAATAATAATTTCAAGCAATTTCCCCTTACTGCAGGAATCTGCATACTCTGTACTCAGAGCTCATGATAAGCAAATTGATCAGTAAAATTGAAGGTGGGCACTCTTGTTTGGCACCAAGTGCTGGCTTCCAATTATGTTGAATTGATCAAGAAAGTTAAGCCGTCTAGGGCTACGGGCCCTGATGGACTCTCAAACATTGTGCTAATGCAAGATCCTACCCTTTGGGCTGAGATCCTGAAAATGCTTTTCACTTGCATCTGTAAAACTGGAATTGTGCCGAGTTCATGGCGAGAATCTATCCTGATCCCGGTGTGTAAAAATGGTCTCGGGACCGATCACGGGGGTCATAGGCTGTTGAAAATGCTGGATTCCAGCTCGAACATCTTTGCAGGGATTTTGCTTGATTTGCTCACCCAATGGTCTCATGAGAAACCCCTCATTGCTAAACATCATTTTGGTTTTTAGAAAGGTCTTTGGAACAAAGCAAGGCCTGTGGGTACTTATGAATCTTATTTCAGATGCTTATAAGTACGCAGAAACTCCTCTGTAGGTTTGCTTTGTAGATTTCAGTTCAGCATTTGATTGTTATCCGATCTAAACAGTGGGATAAGCTGAAGGGGTCAGGCATCGACTCTTCATTACTATATTTTATCAAACAACTCCACAATCAAACAATGGTGCAAGTTCGATTGTCTCAGGACGGGTTTCTGACGCTGCCCATTGCGACAAATTTTGCCAGTCTTTGGAGTTCGGGGAGCCTGCATGGGTATTTCATTTACGTTTTTGCTGACTATGTGGTACTCGTATTCAAATAGTAAGACACGTTTTAACATCTTGTCCAAATCTGCGTGAGTACAACACCAAGGCCTATGCAAACTTTAGCCTATATGAAAGCGATCAATTCTGGAGCCTACTTTTTGTTGCTGAGTCGCATGCGGTAGTCTGTGCCGCTTATCTTTGGCTTCGGGTAAACCCCATGTTGGAGGAAAATAAGGTGATTACTGACCCTAACTAGCTGTAATAAGGGAACTATCTGAAGTTAATTATGCCTCTGCCAATGAAATTAATGGTTGAAAGAATCCCTTTTAATCCCAATGTTCAGTCTTTTTTTATATGTTCTTTTCTGTTTTATTTTTTGTAAATTATTTTTTGCTGTTTTTATCCTTTTCCTTATTTAAGGGTATTTTATCTTGTTTCAAATGTACAGCAAATGTATTTTCTTTTAACTTTGGTAGTGTAAAAGCTTTGTTTTGACTATGTAACTATTTTACCTTGTCCCTAGGTGAAGGGGAATCTGTTTCCCCTCTCACCTAGTCTTTTACTCTTTTTATGGGTGACCTTTTTATGTCTCTCCATAGTATATGGTTAGCGCTTGGTCTGGGTTGCCCCTATGGGCTCCCATGTTAATTTCTCTTTCATGTACTTGAGTGAACTATAGTTCCCAAGTAGTAAAGGCCGATTTTTATCCCCCTTTACGTTTTATATAGTGAACCAGCACACACCCCACCTTATGTGGAGTGCTGGGGGGATACAATGTATCCCCTTTCTTTCTTACCTGGTCACATTGATACAATTGCGAGTTTTACATGAATGGCTGGTGGCAGTGATTTTACCTTTATGACGCTTAGTCTTTATTACTCGCAGGCTGTAAATTCAGCCTTGGTAATGCCCAGAAGGGTCATCCTGTTTCTAAAATGCCATTCTAGGCAGGAACGACCTCAGTGGCTGTTTTGTCTTCGGTGGGAATCCTGTGGATTCCCCGCCCTGGCTGCAGAGTGTCTGGAAAAGCAGGAAGTGTGGGAGGAGCTCAAAACTCTGCAGCCCTTTGTCTTCCACCTTGCCTGAAAGGGAACCAGTCCCAGTGCAGGTTTGGTTGTCCCGATTGCTGTAAAATGCGGGGAGAGAATGCAGATGTTGTGCTGATAAAAACTCTGAACCTGGAAGTTGCTGACAAGTCGACCACTGGAGCCGAAACCGAAGAGGAAGATGAAGAAACAAAGGCCTTATCCATTTCCAGCTGCCAGAGAGACTGCTCTGTAACCGGAGCCTGCTGTAACCCTTCCTTATAATCGACCTGGGTATCCCCAAATGGACGACCCCGACCTAGAGCTTGGTGAGAACCAATAGGCTCAAGAAGACCTGCATTCTGAGCTAGTCCACGTCGTGCTACGACCTTGCAGAGCTGCAATACCCTGGGACCTCAAGTCATTGTACGGTGCACAGTCTTCCAAATTGAGCTGAAACTTTGGTGGCATCCGGCTGGAACTCCGGAGACCCGATTTGAGTAATAAAAGTCGCCTCATCAGAGTGCTGGACCTTGCAAACAACGAGAATCCGACCTGCGATATTCAGTCTTCTTCTGAAAATGGCGCCAAAATCACAGAGCCGCATCCAGCTGCAAAGAAACTCTTGCCTGGAGCCTTATCCATTGATCCCTGCCAAAAATTCCCTTCCAAAGTTTTGTCTTCAATCTTTATGACAAAGGAATCCATCGACCGGGTCTTTGGCTGCAGATCCTGAAGTCTTCCTGCTGCAACTCTTCTTCTGTGCTTACTGTATTGGCTGGGGAATTTACTTATCTTAAGCTTGTGTGATTTCTGTAAAGCTTTTGGGGTGTTTTCTGTGATTGGGAGTCCTCTCATCCAGTTCAACCAGGCCCACTGCTGGAATTCTCCTAGGGTGTCTTCTCAGAAGACCCTGGAACCCAACTAACGTTAAAGTGAACTACTTTTTTTTTTGAGCAGTCTGCCACAGGAACTCTTACTTTTGTCTGCAACAGAACCCTATCTCACCCTGCCTACAGCTGGCACCTAGACCACTAAGATCCCTCTTCTGCCTCTGAGCAAACTCATGCAATAGACTAGGGAAGAACTGGATAAGTAAGACTGGATAAATAAAGGATTCTGTCTTGAAAAGCATAACAAGTGTTTACTTACTTGGAAAAGGGTTGGTAACTGTAACTCTGCGAGTGAGCAGTTACAAAAGTTCTTACTTGCCTTGAATGTCTGTTGTGCCATTCTGAAAAGTAAATAAACGGTTATATTTCCAAAGTAATGCTGTTGGCTTCACTGACTGTCTTTCAGAGAATAGGTTTATAAGTTCCCCAACTGGATCTGGCTTCCCCTAACTTGCTGTATAGCCTGTTCAGAATAGGTTTGCCTTCTGTTTTACCTACCTAGAATAACATTGACTCATTCATAAAGTGTAACCTTGGGTTTTGCTTTCCCTGGTCTGTTTTATACAGATGCTAAAACCATCTTAGGTTTATACCTACCTTTAAGTTGCTGATAGATCCTTTAAAAAGTATATAGGTTTTACTTACCTTGAGATAGCCATGAGCCATCCTGAAATAAGTTAGTTAGTGCTCAACTCAGTCTGTGTTCCACTAATATGAAAAGCAACTGTAGCGGGTAGGGTTTACCTGCCTAGAATATCTTTGTGCCATTCTTAGTGTTCTGTAGGTGTAGCTGACCTTTGTCTCTGTGGTGCATCCTAAATTAGTGTAGAGTTATTGCTTAACTTCGTCTGTGTTCCACTGATCAGAAAAGCAACTAATTGAATATTACACCAAAAGGTCTTACTCACCTAGTATAACTGTGTGTTATCATAAAAGTAGTTATAGGTTTTTACTGTGCATTGAATGAGAGTTCCACTGTTCAGAAAAGTATACTTGCAGGTTGGTTTACTAAGTGATTTCATTGCTGAGCATCACAGTACAGATGCTAGGGTCTACTATCCTTGTATTACTGAAAGTAATCTAAAAGTAACTAATGGTTTTTTACTCCCCATGAATAGGTGTGGCCTATACTAAATGTGTATGATACGGTCTGACTTCCCTAGAATTACTGTTAGGCTTTCTAAATGAGGTCTATCCTTTTGTCTTTGTACCTTTAAAGCATAGTGTTGTGTTTTTATAAATGTGGTTATATATAATGTGATAGTACTTATTTACCCAAGATTCATCTTGGCCTACTTGTATTTAAATTGACCCTGTATTTTTACAATACATTGTGTTTCAGTGTTTCTTTGGATCATATGTGTACTGCAATTTCGTTGTACTGATTCTACAGCCCTATCTCTCGCCTACGATAAGCCTGACTGCTTTGTCTACGCTTCCATATACTGAGGTGGTACAGCCTTAGTTGGACTTCAGAAAAACTGTCCTAACACACTGGAAGAATTACCAGGAATTACATATGTGGGAAAAGAGGACAGCAGCAATTATTGTTAGTGTGGGAAATGATTGTGGGAATACTGAGGGGGGAAGGGGCTTAATCAATAGCCTGTGGACAACTCTAACTTGGCAGGTAGCCTTTTAAATCTTCAGAAGGGGATCAGAACGACTGGGCAGAGAGGTATGGGTATTTTTTAATAATTTGTGCAATATGTACAATGGACATGGCTGAAGGCTGTGGCCAGTGAACTTGGAAGCCACCGGCTAAGTCCCTTTTTGTGTTTTTAATATTTGGGGCAACATGGACAAGGCCACAGCTGAAGGTCAGTGGATTCTGATGCGTTTGGCCATGGGCTTAGGCTATGGTTAGTGGGATGTGGTTAGATACTAGGCCAAGGCCAGTGGCAGTCCCCCTCTCAAAACCATTGGTGCAACATGTACAGTGGCCACACCAAAGGACACGGCTAGAGGCCACAAAAAAACTATAGTATAATAAAACCCTTGAAATTCAGTTAAACCCGTTAGTTAAGAGAGTTTGTGATCCGATTTATTGCAACAAAGTACTTGAAATTCAGTGTATGTGGAAAGTGATGAGCATCTTTAACTCTGCGTGTCCTTCCCCGACCCCGTCCCCCACCGTTGTAAAGCCCATGAGCACATGCCTCTTATAACAGAAGGTATACACAATGAAATCAACCGGGAGGACGAAGAGTTGAGATGCTGTTCACTTCCCACATATGCTGCTTTTCATGAGTTTTATTATGATAAACCATGTTACCTTAACTCTCTCTTAACGTATTCCAGAATCCAATGAAAATAATATAGTGATTTTGCATGTATATAGTGAGTTAAAGACAATATTTGTGAACATGGTCTTATTTGATTTGTGTGTGTGTCTGTGTCTGTGTCTGTGTGTGTCGCTGTACCTTTACATAACGGCCAGATCTCCTGATTCTACGCCTTTATGCTCTACTACACTAACTTGCTGGAGCTTGGGTACACCAAAGTGTTATTAACCCTATTCACTAATAAGGGTAGCCTCTCAGAACCCTCCTGTAGGGCCAGTTCTGAAAATTCATATTAACATCTTGTATCCTACTTTTCTATTTAGAAAATAGTATGTATAATGTAGAAGTTTAAGAGAATTTGATGAAATAAGGATAGAGGAGGGGCTTTGATTCCTTCTGATGGGGATGTTTGAAAAGAAGGTGGAGAAGGCAGAAAAAAATGAAGGACAATTCAATAAGACACCACTCACGACTTGTTTAGCAAGGATGCTCAAATGAGTTTCCTGTCATCGCAAATAACACATGATCATGCACCAAAAAAATAATTGTGCATAATGCTTTGTTAAACCGTGTTACATCCTCTATAGACGTGCACAGAGAGAACTCTGGATTCGCTGGCAAATGTATGCCAGTGTCCCCAAATTATATTTTACTCTTTGTTCTGATGTGCATGCAAGAGATCTAGCTATCTTCACATGGGGAGCCAGACCTCTGTCCTGGAAGAAACCGGATTACTCTTTCCAGGGGAGTATAAATTGAAGGCACTGTTAAAATTGGCATAGCAAGTCAACTTGAAGCTGCAATCTGTACTTAACATACAAAAAAATGTTGAACATTGAATGATGCTTCATCTTAATGCTTTCTTTGTTCCTGCTGCTCACAAAGCGTTCAATCTGTGAAGAGCATCAACGGTTATGGATGAGTGATGCAGCATACGCTTTACTTTAGATCTTTTCTGTAAGGTGTAAATTCAATAAAATTACTAACGCAGAATTGCTAAATTTGATCCTTGAGGTCCTGTGGCGGTACAATGCCTTTGTCACTGTGAAAGCAGTTGTTCAATCAGTAGCAAAACTAAGCACAAGGTGCGGCCTCTGCTAATATTTTCTTTGCTGATGCAGTTTGAAAAGTAAAAGTGGTTTGCCCCACAGCATTTGATAAACTACACGTCAAGAAACAGTATGACATTGAGATTAATGTAGTAACACAGCCCGGTAATGTGCTGATTACAGAAAATATAATATGCATTGGTACCCCCACCTCCCTTGGTTGTGTGGTGGTGGGGGGTCCATTTCCTGAAACAAAGAATATGGCAATGCGGCACTGAACCAGATGGCTTATGTGGCTGAGTTCACTTCAAACACAATCAGCCATGAGGTCTTTGAGATAGGGAACCCGACTTAAAGGGCAGTGTACCCTAAGGGCACTTGCAATAGGTCAGTTTACATTTTTCTGTTGTTCAGAATGGCTCTTGGTTCCAATTGTAAGTCCTCGTACACTGTTCTGTGTACAGACAATCCACTTAGGTGCATCATCTTAACCGCAACGCAGAGACCTGATGTTGTGGGGGCAGAGTCATGAAGATATATTTTTTTAACTATTTGTTTTCAATACATGGCCAAATATGACTTAACATTCTGTATTATTTGGAGATTGTGAATGGGTTTGGATACATGGTCACTTTACATAAATATATTGGATTTGATGACTGCTCATCTACAACTGGATGTGTTTTCACTATAAGAAAAGTATGATTATTTATGGCCTATTATATGTAGTTAATGTTCTGTATTGCTGCTATTTCTATGGTGGTACATGGTACATATATTTCTGTCAAAACATAGAAATCACTGGTACCAAAGCAGGGTTCATTTGTGGTCTTTTCAGTGTTTTTTTTCTCCATGAAATATAAAAGTCCCTTGGTCATTTGGAGAGTCTCTTTGACCAGCTGATGATATAGCTGTTGTCTCCATTCCATTCAGTGGGGCGGTTTCAGGGGTTATCACTGCAATTTTAGCAACTCTCCTTTCTTCGGGTCTGAGGTCCCTCACTCAAGACCTCATCATTGTGGCCCTCCAGCCTCTACATTCTCTGCTTTGGGCCAACCCGGGCACCTCATGCCTTCCTATCCTTTCTGGCTAAGGGGCTGCTCTCCTTAGAAGTTGCTCCTTACACTATTGCAGCCTCTTCCTCTACTGTCCCGACCACCTCCTCTATTGGTGTCACCTGCTATTATCACAGCCTCTTCTTTTATTACCACCAACTCTTTTCATACTACCTCCTCTTTTAATACCCTTCTTTATTACAGGGCATGTTACCACCTGCTTCCCTTGTACCAATGCCTCGCCTGTTACCACAGCTTTTGTTGTTACCACCTCTTTTGTTATTTTTGCCACTTCCACTTCTGTTGTTGCTACATCCTCCACTGTCTTCTGCCCCTTTCATCTTCAGCACCTCCTTATGGCTGTTCAACACTCTCCAACCACATGCCACAACCTTCTGCAACATTCCACACTGACTTGGGTCTCTGAGATTTGTCCTCTTTCCTCCTTCCACTAGGTGACATTCTTAGTAAGGGTCTTCCCCTGTGCTCTATAATTTGGACAGGACTGTTATTGGTTGCCGTTCGTTCGCACACCTGGGCTGCTTTAGGCTTGGGCGACAGAACCAAGTCTAGAAGTGGTGCTAAGATTGATTTTTTTTTAAATACGCCCTCTGTACAGTTTTGGAGAGGCCACTGTATTCTGATGCGCCGGGAAAAACTGTAATGTCTAGCGAAACATCTGGGTAGTGGGACTGAACTGCAAGGTTCAGAGCTAGGAGGGCTTCAGAGTGGTGAAGGGTTCAGTTAAGCACACACACCGAGCACCCCAAATAATACCAGTTAGGCAGAATGTATAAATAGTTTTTTATTTGGCCTTGCACAAACTCTTATCAATGAAAACCCATAGGTACGTAACAAGCTAAAACAGTTGTTATTAATATATACTCATTCACCTTGGTGTGCTCTGCTTAGAGCACAAACATAACTTTTCGTTATAGTTAGAATCACCTTTCAATATTCTGTCAGTGTAGCAAAGCTAGTGAATAAAGAAATAGGACCAGGCAAGGAATCAATACTTTCAGAACTGATGGGTTGTGAATAAATGAGTTGGAAAACACCATACAAAACCTTATAAATAAGGTCCTATCCTTAAGAGGTCCTTCCCTAGTTAGAAAGGATGGGACCTAGTGCCATTAGAGTCACATGCCCCCACATAAAGATCTTTTCCAGAGGCTAGCCGTCTCTTTAGGAAGATGGAACAAGTGTTGGTGTTACAAAGTTCAGTGAAAACAAGAGGAAAGTCATTAACGGACCCTCTCTGAATCCAACAACCTTCGGAAAGACCCCCAGAAGGATACCAGGCCAGACCACCACTGTTCAAGCCAAGGGAAGAGATAGGGCTAGGACTTTATTCCCATACAACCCATTGGAGACTGAGGGGAGGAAACTAGTATGTTTACTCACTCCCTGTACTCTGGGAACACTGTAGTATTGCCTGAAATCGCTGGGCTTTCTGGATTCGTGCCTAGGTTCTGTTGTGTCATTTTAGGGTCCGCAGGTGCAGATGTCACTTCAGGCATCAGGTTTTTGGATCTGGCTAATATGTGGTTCCGTGCTCCAATAGACCGGATATGGAATATGGAAACCCAGGAGGCACAGACTTCTGGACCACCACTCTGGTGACAAACTCTGAGGACTCCCAGGATGTGTTGCAGGCTACAAACAGCGATGACCACTTGAAGAAATTGTCGAAATGCGACCTGTGTGCCGAAAACAAACTGGTCTTGCAAAGCCCTCTTTACAGTGGAAAGCTGGAACTTCGGGGCAATGCTTCTTGCTTCATAAGTTGAGGATCTGCAGGGACCCAAGGCTCAACTCTGGACAGCTACCATTGCAGCAAAGTAGTCCAGGTGGATGCCTGGCTAGCCCACGGGATGGTTTTGGGACTATTACTAGCGCTTCCAGTGACCTTGATCTTCGAGCAGAGGTCGGAACTGGTTGTTCCTACTGGTCCCAAGAGTCGAAGTACCGATAAAGATCTTCAGGACATCTGCAATCTGCAGAGAGACAGGGCTTTACTAGGCAAGTGAAGAAAGGGCTGCTGGTGATCTTCTAATGACAAGTTCCGGGTCTTCAGTGGGGTGCTCTCCTTTGTAGGGATCTTTGCTCTTTGCTTCAATGATGATCTAAAGAATGGCAGCAGGAATCAACCAGATGCCCCCCACCCCCCAACTGCCCCTTTGGAAAACTCTTCAACAAATGTCAATGATCTGCAACATTCAAACTGGCCGGGGCTGTCCAATCCAGCCTCTGGTCACTGCATGTGCCCAGTAACAGACCCACTCCTGCACGTATTTGGACCCCTTCAAAGTGCTTACCATATATGGAAAATCCAGTCACTCTTGGGCTGGAAGAAGGTCCAATTACAAGATGGCCAAAGGATAGGTGAAGATATCGTGGCACGGCTATTTTAGAGTATATGGCACTCTATAGGGCATTAAGCAGTGAAATGTAGAAATGCACAAGACTATAAAGAAGAAAACTCTACAAAATTATCAGCTGCCACTAGCCCATCCTGGCCACATCACACAAGTAACCATAAAGTTACCCAAATTAAATTTACAGGGACACAAAGTGTTCTATTGCACTTCACTTAAGGTGATGATTGACTGAAAAACAAATGGAGAACTTGATTATGGAGAACAGAGTTTTACTCCACTGATGGCCATAGGGACTAATCAGTGCCCCCAAAACTGATTGAGCAAAAGGCTTCACTTACCTCTAAAAGTCATGAAAGGTTCAACACAGAACATAGGGTGTCCCATTGATGCCTATGAAGGGGAAGCAGCACAAATAAATCTTTCCCAACAAGTGGCCTGTCCGCCATCTTGGAGTTTTTCCTGTGTTTTGCCTGCATGATCTGACCCTGGATTGTGTTGGACTGCCTTCTGTATGTCTCTTCTGCTTTGGTGTTCTTGGATTTGGCTTACCTAGCCTTGGATTGTATTGGACTGCCTCCTGGATTTCCCTTCTTCGGTGTTCTTGGATTTGGTTTCCTGGACCTTAGATTGTCTTGGACTGGCCCTTGAATTACCCTTCGGTTTTGGTACTACTGAAAGTGACTTACCTGCTCCTGGATATTGGATTACCTGGCTCCTTGCTGCTCTGCCTGTTTCTGGAGTTTCAGGCCTCCACAGGGCTTCCACTTGTCCAGTGGGGGTGCCACCTGGGGAACCCTCTTACTAGATTACATCCTTGGGCCTCCTGGCTTAGCGTCTTGTGGACTTCGGATCTCCTCCTCCCATACTTGGCAATCGTCAAGTGTGCACCTCTGGCCTATGGACTATGCCCCTGCTGGACACGTTGCCCTGTTTTTAGGTCCCCGGTTCCCCACCCTGGTGACTGAGGTAGGTGTCCTTCCCTGTATTTCTGTGAATGGTTTGATTGGCCCTTGAGGTTCTCACAAGTCCTTCCTTCTGTTTCAGCTCTGGGAGAGAGATCTGGCATGCCTCCCACTGCCTTTTCGCCTGAGCCCCTCTACCCTGAGTTACTTCAATCTAGGTTACTGTGCTCTCTGGAGGAATGTCTTTCAGTGCTTGCAGGCCCGACAGATTGCCTCCTTTTGATTCTTCATAGAGCCACACAGGGGTTCTTGTTCTATATCACTTCCCCATGTCCCTCTGGATTGTCATGCGGATATCTGCTGAGGTAGCCACATTGGTCTGACGTTGGGCTTCGACATGAGCTACCGAAAAGATGTAGGGCGAGGATTCCAGGAACCACCACTTCACCCTCCGATTGGTTACCTTGGCTCTGGATAAGAAAGGCACATGTTCAGTGTACAAGGTAAAGGGTCTTTCGGTGAGATAGTATTTAAGTGCTTGTATGCCCTCACCTAGATAGCTAGGCACTGCAACTTAATGGTGGTATTATAATTATTCTTTCTCGGTTGGAGTTTCCTGCTTATGAACAATATAGGTTGTTCGACTCCATTCCTAGTTTGTGAAAGTCGTGCCCCCAGACTGACCTGTGAGACAATTGTATGGAGGATAAATGCTTATGCAAAGTTTGGCATAATCAGGAGGGCAGGTTGACCTAGGGTTTTTTTCAACAGATTAAAGTCCCTCTCTATACCTTTGTACCATTGGATCAAATTGAATTTTGATCTCTTAAGTTGATCAATAAATGTGCTAGGAATTGTTGAAATGTCCCAGGCTCCCCTGCCAGTCTTTTGCACTTGCCTCCGGGCTTCTGCGCTATATTCAGCATTACTGCACTTTCTGTTTAAGCTCCATGAGTGGGGCAACCTCGCTGCACTTAACCCAGGGCCCTTGTGGAGTGGCCACATTTGTTCCCCCCACCTCCGTATGAACGCTCTCCTGCTACTCTTAGACTCTCAGCTGCCTTTGAGCTTGTAGATCACAAGACACTCACATCTCACCTCACACACTCAGCAAACTTCTCCAAAGAAACTGCATACTGGATCACCTCCTTCTTAGAAGACAGGGCCATGAAAGTATTCTCGGACATAGCCCATGCCGCCTCCACCACCATCCACTGTGGAGTCCCTCAGGTCTCGTGCACCGCACCCACTCTTTACAACTTGTTCACAAAGCCTCTCTTTGACAAGCTTGATGCTCTAAGTATCGCGTCTAACTATGCTGATGATACTCAAGTACTCCTACCTCTCACTGGCTCCTACACCAAAGATGCCCAAGCACTTCATGCCATAAACACCACCATCCAGGCTTGGATGGCAGCAAATGGCCTCTGCCTCAATGGAGAGAAGACCGAAATCCTCATTCTAGGCCTAAAAACGACACTAGCCAAGCTAGACAAACTGTACTCCAATTTCACCACCGACAACACCATCATCCCTGTCTCCACGTCGGTAAAGACCTTAGGCGTCTACATAGACTCCACGCTATCCATGTCTAGACAGGTTAGCGCTATAACCTCTGCCTCAGCACATACCACCAAACTTATTAATGCAGTAAAACCGTACTTCTCTAAGTCCAACTGTCTCTCAATTGCCAGAGCAACCATTTGGGCCAAACTGGACTACTGCAATGCCCTCCTAGCATGTACCTCCAAACATAATCTAAACAGACTTCAAATCACGCAAAATAATGCGCTCAGAGCAGCACTAAGCCTTCCTAAAAGGGAACACATCACTCAGGCTAGACAGGCAGCCCACTGGCTCCCTGTTAAAGAACGCAGCAACTTCAAACTCCTCATCCACAAATGCCTCTCCTCATCAGCTCCTTCATATCTCACACAAACCTTAGCCAAACCCACACACTTCAGGCCTACCAGAACACAATACACCAACCTTCTACACACGTCCTGTATTCATAGAGCCAAAGTAGGAGGATTAGGTTTCCCCTACTTAGCCCCCAAGCTTTGGAACACTCTACCCACAGACATCAGAACAGAAAACTCTCTTCTCACCTTCCACAAAAAACTCAAGACCCTACTCTTCAACTGACATACCGCTTGCCTTGCCTCAGACTTGTATATACGACTGCAATTGTTCCTTCATTCTGTAACTATGTGAAATGTCTGTAACTAGCGCCACGATGCCTCTGGACTGCTGTGCGCTTAACAAATGCGAATAAATAAATAACGCATGCATGATCTGAATGAACTAGGACCAGTAGGTTTGCTTCCATTGGTAATCCCCCACCCCTCCTATTTTGTGTCCCCACCTTAGTAGGGTCGCTACTGTAACACTTCATGCACTTTTACTAGGAGAAATGCTGTTGGGCCTAGTACGCTATTATTTCTGTTAGATCATTCGGAAACTGCAAGGTCTAAGACTGATTACTGTATTCCCTTGCTCCCTTCCCGCCTTGTAGCGCTTTGAAGGACTCCCCTTGTGTATAAGCGCTGTATAAATAAACAATTACAATCTTTGGTATAAACCTTTGGTAAAGATTACACCCCGGTGGTCCAGCAAGCGAGAAACTTCTCGATACCAAATAAGGCTAGGCTGTGCCAACTGAACCTCAAGTACATGCTCCTCTACCCGTCCAGACTCAAAATCATACATAAAGGACGGGCCATCTTCCTAGAGACCCCGGCAGCGGCAAACATGTGGCTTGAACACAACATGGGAGACGATGGGGAAACAGATGCAGGATCCAAACACTGACCCGTGGTGTCCAGCTGGAGCGACTCACCTACAACAACATTAGCCAACGTCTCCAACAAAAGACGGGAAGCCTGTCACACCGCCTGACCCGGGCAAAATGGTACAACCCCGCGAAAAGACTGATGCCGGCCTGTTGCCGTCGCATCATGACCCGCCAGGGACAGCCTGGAGAGGCCAAAATGTGGCGGTGGCACCAGAGCGTTGCCCACAGGGCACAACTGCTGGGTGCAGTTGGTTGAGTTCAACAAGTTACTGTTATACATGATTTTCAGTCTTCGCCACGACATACACACAGAAACAATGGACAGCGGAACTGCTAACTTGGATGACACAATACAAAGATGGCAGCTGACATCAAGGTGATGACATGGATTGTCAGAGGGATGGCCTCCTATATGCGAAGGAATAGAATTAAATCCTACTTGAGAAGAACATGTCTCATTTGCACTCCAAGAAAAACACCCAACAGCTGAAGACACTGCCAAAGTGTCTGAATGGTGGGGAGGGCAGGGCTACGGCCCAGCCTACTCCAAATATGCGCGCGGAGTGTACACTTGGATTGATGGCCCAACACCCTTCAAGCTACTATCGAAGGAGGTAGACACGGAAGGAAGGTACCTGATACTGAGAGGAAGCATCGAACAACTGGAAATATGTATTGTCAACTCTTACCTCCCCAACAGCGGTATCTCGTCTTACCTGGCTAAGCTAAGTGCCAAACTAACGCCTTACCGAGGTGGCTTTTTCATATGGGGAGGAGACTTTAATTGCACACAAGATCACACGCTGGACAGATCCAACCCCCTAACAATACCAACTGCCCCTGTCCAGTCCCCACTGAACAAAGTAATTGAGAACATGGATCTGGCTGAAGTCTGGCGGGAACTTCACCCAAATGATAGAGAATACTCATATTTCTCATCTCCCCACTTGCTCTACACCAGAATTGACTACCTGCTAATGAATAAACAACATTTGCCGTAGGTGGAGTCGGCATCCTACCTGGGAAGAACAATATCCGACCACTCCACACTACTCATGGAATGGAAAACACGGGGGCCTAAACCACCCATACCACTATGGCGGATAACAACGGAAGCGCTCACTGATGGTGCCTTCCGAGAAGGACTCCGAGACAAAATACAAGAATACTTAGATATCAATGTGGGCAGTGTAAAGGGATGGGACACAACATGGGAAGCACTAAAAGTGGTCGTTAAAGGGGAAGTCATCTCTAGTGCCGGAGGCATAATAAAAACCCTGAGGAAGGAACTAGAAGCTGGGGAAAAGCGGATCACTCAGCTTGAGACCACTACACCCAAAACAAGGTAGACAGGGGAGGAACTCTCCGCACTCAGGAATGACTGCCAAAGCGCATGGGCCAGATTAGCCAAATTCGACTACATAACTGAGACCACTCGCGCACACGCAGAAGGCGACAAACCGAGTAGACTCTTGTCCTGGCTGTGTAAAAGGGAACACCCAAAATGCCCGATCACTGAAATCAAAGCTCCCACTTGTGAGACCCATACATCGCAGCCTGAAATCAACAAAACTTTCATGCACTTCTACTCCCAGTTGTATAGTCACACAACTGTGACGCCACAAAGAGACATTTTAGACACCCTGGAAGAGATAGGCTTAACAACACTGAACAAAGCCCAGAGGACCGCCCTAAACGAGGACCTAACAGTAGAGCACATAACCAAAGCAGTTAGATTGCTGTCCATGAGCAAGACCCCGGGCACCGATGGCTTACCCCCTGAGTTCTACAAAGTGTACGATGCAGCCCTGGGCCCCACTCTATTGGAAGTCTTCAGGGAGTCATATGAGAAAGGGACCCTACCGAAAAGCATGAGGGAGACGCTGATGGTGCCGATCCCCAACCCAGGGAAGCCAAATGAGATATGTGGCTCGTACAGACCACTAGCCATGCTCAAAAAATACTGACGACTATATTATCCCAAAAACTCTCAAAGGTAATAGGTACATTAATACACGAAGACCAGAATGGGTTTGTACCAGGTCGTAGCACGGCCATGAACCTACCAAGGCTGCAACACATAGTGGCACAGACAAAACACTCATACAAATCATATGCGGTGGTATCCTTGGACGCCACAAAAGCCTTTGACTCCATATACTGGGAGTGGTTGCTGGAGGTTCTAAGACAGTTTGGGTAGGGGGAAACCTTCATCAGATGGATAAAACTACTATACCAATCACCAGTGGCTAGAGTTAAGACGGTGCCATCACTGTGGGACATCCAGAGGGGCACATGACAGGGCTGCCTCCATCCCCAATGCTCTATATCTTGGGTCTAGAACCACTGGCTATTTATATGAGGAAACAGTTATTTGTTGTGGGCATCAGAATTGGGGGCGAATACCACATAGTCTCATTATATGCAGACGATGTTCTGTTATACCTGAGGGACCCCCACTTAACCTGCCAACCATCTTAGAGGTTCTTTGGAACTTTGCCCTGGTGCCAGGGATCTCCTTCAACAGGGAGAAGTCGAGTATATTCCTGTTGGGGGGCCTATCTGAGCCAACCGAAATCGAACTCCCAGTGATGAGAATCCAGTGGAAGCGGCACACCTTTAGATATCTGGGAGTCAACATCTGGCACACACCAGAACAGATACATGGGGGTAACACCCAAGTTGCGGTACACAGGCTCAGAAAATCAATGAACTTCTGGTCAACACTACCGCTATCAATGATGGGCAGGGCCGCAGTCATCAAGATGATAGTGCTTCCTAGGTTCCTATACTTTTTCCACAACGTACATTACCTTGTCCCAGCCTCTTTCTTCCGGGTATTAGAAAAACTATTGAGGGAACTACTATGGGGTAACGCCAGACACAAGATATCCCTCGGAGCACTAACACTACCATACTCAGTAGGCGGAATCCAACTCCCAGACCTTGAAAGGAACTTCCTAGCCGCCCAACTGAGTCATGTGACTAAATGGATGACGGACGAGTGCACCTCCGAAAACCAGGCTGCTCAAACAACCTGTAGTGCCAGCAAATCTGAAAGAAATACTATGGGTCCCAGAGGGATGTCTAGGAGAAATTTCCGATGCTAGTGGAGTTGGGCAAGAAGGTTTGGGCCAGGACTTTGAAACTCCCAAAAAGGGCACGCCCCTACTCAGCAGACATACCGATTGCAATGGGGGGGTGCAAAGGGAAAGCAGACCTAGCCCTAATGAGGAAATGGGAAGAACATGGCATCTATACCTCGGGAGACACATATGAAGATGGGACTTTCAGAGAATTTGAAATCATGGTAGCGAAGGAGGAATTTCTGTGGTACAGAAGAGTCTGAGAAGGCGCAAAGTCGCAATGGAAAGAATGGCCAGGCGAGAGCAAGACCCAATGCTAACGCTACTATACAACCTGGGGGATGGATGGAAACCAGTGTCCAGGCTCTATGCTCAATTAGCAGACGGGCCTAACCCCAAAAGCGAGACCCTTAAAGCGAAGTGGGAAGCAGAGCTGGGAGTAGATATCACTGAAAAGGAATGGGAAAGAGCTCTAATATGCCCCAGGGAGCTGTCGAGGAATGCCAGATTCAGACTAATCCAACTACAGGTCTTATACAGAACATATATGACACCAGGGAAAATAGCCAAATTCAGTAAGAACAACATCCCTCTATGCCCCCGATGCAACGCAGAAAGAGCCGGGATGATACATATGTTCTGGGAATGTCCGAAAATCCAAAACTTCTGGTCCAGAATAGAACAGACCTGCAGAAAAGCAGGGGTGACACAATACAAATGGTCCCCGAAAGAATGCCTTCTGGGAACATACCTGAGAATAAGCAAGCTACGACATATAGTGAAACTTATGGACATGGTATGCATGCTAGCAAAAAGATCTATAGCTATGGCCTGGAAATCTCCCAGGGGCCCACAATTCGACAGGTGGCATAAAGAACTGGAGCGCTGGTCAGGAGCCGAACCAACAGTATGCGGTAAAGGAATGGACAGAACGGGAGGAGAAGCAAGCACAACCTTTCGAAGACTGGAAAGCCCTAATACACGGGATATATTCCACCCGTCGGACGACAAACCTCGCTGAACTACCCCTACCCACCGGAACACTAACGGACCAAGAACAGACTCCAATACCCAGCAGAGGAGCTTCTAGAACTGTCAGACCCGGTATTCCCAGCCAATTTACCACCCGGGAACTTCCAAAGTCCATCAGTCCAAAGGAATCGTGCTTTGAGCCCCAATACACTTATATGGCAACGAAGACTATGTTCAGTTTGATTGTTGTTTGTTTTCCCACTTCTCCCCTTCTTCTTTTTAAAGTTAATTATTATTAACCGATCGTTTATTATGTAAATGCTGATAATGACAAATGCCAATGAAAACATTTAAAAATAAAATAAACCTTTGGTAAAAGCCAACCAGGCACAGAAATGCTTGTCTTTGCAGCTTGGTCTTGAGAACAGGATTGTCTTGTATGCTTTTAACTTTCGTCGCTTGAGGCTGGACTATTCCTTTCCCAAAGCTCAAATATTTAACCAATGAAAAGCTGAGGTGATATTTAGCAGGATTGATTGGGATTCTGACCTTTTGGAAACTTTGTGCTACCAGTTAGAGATACTTTACATGGTCTGCCCAGCTGAAACTGTATATTACAATTACATTTAAGTAGGCCCCTGAGAATTCCTGGTGGGCTTGAAGCACCACATCCATCACTTTTTCAACAAAGCCAGTGCCATATGGAGGTCAAAGAGAAGCACTGTGAAATTATATAGACCCATGGGTGTGACAAATGCTGTCTTTCTTGATCCTTGGAGGCTAACTGGATCTGCCAGTAGCTCTATTTGAGATTAAAGATCACAATGTAATTAGCAAATCTAATCCGCTCTATCATTTTGTCAGTCACTGGCATTGGGTTGTTCCCGAATTTCTCATTCACATTTCTGAAATCCATGCACAACCGCCAACTTTGTCTGGTTTACATGCAAGATCAGTGGGTACCTACCATAGACTTTGGAAGGGCTTGATGATCGCGTTTCAGTATCTTAACTTCCTCTAGATTCTTCTGGCATGCCTTGGATAAGAGACTGACATCTTCGGCAGCATTGCAATTTGGTGTACAAAGCAGTGGACTTGCTCAGGTTTCTGAAAAGTGTTGAATGTAGGTTTGTACGTTTTGTCTTTGGTTGGCGGGAAGATCAGTATGAATTAGTCCTGCAAAAGCCAGACTGCCAGCAGTAATTAACAAGGTGGACATCATTGATGGCTTTTTGGGTCCCACCATGTCTTCAGCCATTTAATATGATAAACATGGCTGATCCTCCAACGGTCCCTCCTGTTAAACCTGGTAGTTGTGGTCACAGAGCAGCTGCATATTCTTAAAGGGTCCATTCCACTGGACGGTCAACTTATTATCTGTTGTCTGCAAATAGACAAGTTCCTGATTGGCTACCTTAAACCTTCTCGGGTGGGTCCTTCTGTCATAGGGCCTCTTCTGTTTCTCTTGGCTATCTTGCAATTGCCATTGGGCAGGGTGTCTGGGGATTCTTCCCTGGTTCCCATTTATAGACCTTGGTCTTTTTCCCATTCTTCCTATAGAATATCCAGGACATCCTGTGGCTCCCTTCAGTAGACTAGTTGAAAGAGAGAACAACCTGGGGAGGTTTGAAGTGTTTCCCTGACAGCAAACAAGGCCCATGGTTGCAAATCACCCAATTTCTTTTGTCCTCTTATAACAATTTCCTGAGATGGTACTTTGAAGTCTGATTAAAGTGACAACTCACCTGTCACTCTAGGGATGGTAAAGGGAGGTGCAGAGGGTCTCAATTTTTAGCAGTCTCTTTACCTTGGACATGATTCGGCACATGAAGGAGGTTCCTTAATCTGTGCCTCATTTTGAGACCCCCGTCTGGGAGAAAAAGGCTTTTAAGTACTTTATCATATTCTCTTTGTGTGGTGTTTCCCCTTCGTCAGGAAGGCTTCTGGGACCCGGGTGGCATAGGTATAACCCAAAAAACAGGGATGTGTTTGTTTCTTACCTTGGAAGGGCTCAGTGGCCCTTGATATTCATGGCAAATCGAGGGGTGGGGAGGTCTGAGGGGAAGGTTCTTCAATAATGGGTTAAGAGTTGCAGGTTTTTCTCTACTGATATAATTCCGGGAGGTTTTCTGGCCAAAGGGGCAGTCCAAGCAAATATTGCAATATTTATGCCTTTGCTGATGAATCCCAGGCCAACATAGCTCAGGACATGTTCCTGGGTTTTGGTGATCCCCTTGGTGTTTGACTAAGGTGACCAGTGGCAAGGTCTAGGATGGCCTTTCTGAACTGTGGAGGGGCTAGCAGTTGGTACCTGTTCTAACTAGCCCCCACATTTACATTGTCAGTGACCCAACACAACACCTGCTTTACTACAAAGTAAAGTCCCCCCCACGGTTCTACACTTCTCTGTGGCGACAAAGGTTATCAAATGCTGACTTTCAGGATGGGGTAATTGTGTTTGGCACTACAAAACTCACCCCTATATGTAGATGGGTTTGCTCCTGGGGCTCAGAGGGGTGCAGCGAGGTTTAAGGCTTTAGATGCAATTAAACAATTTTTACAAGGATTATCCTAGTTAATTAATTACTTGATTGATTAATCAAGCCTTTTTCCCGGCCAGTATGTCCTCAGCAGTGAATGTATCATTAGCATTCCATGTTTTTCTTAAGTAGTCACTGTCTCGTCGATGGCTGAGATTGTCGAAGAAACCTACTACCGCTATTAGCCAGTTAGGTTTTTTCCACACTCATGAACCTACTCCACCATTCTTCTTCGTCGTAGCACTGTAGGTTTCTGAATAGGTGGCCTAAATGAAGTGAGCGCACTGAATTCACCCCCAGGGCAGTTCAACAGGAGGTGTTTAATGGTTTCTTTAGTTTCCGGCTGTAAACAAAAGCGGCATAAGTTTGTATCACTTTGTTTTCTTCTTGCCAGAATTTCTTTTGTGTGTAGTATGTTTAGTAGAATTCTCAAGAAGTTTTCTCGTAATTTCCTATCCGGACATTTTGCCAGGTAAGGTCTTATTGCATTGACTTTCGTCGTGTTTGCGGGAAGGTCTGATGTCAACTTTGAGGTGCTCACATCTTCCAAGGTTTTTTTTTTTTTTTAAATTTGTTTTTATTGAGTTTTCAAATTAAACATTCACATGAACAAGGAAGCACAGAATGAGAATATCATTTGGAATAACAACGAGTACCTGTTCAGGTCAAGTTCTTCCTGTTGGTTGGAAGGTACAACTAAAGAGCATACATAATCAGAAGAACGTGGAGAGACCAACAGTGTAAACAACTATGTCCTCCCTTTTCCCCCAACAAATTTAGAATTGATACTCCCTCCTCCCTCCCCCTAGAATGGAAGACTGATCATTTGGAGATTTTTGGCATCGTGGTCAAGGTATAGGTTGTGGGTCAGGGTTAGGTCAATGGAGTTCAGTTATGGGCGCGTCCATGAGGGGGGTGTAGTTGTGTGCCTGAGGAGGTTGCGTCTAGCGGGGTGGGGAGAGATGTATGGCAAAGTGATGGGAGGATAGGTCCTGAAAGGGAGGGTGGTCCGGTCCGGCCCTCTTCAGGGCAGAGGCCTATCTTCGCACTGGGTTGGTTCTGCAGTGGACGTGTATGCGTTCAGAAAGTCGGACCATAACAGTTCACATTGTGACGCTCTACCATGGAGTGATGCAGTTATCTTTTCCATCGTGCAGAGATTTAGGGCGACATTAATCCATTCTTTCTTATTCGGGGTCAGCAATGATTTCCATTTGGTCGCTATTAGTGCCCTTGCCGCAAGTAGTAGGTGGGGGACTACTCCTTGGACCTTCGTCCATTCGCCGTCCTCCGCCTCAAAGCTAAACAACACCAGTTGCGGGGTCAGAGTTCTCTGGATCCCATCCGTGTGCCTTATCCAGCCAAGGACCTCATCCCACAAAATCTGGACCTTAGGGCAGTCCCACCACAAATGTAAAAACAGCAGGTGTCCACAATCTTTGTGGAACACTCCCGTCCCCTGCACACCCTTAGAGTTGAAAACACAACCAAATTCTCTTTCAAAAAATAAATCTTTATAAAGGGATGATATCGTCATCCATGAATTGTGTACCCCTCATGGGGTTAGTTTAGGCAAGTGATAATTCAACGTGCAATTTGTCACAGTTTATAATCAACATATAAAACCTAAAGTAAACTGATTTTTACAATACATAGTATTCACAGTAACTATTTTTCATAGTCCAGACAACTTAATATTAACAGTTATGCTTCAAATGACCAATAGTAGACAATTTGTACTTGATTAGGACTCCCAATCCAATGTATCTTAGTGGGCAGAGTCCGAGTTCTCAAAGTACTGAATACTTTACGCGTTTCGGGGTGAATAGAACCCCTTCTTCAGAAGATGTCTACTTAACGTGTTTTTCTTCAATTTATCTGTATTAACAGTAGAAAGATTATTGTTATTTTAATCATAATCATGTATCATAGTCCCTGTCTGTCATGACTGGATTTTTCTTAATATATAATCACCTGTTCGTTTCTTAGTTTGGTTTCAATTGGAGATACCAATCCCATCTTGGTCGGTATATCTTTGTCAATCCTAAAAAATTAAAAAATATGCAAAAAGTGGTTTGTGAGTCCCTGTCATTTTGAGAAGTAAAGATATAAAATAACTGCAACCATGTTTGTATACTCAAACTTGTCCATTAGAGAGAGGATATAAATGTTTACCTGATTAGCAGGTCGTAGTCGGGATTTTGGGTAATTTCCCGCTTTGTTAAAGCTCTGTGCTCCTGTAGTGGATTTTAGAGACGCGATCAACTGACAATGTGGGCCCTGTAAAACGGAAAGAGATTTATCAGGGGCTATATTTATCAATTACTGAAAACCTATAAGGTAATTCTATGTGGTGAGTGTAAAGTTCTGATTAAGCTTACCTCCAAGAGGAACGTCTTTATACCAGTATCGTATGTTGAAAATCATACGCACGGCAACTGAACAAAAATGGCCGTTCTGATGTTTATATAGCGTGATGACGTCAATGCGTGTCAACGTCATGACGTCACTATGTTTACTTTTAACGCAATATAATGTGTGGTATAAGTAGAATAGGGTAAAGTCTCAAATGCCAAATTAGAATCTATATTATGAATATATATGCTAGTCAATAATGTGGGTTCCTTGTTTTCGAACATAAATCTAGAATAGTCTTAAGAATTATCGGCGACTCGTGATTTAGAAGAAAAATCCAGCCTGCTCACAGTCTATCTATTGTTGAAACCGAGTGTCTTTTTTTAAAAAAGATTAGTTACATTTGTGTAGCAATAATGTGGACATGTGTATACATTTCATTATTTCAAGACAAAAAACAAAATAAAAAATAAGTTCTAGCAAATATAGATGGTATTCAGAACATAAATAATCTAATGGTCTAGAAATGTTTACCACAAGAAAGACTATTCCTTAGATGATATAGGAACTGTGTTTATATCAGTTGTTTAAAAGCTTCAATTCAAAAACAATTTTATGTGTGGGTACAGCTAGTCTTCAAAAAGTATACAAAAATATAGCAGTTGAGGAAGCTTACAAGAAAACACCCAAATTAAATTCTTCATTCATACCATTGGGGGAAAGACTATTCAATTTTTCAATCCAATGTAATTCTCTCTGTCCCAGTCTTCTGTCATGGTCTCCCCCTCTAGGTAATTTCTTCACTTCCTCTAAAATAATTACTTTTAGTTGAGCTACTGTGTGTTTGTTCAAAGAGAAGTGTCTAGCTACAGGGGATCTGGTGCTGTTGGTTCGAATATTACTCTTGTGTTCATTCCATCTTTCTTTAGCTTTCCTGATGGTTTGTCCTACGTAAAAAATACCGCAAGGGCAACTGAGCCCATAGATAACTGATTTGGTATCACATGTAGTGTAATGATTTAATCGAATTTTTTGTCCACTGTTAGGGTGTCTCACATAGCTCCCCTTCATCACATTGTTACAGTTCCCGCAGTTTAGGCATGGGAATGTGCCTGTCATCTTCGTCTTCAAAGTCCGTTGTTTGTCTTGTTTAATCTTTTCTGCTTTCACTAGTTCATCTTTCAAGTTCCTTCCCCTCTTGTATGCAATTAGGGGAGGTTTTGGAAATAGTCTGTCCTGTTGTGGATCCATTTTGATGATGATCCAGTTTTTCTTGATAATCCTGGTAATGTGATGACTTTGTGCCGAGTATCTTAAGGTATGGAGAAATGGAATATCCTTTGATTTGTTCTTATTAATAAGGAGATCCTTTCTTTCCAGTCTATCAACTTTCTCTTTGGCTTTTTCAATAACATCACTAGGGTAGCCTCTTTGTTTATATTTCTCGGTCAGTTGCTGGTTTTCTTGTTGTAATGTCATAGTGTCTGACGTAATTCTTTTAAGCCGGAAGAACTGGCTATATGGTAAATTATTCTTTAGATGATCTGGATGGTGGCTTAGGTAGTGTAGCGAGTTGTTTACATCTGTCGGTTTGTGATGAACTTTCGTAATAACCACTCCATCTTGTCCAATCCACAATTCAACGTCTAGAAAGTGTAGTTTGGGTTCTCCCACTTCCATTGTAAATTTAATCCGATTGTGAAGATGATTAATGAATGTCAAAAAGGTTTGTAAGTCCTCCTTTGAACCTCTCCATATGACGAAGATGTCGTCTATATAGCGTTTCCATGTTATGAGATTCTGTTGCCATTGTTGTGCATTAAGTATCTGTTTACTCTCTAAATGAAACATGAACAGATTAGCATATGCTGGGGCCATCGAAGAACCCATAGATGTTCCTGATGCTTGTAAGTAGAATTGCGTTTTGTTTCTGAAATAATTATTAACCAATATAATCTTACTGAGTTCCAGAATAAACGTTTTGTTGGCTTCACAATTATTGTTCAGCAATGCCCACTCCAATGCTTCTAGTCCATCCTGATGAGGAATCGATGTATATAGGCTCTATACATCGAAGGAGACTAGTATATCGTCCGCCTCGATGTTTGTAAGTATAGCAAGATGGTTAAGAAAATCCGTAGTGTCCTTCAAATAGGTGCTAGTACTCTGTACTATGGGTTGCAAAGCTTTATCTACATAGATTGCAAGGGGGTTGAAGACACTATTCGTTCCCGCAACAATGGGTCTCATCGGTGGAGTTTGTAGTGCCTTATGTATTTTAGGGAGTCCGTAAAAAACAGGAGTGATCGGATGCTCGTTAGTTAGAAATATTCTAGTTTTCTCAGAGATCCATTCATTTTCCAAAGCTTGATCCAATACAGTTTTCAACATGGCTGTGATGTCTTTAATAGGGTCCTGGTCGATTTTAATGTATGTGTCTTGATCTGACAATAATTCATTGATTTTAAGGTCGTAGTAAGTGGTATCCATAATGACTATAGCACCTCCTTTGTCTGCAGGTTTTAAAGTCAGACTTCGATCATCTGCTATTTCTTTTATAATTGAACTTTGTCGTCTCCTAATGTTGTAGTACTTGGATTTTGTAAAGTTTACCCTTCTGAAATCCTTAAGTACTTGTTCTTCAAAAATCTTGAGAGTCAGGTTATTAGTTTGTGGATCAAAAGAACTCTTTGGTTTAATTTCCAGATATTTATGTTCCTTCTGTGGATATTCCGCACTTGTCTGTGTATCAAAAAATACCTTCAGTCTCATTTTGCGTGCAAGTCTATGTAAATTGATTTTTTCTTCCAATAGATTAGAGTTTTGAGTAGGTACAAAAGATAAACCAAGATTCAGTGTATTTATTTGATCGTTTGTAAGATTTTTCTGTGAAATATTCACAATTAACTGTTCGGTTTGTGTCTTGGTCTTAGATTTCTTGAGGCCTCTTCTCTTTGACTTTTTTCTAAAAAAGGAATCGGTGGGGTGTTGGATGTAGTTGCTTCTTGAGATGTATGTATTATAGTGCTAGGAGGTTGATTGATTCTTGTGTCGATGGTTTCTTCTCCGCTTGTTGGGATCTCACTGCTAGGATCACTTATTGTTGGTTCTTGTGTTCTGGGTTTATAAGGTGGTTTTTTATTGAAATCTGGTCTATTATGGGAATAGTGTTCTTGCCAAGTGTAGACTATATCTTGTTGGTAATCCAAGGTATCTCGGCGGAATTTACGAACTTTCCGTTGTTCAATGTCCCTCTTATAGTTCTCTAGAGTCCGGTTCACTTCTTCAATTAAGCTCGTTAATTCCTCTTTGGTTTTAAACGATGCTAATTGTTCTGATAATTCTTTTATTTCCTTATCTAGTTTGTTTACTGATTTCGATAATTCTTCTAAGGTCAATAGTATCAAATCTAGGGAACATTTATTTAATATTTGTTCCCACTTCTTTACAAAATCTGGGTTGTCCTTGCATAGTGTAGGTCTTAAATAGACCCTGAGACCTCTTGGTATCCGTTGGGCTCGATAGTATTGTGCCAGGGTCGTAGCGTGTAATTTCTGATATCTCCCGTCTAATTACTTTCTCTAATTGAGATATTAATTTATCTGGACTAGTTGTTACAGGTGTGTTGCTTTCAATATCTTTAATGAGTCCTAATATACGGTTCGCTTCATCTTCATCAAATGTAAATGTCGATGCATATTTCTCTGTTAGCGTATTGATTTTAGAAAATGACATTACTATACCACAATATTGCAAGTGGGTGCAACTACGGCTTTTGTGTCACACTCTATGCATAGAGGACCTGTCAAAAGCTCAACCAAGTTTGCCTAGTGCACACCTTCTAATTTAAGTGAGGTAAGAGTATTACGATATTTAGTGGGGTGCGGGGGAGAATATCAACCTTGACACTGGGTTGTACCAAATTATGTAAAAACAGCAGGTGTCCACAATCTTTGTGGAACACTCCCGTCCCCTGCACACCCTTAGAGTTGAAAACACAACCAAATTCTCTTTCAAAAAATAAATCTTTATAAAGGGATGATATCGTCATCCATGAATTGTGTACCCCTCATGGGGTTAGTTTAGGCAAGTGATAATTCAACGTGCAATTTGTCACAGTTTATAATCAACATATAAAACCTAAAGTAAACTGATTTTTACAATACATAGTATTCACAGTAACTATTTTTCATAGTCCAGACAACTTAATATTAACAGTTATGCTTCAAATGACCAATAGTAGACAATTTGTACTTGATTAGGACTCCCAATCCAATGTATCTTAGTGGGCAGAGTCCGAGTTCTCAAAGTACTGAATACTTTACGCGTTTCGGGGTGAATAGAACCCCTTCTTCAGAAGATGTCTACTTAACGTCTTTTTCTTCAATTTATCTGTATTAACAGTAGAAAGATTATTGTTATTTTAATCATAATCATGTATCATAGTCCCTGTCTGTCATGACTGGATTTTTCTTAATATATAATCACCTGTTCGTTTCTTAGTTTGGTTTCAATTGGAGATACCAATCCCATCTTGGTCGGTATATCTTTGTCAATCCTAAAAAATTAAAAAATATGCAAAAAGTGGTTTGTGAGTCCCTGTCATTTTGAGAAGTAAAGATATAAAATAACTGCAACCATGTTTGGATACTCAAACTTGTCCATTAGAGAGAGGATATAAATGTTTACCTGATTAGCAGGTCGTAGTCGGGATTTTGGGTAATTTCCCGCTTTGTTAAAGCTCTGTGCTCCTGTAGTGGATTTTAGAGACCCACCACATATGCCAATAATCAGCTGTTTGACCACATTCGCGCCAGCAGTGGGGGGATGATGATTGGTACATCTTTGACAGTCTATGTGGGTCGTATTGCCAACGGTGGAGGAGTTTGATGGAGTGTAGTTTGTATTGGTTTGATATTGAAGTGCGTGTGGCCATGGTGCACATTTTGTCCCACATTTCGTCTACAATTTCAATCCCCATGTCGTTTTCCCATCGTGTTCGGAGAGTGTGTGTCGACCCAGTACCGCCCTCCAACAGCAACTTATACATTATAGAGATCAATCCCTTCCTATCAGTTTTGGAGTCTAGCATTTTTTCAAATGGGGTGAGATCTCTGCTCAATTTATCCTTCCTCACATCTCTCGTCAGGACTCCTTTAATTTGGATGTAGTGAAAAGCGGAAAGAGTTCCTATGTTTAAGGTCTCCGTTAGGGCTGGCAAGGTAATGAAGGAGTCGGTGCGTACAAGTTGGCCTACCCGCTCAAGTCCCGCCTCGTACCAGGTTTGGAATCTTTCTACGTTGGGGATATGGTTGTTGATAACTGGTGACCATAAGTGGCTCAGTGGGGACGGCCACGTTGTAATGCGTATCATATCTACTCCCTCTCTCCAGATTTCCCACAGGGCTACAAATAGTGGGTGGTCTCTCGTTCTTCTCATCACCCATTTCCGTGGTGCCCACATCCATTCCCCAAGTGTTGCAGGCACTAGATAGTGGTTGTCCATTGCTACCCATTGTGGTTCACTGTAGTTGCGCAGGTGGGGGACAAGGAGACGGAGCTGGGCTGCTGCATGGTATTTTCTCAGGTCAGGTAGTCCTACCCCTCCCTTATCTTTGGGCAGTGTGAGGGTGGTATAAGCTATCCGGGGCTTCTTTCCTTGCCAGAGAAATTTTAGAATTTCCCTCTTGACCTTTATGAAGTACTGCTGTGGTATCCGGATTGGGAGCATCAGGAATGGGTATAGGAACCTCGGGAGGCAAGTCATTTTTATCGCATTGAGCCTGCCCAGCCACGAAATCGTGAGTTTATCCCACCTGGCGAGATCTGATCGGAGTTTCGTTAGGAGCTGGGGAAAGTTTGCTTCGTAGAGAGAGTCAATATTTTTGGTGATTCGTATTCCTAGGTATTGTAATGTGTGGTGTTCGATCGTTAGCCCCAGGGAGGAATATCCTTCCACATTCGTAGTTGGGTCACCTTGCAGAGGGAAGAGGACAGACTTAGCACGGTTAATCTTGAACCCTGACAGGCGGCCGTATTCCTCGAGTAGAAAGATGGCTTGCGGGATGGAGGTCTCTGGGTTGACTACATGTAGTAGTATGTCGTCTGCATATAGCGCTAACTTGTACTCCACGCCTCCCAAACGTATGCCCTCTACACCAAGGTCTTTTCTGATTTTGCATGCCACTGGTTCTAGCGATAGGGCGAACAAAATAGCTGAGAGGGGGCATCCCTGCCTGGTACCACGCGTTAATCGAAACCACCTAGAGTATTCTCCATTCACATGGACCGATGCCGAAGGAGCTGAATAAATCGCTTGTATACCCTTTCTCAAGTTGGGGCCTAGTCCTATTTTCTGAAGGACCTTTATTAGGAAGTCCCATTCTACCCTATTGAACGCCTTTTCGGCGTCGATAGAAAGCAGTGGAGGGTTGGTGTGGAGACTATGAGAGGTGTGTATCAGGTGGAGGGTTTTGCGCATAGTGTCTGCGCCTTGACGGCCTAATATGAATCCTACTTGGTCAGCGTGGATGAGACGGGGGAGGAACGATTCGATCCTAGCGGCTAAGACCCTGGCGTAAATTTTCGCGTCCAAGTTTAGTAGGGAAATTGGGCGATACGAGCTACATCTCGTAGGGTCTCTCCCCTCCTTTGGGATAACCACAATGATCGCCTTCGTGAATGAGTCGGGGGGGGTTTCCCCATCTCTAAGATCTGATTGAAGAGATCGGTGAGGAAGGGAGTGAGTTGTGTTGCGAATGTTTTATAAAAACCTGCTGAATACCCATCCTCCCCCGGGGATTTACCTGGTGTAAGTCTCTTTATGGCTTCATGGATCTCCACAGTCGTTATGGGGCTGTCAAGGGTTTCCGCCTCTGTGACTGTAATTTCGGGCATGTCAATGTCGTTTAAATATGTTTGGATGCCTGGTGTGTCGGGATCTCCGTCGGGGGTATACAAAGCTTCTAAGAAATCGGCAAATTTTTCAGGGATGGTGGTTTGGGCCCCTTCCGGGGTGTTTTCTGAGTCAGTTAGTTCGTGAACCCTTCTGTCGGCTTGCTGGGCCCGTAGTCTGGCTGCCAATAACGCGTCCGCTTTGTCCCCTTTCTCGTAAAACTTCTGCTTCAAGAGGAGAAGTTTGCGGGCTATTACGTCATGTTCTAGGAGACGGAATTCCTCCCTTTTTTTCCTGGCTTCTAAGACCTGTTCAGAGTCAGCAACCCCACTTTTGGTTGTTCCCGTTTCTAGTTGGGTAATTTCCCTGCGTAGCCTGTTTTCAATCAAAGCTCTCTCCCTTTTTTTACTGGCCCCTTCTCTCATTAAGACCCCTCTCCATGTGGCTTTGGCCGCCTCCCAGACAACCTGTTTGGAGACCTCACCATTATCGTTCAGTTGGAAGTAGTCCTCAATTGCGGTCTGCATTTCTTGTTTAAAAACTGCATCTTTCCAAAGCGATTCATTACACCGCCATCTACCCCTCCCTGTTGGGAGGGAGCCCCACACCAAATCGGCTCGTACCATATCGTGGTCTGACCATGAGATTGCAGCGATATCTGAACAGGAGGCTGTGTCACATAGGTCTCTCGAGGAGAAGAGGTAATCAATGCGGGTGTGTGTGTTGTGTGGGGCTGAAAAGAAGGTGTACCGCTTATCTGTGGGGTGCATACAGCGCCACACATCCATCAGGCCATACAATTCCATCATCCTATTAAATTGGGTGTAGTCCCCAGTGGGTTTGTCCCTTGTTTGGGGATTGCCGGGGTGCCAATCCATATCGGGGTCCGCCCAAATGTTGAAGTCCCCACCTAGTATCACATGGCCGGTCGCTTCTAGCATGATTTTGGGTATTGTTTTGGAGAGGTATCGGATCTGACCTACATTTGGGGAGTAAATCGTGGCCACCGTGATAGCTAGTTTACCTATGGTACCTGTGACAAGTAGCGCTCGGCCCTCTACGTCCGCCCAAACCTTCGTGACCATTAGGTTTATTCCTTTCCTGATCAGGATCCCCACCCCACCTTTGCGCAGTGGGCCCGATCCCCAGAACTCCAGCCCCGTTCGCTTCCCCAAGATTGTTCTTTCTTTGCCTCTCAAGTATTTAGTCTCCTGTAGGAGAAGGATATCAAATTTCGATCTCCGGAACTCTCTATAGACAAGGGACCTTTTTGTAGGCGAGTTCAGGCCTTTCACATTCAATGTGCCCACCCTCATGATGCCCTCGGAGCATGCCTCAGCCGTCATCACGACGGTGGTGTCTTAGGTCATAAGGACGCGCTGATCTTCCCATTGTTTCCCCATGGTGACCGGGGGACCACAAACCCATCTCCCCGTGTACGCTATTCATCCAAATCGCTGACGCGAAGTCAGCTTCCATTCCCCTTCCCCTTCCCTCCCTCCCCCTCCCCCCATGTGTTCGGTGGCGTTCGATTGAGCCGAGTTGGAAGCACTGGCTCATAACCGAACCACCAGTGGAGACCGTTACTTCACAGTCCCCTTGCAGTGTATACATCAATATAAACTTTAGAGCCCCCTGGAACCCCCCCTCCAGGTGTACAAGTTAGCTGTGCGCGGGTAGGATCGAGACACCCTACATATGAGATGTCCTTCAATCTTATTTTCCGGCATGTAAATTAGCTGAGTAGGGCTGCGAGGAGATGAGATCAACTCAATCCTTCTGGCGAGCCATTTCCTCTACGGTATTTTCTCAAGCCTTTAACTTTCCTCCTCTTCTGGCCTTGTATTCGCTATTCCCTGTCTTCGCGGGGTGCATGGTCGGTCGATCCTTCTTGAGATTGGTGACCTAATAGGTCAAAGATGCAGTCCTTAATTTCTCTCTCCGAGTTCAGTCTGATTCTCGATCCTTCGTGATCGAAGGAGAGGGAGAAGGGGTATCCCCATCTGTATTTTATGTCTCGAGATTTAAGCCATGTGGTGAGTGGTTTGCACATTTTCCTCATTGCGAGGGTTAAAGAGGAGAGGTCCTGATAGATCGTTATTTGTGCCCCACTCAGGGTGATGGTGCCTCCGTTCCTTGCCTTTTCTAGCACCCTCGATCTGTCCTGGTAATGATGGAATCGGGCGATGACGGACCGGGGTCCACCGGGTGGTCCTCCCGCCCTGTGGATGCGTTCCGTTTTGGGTTCATCAATATTATCGTCAGCAACGAGGAGCTTTATGATATCATGTATGGCCGTTTTCAGGTCCTCTTCAGTTTCCCCCTCTTTTTCTGGGATGCCGAAAAAACGCAGGTTATTTCTTCTTTCTCAATTCTCCAAATCATCCATCTTCAACTTACACTCTTGTTCCTTCTTCTCCAGCTCGCTTATCCTTAAAGACAGCTGGGTTTCAAGGGTATCAATTGAGGCCTGATTATTTTCTATCCCTTCGACCCTGTCCTCAATGTTGTCAATCCGCTGTGTAAGTTTATCAATTTTTCCGCCAATGTTGGCACCTATGCTCCTGATCTCTGCGAGCAAGCCTGCAATGTCGCCTTTCGTTGCCGCTGTGTCCCCATCCGGGGTCGGGTTTATCGGGGACCTCATCTTCAGGTCGCCGCTGGGATCGGGATTTGCGTTGTAGGCGTAAATGGCGAGCTTCTGTCGGGGGTTCATGCGTTTGTGAGAATCTGTCCTAGACCTTTAGGTGAGTTCGCTCGTTAGGACTGTGAACACCACTGAGGAGGCACACGCCCCTGTGTCTTTCTTGGTATCGTTGGTGTGTCCGGGAGGACAATGATGAGTCAGGGGGCCATTCCCCCAGCGGTGTGTAACAAGGCAGTTCTCCAGTATGTTTAGGGAGAGTTGAGTCTAGAAAGTGCTCCCAATGTGAAGCATTGAGGGTTCTACTCCTCTTCTATAGTGCCTTGAAGTCGCAACGTTCAGTGGGTCTGTGCAACATGCGTGTCTCGGGGTCACCCACTTCTTGCGGGCCCCGCAGTGCTTGGATAGTACCAACGGGCCGTGCGGACCTTTCGGGGGATCCTCGGCAACCCGCCCTCCTTCCGACCTCCCAGGGGGCACTTGTTGGTGGGTGAGCTGTTTGGGCTTGTCCCGCTTTTCTTCCTGGGTCCCTCTCTCTGTGACTCCGTGGCCAGCGCCTATATTCTTTGGCTTTGGATGTGTGGAGAAAGCTTTCCACGGGGTCCGGGGTGGTGGGGTTCTAACAGGAGCGATAGATTGTGTCCAATCTTTGAGGCCGTGTTCCTTGGTGTTGTCTGGGTGCTCCGGGGGCTACGGTCCTTCCACCACGTGCGGCGCAGGGAAGCCGCGGGTGCCCTGCGGTGTGACTGCCACCCGTAGGCCTGTAAGAGCAGGGCCCCGCCTGTGGAGGTCTGTGTGGTTGGGGGTTCCGGTGGAGTCGGGCGCAGCAGGGTTTCCGTGTGGGGCCTCAACCCACAGCGTTGGGCTGGTTCGTTCCTCGGTGGGGGGGCGGCTTGCAAGTGTGGAGTCAGGCGGGGGCAGGCGGGGAGTGCCAGTAAGTGCACTTACTTACTTGGTGTCTCGGCGGGGTCCGCCGCAGCTGCGTCGCGAGGAGGGCCGCCTTCCGCCTTGTAGCTGGGGGAGGGAGGCTAACGTGCTCAGCGCCATGCGTTCCTTGGCAGTGTTCACATCGCAGGGCTCGGCTGGGTGCTGGAGATCACGGATTCCACCAGTGGGTCGTTCCTGTGAAGGTGGGGTGCATGGGTGTCCGAGTGCTGCCCCCTCACCGCTGGTCGGAGCGCGCGAAGATTGTCGAGGTCTCTGGGCACCGCTGCGTGGTGCCCGCTCTGGGCAGGATTGGTTTCGTTTTCGGCGCGAAGCGCCCAAGCCTCTTTCTCCCGGAATTCTTGTCCGATTTTGGACGGGATTTTGCTGAGTTGCGGGGGGGACCTTCCGACACCTCTGTGCCAACTCTGAGTCCGGGGGGGGTCCCTAGAAACGGGGGCTCAAACCGATTTAGGGGACCGTGCGACGGGAGCTCACGCGGACAAGGTCTGCATCCGCGCGCCCCCTGGTGGCCAACCCTTTGCTCCTTCCAAGGTTTTTATCCAGTCTCTTTCCAGTATGCCTTTTTTTTCTTTATTTGGATTACTTATTAGCTCCTCTTCAGAGCTACCAACCCAATCCAGGAGAGTTGGAAGCCCAGTTCTGTAGCATTTTGCATGTTCTTGCTTTTATTTCCTTATTGATGGCCATAAGGATAAATGGTGGTGAAGGCAGCAATGTTTTTCTATATAACATGACTTCGTTCCGGGCCACAATGGAACTTAGTGTTTGAAGACCTAATTCTCTCCTTATCAAAGATACAGGCAATGATTGTGGCATATTTAATACCTTCCTCCAGTACATCCCTTCCAATTTCGGCCAGAACTTCGCTGTTGGATAGGGCATAGCTTCTGTGCCGTAAGTAAGACTAGGGATAACCTTTGTTTTATAAAATGTCAGTCGGAGTCAATGTAAAGCAACCATATTTTTTGGTAATTGCTCTGGTCTGGCTCACCAGTAGCCGTGCCTTTATTAGTAAACATTCTTGCATTGGCACTTCTTTAATATTTTTATTTAGTGTAATTCCCAAATACCTGTAGTTGTTCACCAGTTCAAGAGGCTGGTCATCAATCTTCCAGGTGAAACTCTCCGCTTTCCTGGTGTTTTTCTCGAACGCCATTATTTTAGTTTTCTCCCGATTAAACTGAAGGTTGTTCTCTTTCAGGTACGCTGCTAAGTTGATTTGTCTCTGCAGACCTATCTGCGTTTGGTCCATGAGAATAATATCTGCATACAGCGGTCTCGATATTTTTACATTTCCCAAAGTCGGTGGAAAGGATCGAACTCTATTCTCGTAGTCCATGAAGTCGGCTATGTAGGCATTATACAATGCCAGAGCCAATGGGCATCCTTGTTTCACGCCACGTCCAGTGTTTATCCACGTTGATAGCAGGCCTGCTTGATTGAGGTTCAAACACATTAAGGTTCCCGTATAGAGTGCCTTTATTGGATTCAGAATCTGAGGTGGACAGGACCAGTTTTCTATTTTTTTCCATAGCAAGGCTCTATCGACCTGGTCAAAAGCCTGTGCTAGGTCGATGAATGCCATGTAGATTTTGGGTCACCCTTCCAAGACATTGGCTTTTAGAGAGCTCAATGCCAGTATATTGGCTGTCGCCCCCACGTTTTTCACAAAACCTGCTTGTAGGGGATCTGAGGTTTTGGAGATGGTCGTCCATTCCAAGATCAGTGAGCCCAAAGAGTTTTCCTATTGAATCAAGGAGGGCTATGGGCCGATAATGATTTGGATTTTCCCTGGCACCCTTCTTGGAAATCGGGACCACTATCACCCTTTTCCATGAGGGCGGAATAGATGCAGTCCTCACACAATTTTTGAACACTTCCTTGATGAAAATTGACCAGGCTTCTGCGTGTTTTTTTAGGTCAAAATGTGCGATTCCATCAGGGCCAGTGGCCCGGGATCCATTACGTTTTTTTTTATTTTGGTTAGGATCTCTTCCTGGGCAGTTGATATTAGCCATTTGTCAGTGCTTGAGGTGATTTCCAAGTTCTTCGTTCTATCTGGCGATGAGTTTCACCCACTTTTAGTCACCCACTAGATTCTGAAGAGATCGGTTTTCACCTTTGGCATTACCCTTGATTAGTGACCAGAAGTCCTGCATCTTCTTACCGCATATTGGGTGTAGCATTGACTCTGAGTCTTCCTGGTATCTCTGATATCTGTTGTTCCTCAACCAGGCTTGATAGCTTTTCAAGGCTCGCTTTGCTTCCTCCATTTTCGCTTTGGATTGAGATTTGTAGGCTATGCATCTCAATGTTCTCTCAACCACTTGTTCGTTGAATGCGTGCAACGTAGGTTTCGAATTATTGTAAACCGTTGCATTTTTTGGTTTAAAGACTGAAAGGGGGGGCCCGAGTAATCAACTTCATTTGTTTTGTTTGGTTCATTTTCCGGTTTGGACCAGGTAGTTCTTCGTAAGATGATCAATGGCCTTTTCAGTTAGTCTCAGCCTAGTGCCACTTATTTAGGTTCTAAGTCTGCATTCATGTAGGGTACTTTAGATTTTTGAGTGCTCCAGGTTGAGATCAGGATGTTATGATCACTATATTTTGTCTTGGTCACTTTAATTGATTCCATTAAGATCAAGAGGCCTCGTGAAACGTAGGTATGGTCTATTGTTGCCGCTTGCCCTTTTCTTTCCCACGTCGGGACCTTTGGGGTTTTAGCCTCCAGTGCCCCGTGAAGATTATGTAAGTCTCTGGACTCCTTCAGTTTGGACCATAAGTGGGCTCTCGCTCTTGGGTTTTCCAGGAGGTCGACGTTCAAATCGCCATTGATATTGATGTAATTGGCCTTCTGGTTGATCAGGGTCGTATCTATTGGAGATTCCATTTGTCCTAGGAAACTCTCATTACTCACTTGTTTCGGGTTCCAATAGGTGTTTATCATTAAGATCTCCTCCTGTTGTTTAGGGTCACTGTGGGTGCCTGACCAGGACCATCCGACGGAGGTAGCCAAGATGAATTGTGTTGCTTTTATGATTTTCTTCAGGTGTAGTCCACTACCCGTTCTTATTGCTGTTAATAGGCCCGATCTGGGTCTTCCCTTAGGGCCCTTCTGTGCTGGTGAGAGGGCTATTTCAAATCCATCCAATAGTGGTTTTGTGCTGAGCCATGTTTCTTGTAGGCATAGTACGTTGAATTTTGACAAGTTTACGTCGCTCTTGATAGTTAAATGGCTAAAGCCCCTGGTGTTCCATGAGCACATTATCATCTTGGACCTTAACGACACCGGTTGGTTTCCGGGATCCGGAGGTCTAACCACTTTTATGTCATGTGGTGGCTAATCTTTCCTCGCCGGGGCCAGGGCAGACGCAATCCATTCCCTTTTGTTTTTGTTGGCCTTTAAATTCCTGTGCTCGAGTGTTCTTCTTCAGTAAGGATGTACTGTTTGCAGATTAATTGGGGGATTGTCTCCTTTTCGCAGCAGAGATCTTTTGGTCCCATGATTATCATGATTATAAAGGAGGACCCTAACCACTCTTGAGTAGTCCGGATCAATGACTGCCGCCCACATGTCTGTACAAAATCTAGCAGTCAGTCTGGACTTTGGGGCCCAATGTCCATAGATCCGGCTGGTAGGGCGTGCTTTAAATCTTAGGAGAGAAGAGTCTGCCCTCTCAGTGCCGATCTTCACTGTGTCCATATCATACAAATCCCATCCTGCTGACCCCCGTGTGGCACAGGTGAGTTGACAAGCCATGAGTGAGGTACACATCAGTCTACAAATTAGGAGCAGAACCGATTTCCATAACCAGAAACAGGGCTGGGGTGCCACTATCTACTGCAGAGGCTCCACCCGACAAAGACTGCAAGAAACTCTATGCTCTGGGCAAGCTCATCACCACGTTGTCAGCATATTCTATGAGAATTGCTAATAATACTGCTCTTCTCGCAAGTTATAGCGATGTGCAGTGGAACCTGCTTCAGGAGGGCCTCCAAGAGGTCCCTGAACCCGTATGATCACGCCTGCTGGCGTTCGTCTCTGAGGGAAGGCAGGTGACACACAACATCCTTAAGAACACACTAGACACTGCAGAGACGGCGGGACGTGCCCTGACTCGGGGTACTCTTCTCAAGAGGCATACCTGGCTAAAGAATTCAGGTTTTAAGCCGAGACTCGGGCCTCTTTGATAAACAAGCCTGTGGAACATTCAAACTTGTTACGGTAAAACTGTGGACGACGCCTTGGAAATGGCAAAAAAAGAGCATGTGACACTCAAGTCTCTCAACCAAATCACAGCCAAGCCCTTTCAACAGCAGGGAGGTGCAAACTCTTGCCATTCCTTTCCAGGCCAGTCCTTCTCACGACCTCCACATGGACAGTATGGCACAGGTGGTAACCCATGGTCCCCGGGACGAGGTTCGACTGGCAATACCCAATACCAGCAGAGGGGACAACACAGAGGCAAGGGTAGGGGCAGAAACTCCACCCCAAGAGCTCCCCGGCCTCTGCATAAAAATGACTCGCTAGTACGTGTCACCTCCCATGCCTCCCTGGTCGGGGAACGCCTAACATAATTTCTTCATGCATGGGAGGGGGTCAAATCAGACCAGTGGGTGCTCAAGACTGTCGCACACGGTTATTGTATCGAGTTCCACTGGCCACCTCCATACCATCCATCAAAGAGCAGACGTCTATCAGCAGCACACCTGCAAATCCTGCTGAAGAGGTTGAGATCCTTCAGGAAAAGGGCACCATATATAAGTTGTATCCATTCATCAGGTAAACAAGGGTATTTATTCAGTGTACTTCCTTGTACCCAGAAATGATTTCAATATGCGCCCTGTTTTAGACTTGCACCCAGGGAACACATTTGTGAAACCACAGACGTTCAGAATGACAACATTGCAGGAAGTAATCCCTTTGCTGGTGGAAGGGGATTACATGTCAACATTGGATATGAAAGATGCATCCTTTCATATTTCAATGTTGCCAGCGCACAGAAAGTACCTAAGGTTCATGATAGAGGACAAACACTATCAGTTCAAGGTGCTTCCCTTCGGCATTGCCTCAGCACCATGGGTGTTCACGATGGTACTGGCGGTAGTAGCTGCTCACCTCCACAGGCAGTCCATCACGGTCTACCCTTACCTCGATGACTGGCTAATAACGGGATTTGTACGAACATGCCTAACAAACACCCAAAAGACAGTAGATCTCCTCTTCCGTCTAGGGTTCTTGATCAACCAGAAAAGTTCAAGCCTGGACCCCAGCCAAGTCGAGCAGTTTCTGGGCGCTCTAATTCAGACCAAAGCCGGTCTCGTTTTTCCCTCCAACAAGAGGGTTCAAAACATGCTGTTCCAGATCCCTCACTATGTAGCCAATCACGAGGTGACTGTACGCAAAGCCATGCGACTGTTGGGTTGGGATGATTGCCTCCTGCATCTACCTAGTTCCTCACGCACGTCTGCGCATGCGCCCCATGCAAGAGTGGCTCTCGAGCCAATGGTGTCAGGCCAGCGGCCAATGGGATGATCTGGTGGTTGTCTTGGGAGCCCTCGTTCAGCTGTGCAATGGTGGTTAAGGGAAAACCTCTTGCAAGAGAAGACCTTCACCACCCCCGCAGTTGATGCCACTCTTGCCACGGACGAATCTCTGACAGGGTGGGGGGCTCACCTCCTTTATCAGATGGCGCACGGCGTGTGGTCCCCAGTGGTAGCAACCAACCACATAAACCTGTTGGAACTGCTAGCACTGTTGAAAGCCCTGAAGGCATTTCAAACAGACCTCCAGGGGAAGACGGTCCTAGTCCTCACGGACAGTACCACAGCAATGTATTACCTGAACAAACAGGGGGGCACTCACTCTGCAGGGCTATCCAAACCATCATAGCACATATGGAAATGGGCTGTCAAACACAAGATGTTCCTCCTGTTGCAACACGTTTCAGGGGAACTCAAATTTTCTGGCGGACATACTCAGCAGAAACTTCCCACTACCCGTAGAGTACGAGTGGCGATTAAACAAAGACATTGTTCTCAACCTCTTCGCAGACTGGGGCTTCCCAGAGATCGACCTGTTCGCAACTCTGGAGAACGCACAATGCCCAGATTGCTCCTGCAGGTACCCTCAGAACCGCTCCAAGGGGAACAGTCTCTGGAAAACATGGTCAGGGAAATGTATTTACACTCGCCCCTCCCCCCACCCCGAATCCCCTGCTCAACATGATAGTGCACAGAATGCACCAGGAACCAGTTACGATGATTCTGATGGCCCTGATGTGGGCCTGCCAACCTTATTTCTGTCTCATGGCAATGTCAGTCTACCCTCCCAGGAAGCTGCCATGCCCATACAACATGCTGTCACAAGAAAGGGGGGAAACACTTCATCCATGCCCGCAAACTCTCAATTTAGCAGCCTGGCTCCTGAGGTCCTAGAGTTTGGGCACCTCCAACTCCCACAAAGATGCATGGACATACTTAGGGAAGCACGAAAACCTAACACCAGACATTGCTACTGCAGCAAATAGAAACGTTTTGTCATCTGGTGCAATGGCAAGGCATCAATCCTATTGAATGCACACCAACACATACTGTCCTGTACCCAAATCATCTACTAGATTTTGGCCTGGTTTTCAATTCCTTAAAAGTCCACTTAGCTGCACTTTCAGCATACATCACAGAAGGAGGTTTTGTGGTGGAAGATTCCAGTAGTCAAAGCTTTTATGGCATGGATTGAAAGACTTCATCCCCCTATTTCCAACCCAACTCCCGGGTTGACCTGAACGGGTGTGACCTGAACGTTGTACTTACTAGACTAGCCTCCCTTTAAACCTATGCATAAGGCTAGCCTTAAAACACTCACTTACAAGTCTGCCTTCTTGGTGGCAGTTACATCAATAAGGAGAGTTAGTGAACTGCAGGCCCTTTCAGTTCAAAACCCATTTGTGTCAATTCACAAGGATAAGGTGATCCTGCGCACTCACCCACGATTTGCGCCTACATTTATTTCGAAGTTCCATGCAAACCAATCAATGGAACTACCCACCTTTTTCCAGAACCCCACTAACATGGCAGAAAGAAGCCTCCGCACACTTCATGTGATGTGAGGAGAGTGGTGATCTATTCTCTGGAAAAGACAAAATCACCAAGGAAAACAAACCAGATTTTTGTTTTAGTGGCAGCTTGCAGAGAAGGGGACCTTGTCTCTAAATCTGCTATTTCAAAGTGGATCGTAAACTGCATCACACTGTGCTACACTCTTGCCAAGAGAGATCTGCATTTCAAGGCTAGAGCACACTCTTACTCGGGGCACGGGGGCTTCCATAGCATTTATTACAAATGTTCCCCTTGAGTCCATTTGTAAAGCAGCAACCTGGAGTTCTGTATACACCTTTACTTAACACTACTGCCTAGAAACACACTCTTGATCTGAATCTCAGGTGGAGGAAGTGGTGCTAACACATCTCTTTGCTACAGGTACTGCTCGCTAGTCTATGCATAGCATGTGATTCTAAGCAGATCAACAAGCATCAGAAGACATGCGTTACTTACCGTAATAGCATTTCTGATGATTGTATCTGCTTACATTCACATGCGCCCACCCTTCATCCCCTCTTGGAGTAAAAGGAGCATAGACATCTTACAACTTCTCTCTCTACTCACTCACGTTGGTCAGAAGGCTCCCTCACGGTAGAAAAAAACACAATCGGAGGGACCTCGACGTGTGAGGGATTTCGGGTCACGTTAAAGATAGTGTTAGTCACGCCCATGTCGACGTCCCCTGTCGATCCTCGAAAGAAAGATGCAATACTCTGCGACTACCACTAGATTTCGGACTATATGCAAAGCATGTGAATCTAAGCAGATCCGATCATCAGAAATGCTATTACGATAAGTAATGCATGTCATCTGTTTTATACTAAGTTTGTGACAATATTTTCATAGAGGTTTCATTGCTTAGTGTGCATTTTATAGGCCTAATAAATGATTGTATATTTTTGTTCTTACGTGTCTAACAGGAATCATTGATGGTGTTCTATGTGGACTCATTGTAGCCCTAGACTACTCTCACGCACCCTCTTAAGTCTAAGCCTTACCGCTCTGCTACCTACTTTGATTGGGATTGGCTAGACTTAAGTCTCTTTCCTGTTCACCATAATAGTTTGGCCTCCCAAAATCCACCTACAGGGAAGATTTGGGAAATTAATTTTAATATCAATCAAGACAAATATGTGACCAGGCAAGTTAGGACTCTTGGGGACAACTGCGGTCACCGTTGGTTACAGAGTTGGAAATCCCGGGGTAGTAGGTGCAGAGTATTCTTCAGGTGACATCTTTGACAGCAGGATGGGGTGATTAGCTCCTTTTGTCCATCAGCAACTTTTTGGAAATGAATCACCAACTGGCTGAAACTGCAAGAATCCTTCGCTAAGGACTCTTGTGATGTTGTCTTACCTACAGGATGCGTTAGGCACAACAAGCAGTTGAACTGACCCCTCTCAGGGTCTGCAAGCAATGGTTTGTAGGACAAGAGGACACAGGTTCCACTAGAAATCCCCTACTTGGCAGAGGGCAGCAGAGCAGCCGTTCCACTGGCTCCCAAAGATGTACTGCATGATTCACAGCATCAGGCTGTATGAGATTCCTGGAACAGGAGAAATCCCCACTTCAAATGCTGTTCTCCAGATACCATGATTCCTCCAAGCTACAGGACAACAACCTCAGCAATGCAGGATTCTGAACTGGCGAGACCCACCCGATCAAGGGGTCCATGCTTGTTGGAAGGCCTCCCCTTTAGATTTGGAGAGAAGGGGTTTGCCTTGTGGTTGACCAGTGGGGGTCCCAGCAGCAAGTCCGCCAGTGCACCCTTGCGGTTTCCCCCTAAAGAACACACTAGACTACTATACAGAAAAATAATTCCTTTTTTTTAAGATTACAAATGGATCATCTATTAGATCAAAATAAGTAAACATAGTGTATCATAAACCATAGCATATGTATACAAAAGTAGTGGTCAATTAAGACCCAACCCACTCCTATAACTCAAATCTAAACCCACTACATGGTGGCCGACTCTATACATATACATTTAATGCGTGGTAAGAAAAAAGAACCCTAAACACAGTAGAATGCATCCACATAATCGGATATAGAACCCAAGGTGCCAACGCAGAGTTCAAAGTAACAATGATACAATGATTTAAAAATACACATTAAATCTAGGTCAATGGCTGAAAATCCAAGTCTTTTTGGGATAGCCGACTACAGAAAGCACAGGGTGTAACAAGAAAAATGTCACAGTATCTTAGAATGTCAATTTGTAACAGTTTTCAGTGCTCAAATAGGAATCAACAGGAAAAAGTCCATTGGCAGACACGCGGTTATGGGGAAAATGAAGATGCTTCCTAGTTCTACCCCACTGATGGTGAGGAAGGCAGCAACCTACCCCAGAGGAGACCCACAAGAAGAGTTTGTCTCAGGTTGGAGAACCAGGAGCACCAGGAAGGAAGCACTGCAGGATTTAGGCCAATGTAATTGAATGACAAAAGGCAGTTAAAGGTCTGCAGAAACCTTCAACCACAGACCAGGAGAACCACTGAGGTCTTGAATAACCCGCCAACCCCGGGACCAAAGGGAACTACTCAACGATGGCAATTCCTGAGAACTCTACGCCGTAACAGTGAAACAACCTGGTGAGTGGATGTTTTCCTGGGCCAGCTGAGTTGCAGGACCTGATCACTTGTGTCTTTCACCCCAGACCAACAAGGACACCAGTGACCCAAAAGAACAATCATCCACTTTCACAGGAGTGGGACTTACCAGCAAGGCGTTAAAACAACAGTGTTGACTGCAGGAAGATGGTGGAGCTTGTACAACCAGATTTCAATGACTCAAAGGGCAAGATGTGGCAGCCAGCCACCAGACAACGTCCCGGGATGGAAATAATGTTGAAAGCAACTCAGGACTGCCGAGTTGAATAGCTGCGGCGTAGTAGTAGTGTTTCACAGCCATTCTGGTTCCTTCAGCTTCCTACCCCAATTAACACAACCAAGGTAGTATTTTGGGCACATTGCAGCAAAACACTCTAGAAACGAACCCAGCATGGGATGCTCAGCCCAGTCAACAAGGCGGACCAGAGTGAGGTGGAGGAGGGCAACCCATAAAGGACATTCAGCAGCCAAAAACTGAAACCGGAGCTAAGGGTATGAGGCACAAGCCTAGCCAGTTTGGCTAAAATTTCCTCCAAAAATGGCTGCAGCAGCCTCTTGGAAAAATACCATCAAGCAGGTAAGTAAACGTGCAGAGTTCAGCAGAACTCTAGGAATAATCTGGCAGACATGAGCCAGGGTTAGGGTCTCCCCTAGATATACTCAGTCACTCATTTGCTCGCCTAGCACACCCAGGCGCACATAACAAATGTTTGGTAGCCAACCAACCATGTTGGCTATAGAAATTCCCAAGCACTCAGTACCACTCAGAAATGATGCCAGACATCCGCCCAAACCACAATAGAATGCTAAGGTGAGCCTAGGTTTGCACAAGGGCCATTTTAGTTGTGCTTTGTGGTTTCCTCAAAGGAATGCCCTCAAAACAAAATGGCGGAGAAAAGGACTTTGACAAATACATTAATACCCCAAATGGATACCTAAAAGTTACACTGGGCTACTAATTCAGTAAATCTGCTTTCTCCCCCCCCTTAGGAAGCCAAAACTAAATTACAGCTGAAGTCCCAGACACCATAAAAATAAGGCAGAGAACTAAAAAAAACAAAAAAGAACATAGGGAGGGGGTGTGGGGGGGTTGGAAAGCAAAACGAGCAGGGGTCCCATTACATGAGACTTCAAAACCCGCAAAAATTGAATTCTACTCCATCCATTCTCTTCTTCATTTCCGCTCTTGTTGCGCACTGTAAATATGCATGTTTCTCTAGCATGGGGTCTGGCATGGATTCACGTGCTCATGAATATTCCCCGTCGTCAGGCTGGGAATCCTCGGTAAAGAAAAAATCAGTATCAGTTTTGTTTCTGATCGGTCTTTCTTAGTAGTAACCAATCACTGATCTCTGGGTCATACTGCCCCCAGCCAATGACTGCCCTCTCCCTAAGCCCCGCCTCTGGCAGCCATCCTAAGATTTTAACCGCACGCTCAAGTGTTGGGAGTCCTCGTGCTTTAGCTCTCAAGTTTTTGCTGCGTTTTCGTGCTTTTTCAGGAGATTTTCTCATTTTTTTGGTTTAATCGAGCCTCAAGCTCCACCGTTTCTACTTCCGATAACGGGACCCGTTTCGGAATTCTTTTACGCCCCTCAAGGGTGACGTTTTTGTCGAGTTTACGCTTCTTGGAGGATTCCGGAAGATCTGTGGCCTACCTCAACGGACATGGCCCAGGACAAGGGAAGCTCGACGCCCGGATCCAAGCTGTTCAGGTGCTGCCCTGGATGCGGATTACAAAACGTTTTCAAGGAGGACGAGCATTCGCAATGTCTCTACTGCCTTCATGAGGACAGGACGCACGTGGAGAAGGACTGTGCGTTCTGCAAGAACCTTTCGGAACTGAACAAACAAGATCGTCGTTCCCGCCTCGCCGCCTGGCTGGAGAAGGGCACAGCAGGTGAAAAGGCGAAGAAAAAGTCTGAGCGGGCTTCTAAGTACTGTGAGGGCGCCCCGGCGACGGGGGCGCAACAGAAGGCCAAGCACCGCTAGTCCGCGGGCACCCGGAGCGCCGAAAGGTCGGGCTCTTCGGCTGCCAGGCAGTGCGCGACTTCCCCGGCACGTTCAAACACGAGCCAGCGCTCTGGTTCGGGGAAGAGGAAGTCCGAGAACCCGGGTAAGCCGCTGGAGCAGCCCCGGTCGATCTCGAAGGGGGAGCGAGGCGCTGACCCTCCTCCAAGGCGAAGGCCCAGGACGCACCTAAGGTGGTGAGGGCTTTGATCCAGCCGGCAAAGGCCTTTATCCAAGTGGTTGCTGCGACCCTGGTGAAGCCGGCAGAGACTACGCCAGTGGAAACGGCCTCTGGGCCCAGAGTATCCCTGCCTCCGCGGAGGGAATCCTCTTTCCAGCCCATCGTTAAGACCCCCCGTGAAGTCCCCGGCGGAAAAAGAGGGGGGGGGCAGGGGCCGGTGGCCATTACAGACTCGGAATCAGCCTCTGAGGAGGAGCTGGTGGAAACCGACAAGGGCCTCAAGGAGAGGTTCATAGGCCTCAACGAGAGGTTCGAGAAGGTTCGATCCCAGGGGACGGTTCCCGCTGACATGATCGAAGATAGCGACGATGACGAAGAAGAGGTCCCAGTGAAGCGGCCACCCCGTCCGTCGCAGCCATTACCCGAGCCCCAGGATAGCTCGGCGGCCATTTTGTTGGCGATCCAGTCCTTGTGTACCGGGATAAGGACGAGATTACCACAGACCCCGACGGAGGATCCAGAACCAGGCCCGTCGGGAAACCCTCCGAACAAGCGGTGGAGAGTCCACCCCTCTCTGCCCTTCGTGCCCGCAAGGCCTGTGGACCCCTCATCCCCCTTGCCGGACGCTAGAGAGGATACGGCGACAGATACAGCGACGGGGACGGACGACGACGGGGGCGGTGACGCAGTGGACATCACGTCACCCCCCCCCGTGGGCTTCTCCAGCTGATGAAATTGGCTCCTTTCACGCCATGATAACCAGGGCATCCGAGCTCTTCCAGCTCTGCCCTGAAGAACAAAAAAAGGAAGGGTTTCTTTACCAATGACGAGAGGCCAAGAGGAAGACGGTCCTCGCGGTGCCTTTGCTCAACGACATCTGGGACGAGGGGCTTGCTGTCCTCAAGAAGCCTTCCACGACACCCGCCAAGAGGGACAGGTATGAGAAGAAGTACCGAGTCCTCGATACTGCCCCCCTGTGCCTCAGGGCCCAGCCCACGCCGGGCTCTGTCGTCTCGGCAGCGGCTAAGAAGAAAGCAGCGGGTGCGGCGGCTGCAACTTCCACTTCCCCGCCAGACAGCGAGGGCAAGAAGTTGGACTCCATGGGACGACGAGTCATCTCGTCGGCGGCGACGCCGATTAAGGTGGCCAATGCCTTAGCGATCGTGGCCCGCTACGACAGGGAGCTCTGGTTCAAGATATCTCCCCTGCTAGACTTCATACCTACGACAAGAGGGCAGAGGCCCTACAAATTCTGCAGGAAGGCGAGGTGGCGTCGGATCATGCCATAACGGTGGCAACGGACATTGCTGATACCGGATTTCGCCAACTGGGCAACGGAGCCTGCCTCTGTTTGACGGCAACAACCTCTTTGGTAAGGCAGTGGACGAGTCTCTCCAGGCCATCAAGACCGACTCGGAGACGGCCCGGGCCTTAGGGGTACTTCAACAACGACGGCCCTTTCGGAGCTCCGGAGGCAGACGGGGTGCCTCCAAAGGATCCAGCGGTGGCTCTTCCACATACCGCCAGGGGGCTCGCCCCTCTTACTAGGAAGCCTACAGAGGTCGCGGCAAGCAAGGGGGATCCTGCTGTCGTCGCCAAGGAGGCCAAGGCGGCAAGGCCGCCTCCAAGCAAGACTGACCCGGACGTGTCGTCGGGCCCCCACCGAAGCACCCCGGTGGGAGGCTGGCTGACTAAGTTTGTCAGCGTGTGGGAGTCCATCTCCACCGACCGTTGGGTGCTGGACACCCTGGCCAACAGGCACTCGCTGGAATTCCAAAAGAAGTGCCCTTGCATTCCTCCCGTGGCCAGGAAGGAGAATCACGTCCCTCAACTGCTGTTGGAGGTAAGGGCGATGCTCAAGAAGGGTGCCATCGAGCTCGACCCCAAGAGGCTCCGGGGCTCCGGAGTATACTCAAGATACTTCCTCGTCAGAAAGAAGACAGGCGGTTGGCACCCCATCCTGGACCTGCGTCGGTTGAACAGGTACATCAAGGCACAGAAATTCAGGATGTTCACCCTCCAGCACGTGCTGGGACAGCTGGTGGAGTGCGACTTTCTGTTGTTGTTGGACCTGGAGGATGCTTACCTCCACATCCCCATTCTAAAAGGGCACAGGAAGTTGCTCAGGTTCGTGGTTCAGGGACGCCACTACCAATTCAGAGCCCTACCGTTCGGATTAAAATCGGCACCCAGGGTGTTCACCAAGTGCCTGGCACCAGCGGCGGCGCAGCTGCGCCTGCAGGGGATCCACGTCTACCCCTACCTGGACGACTGGCTAATCCGGGCAAGAACAAGAGAACTCGCCGTCGAACACACGGCGAGGACCGTCCGGCTGCTCACGTAACTGGGGTTCGCCATCAACTACCCCAAATCCCACCTGGCTCCGTCGCAAGTAGCACTGTTTCTGGGAGCGAAGCTCGATACAGTGGGGCAATTTGCCTCCCCGTCGGAGGAGAGGACTACAGGCACGGACTTTCAAACCCCGGCGTTTCAGGAGACGGTGACGACGGACGCCTCTCTGGAGGGTTGGGGGCCCACACCGGAGACCTCGAAGCAAGAGGCCTTTGGCTCCCGGAGGAGAGGTCTCTCCACATCAACATTCTGGAGCTCCGAGCAGTGTTCTGGGTAGGGGTGTCACGGTATTTGTTTTATGACGGTACGATAACCTTCTTGCCAAATGACGGTATATTATGGTTATCGCGGTATAGCAGGTGGAGTTAACTAATCTTAACAAATATTTTCTAAAAGGTCATAAATTGACAGATGTATCATCACAAACAAAACCAGGCACCCAGGGCCAGAATTGGGCTTTTCAACATACTTTCCACTGAAATGCCTTGCTTCCACCAAACACAAACACACGTGTGGAGAGGAGGGGTGGGGTGGAGGCCTGCTGCAACTGGCAAAGCAAACTGAATAGCTTTTCTTAAGTGGTCATTTAGGCTTTTTGCTCCCCCACTGGCTACTGGTGAAGATGAACATGTTGCCATCTTGATAACCTGCATGCCACAGATCAATGGAGGCTGATGGTAGTATATGCTTGTGCGCATACACACACACACACACACACACACACACACACACACACGCACTCTATCTTTACGTTACAGCCTTTAGTTTACTTGCGGGCCAAAAGGTGTTCAGTAATCACTGACATGTTACCCTTTGGTATGGCAGCAGGGAACACCCACAGAGATGAGTGAATTTCGCATTGTGACTTATTATATGTAAATTCAATGATAGAACCAGGGAAATTCCCCATTGCCATATGTTTAGAGAACATTATCCATTATAAATATATAAACCCCAAAGCCGCCACCCCAAAGTAAACCCTTTTCCTTCTTGGCACTGTATCTATTCTTCCTATTGCTAACATATTGATTTTGTGTAAGGCATGTGTGGTTTATGGAATGGCATTAAAAACTGCTCCAACTGAAACTACTTGGCAGACGGCACATCCAACAGTGCAAAACCAAGACTGCGCAGCAATTGCTTACTGCAGCCTTTCCAAATCAGATTGAAAAGCACACTTAACGGTATGAACGGTATAACGGTATAAACAATGTGACGGTTATTATTGTTCAATTAAGTGGTTCACGGTATCTTTAACGGTATACCGTTATACCGTTACATCCCTAGTTCTGGGCGCTCAAGTCGTTCCTTCCATCCCTCAAGGACATAGTGGTGAGGATCTTCACCGACAACACCACCATGATGTTCTACATATGGAAGCAGGGGGCACCAGATCCCCAGCCCTATCCAAGGAGGCCCTGGTTCTGTGGCACTGGGCCGTTGCCCAGTGGATGTTTCTGGTTCCCTTCCACTTGGCAGGAATAAAAAACACCATCGCCGACTCACTCAGCAGGGAGCTGCGCTCGTGCCACGAGTGGGAACTACGGCAGGACCAGGTGGACCGGCTCTTTCGATGATGGGGCAAACCCCGGATCGACATTTTCGCGACGGCGACGAACTCCAAGTGCCAGAGGTTCGCCAGCAGGTTCCCGCAACCGAGGAGCATGGGCGATGCTTTCTCGTTCCCCTGGGACGGCCTGTTTCTATACGCGTTCCCTCCGTTGCCGTTGCTGCTCCGCCTCATCAACCAGCTCAAGAAGTCCAGGTGCAGAATGATCCTCGTCGCACCGACGTGGCCGAGGCAGATCTGGTTCCCGGACCTTCTGGACTTGTCAACGTCCCCACCAGTCAAGCTGCCGGCGGACGCGGATCTTCTCTCCAGAGAAGGAGCCGTCATTCTCCATCACGACCCACAGTCGCTGAACTTGCAGGCCTGGATCTTGCAGCACTAGAGTTTAGAGGATACGATATCCCGGCTGACTGCAGAGAGATTCTTGCAAAAGCCAGGGCGTCCTCAACTCTTAAGTGTTACGGTCATAAGTGGAAGAGGTTCTCTGTCTGGTGCCGTGCACAGAAGATTAACCCTCTGCGGATTACGGCCCCTCAAGTACTGCCGTACCTACTGTCACTGGCCAAAGCTGGACTGGTTCACGTCTCCATCAAAATACATCTGGCTGTCATCTCCAGATATACCAGGTCTGCGGGACGGGTGTCCTTGTGGTCTCATCGCCTGGTGAAGGAATTTATGAAGGGACTATTTAGATCGTTCCCGCCGGTGAAGGCTCCAGCCCCGGCGTGGGAGCTTAATGTGGTGCTGACCAGGCTCATGGGGGCCCCATTCGAGCCTATGCATTCGTTGCCTTTGAAGTTCCTGTCATGGAAGACGGCGTTCCTCGTGGCCATCACCTCCGCACGACGAGTGGGAGAGATCCAGGCCCTATCTTGCAAGCCTCCATACTTAACTTTTCATGACACGAGGGTGGTGCTGAGGATGCACCCCTCCTTCATGCCCAAGGTGCCATCGGACTTCCACCTCAACAAGCCCTTGGCGTTACCAGTTTCAAAACAGTCGCCTTCGACGCCGGCTAAGAGGACTTTGCACTCGCTGGATGTAGTTAGAGCGCTGAAGTTCTACGTGGACCGCACAAAGAGTTTTCGGAAGACGTCACAACTGTTTGAACTTTGGGTCTGTGAATCAAGGGAAGGCTCTCTCGAAGACTTCCATTTCCAGATGGCTCTCCGGCTGCATCATGCACGGTCACCGGTTGGCAAACCGACTGCTGCCCGGCCGTCCGAGAGCCCATTCGACCAGAACGATCGCTGCTACCACGGCGTTCCTGTCTGGTGTGCCCCTGCTGGACATCTGCAGGGCTGCTACGTGGAGGTCGACGCACACCTTCACAAGATTCTACTGCGTCGATCGGGACTCCAGGGTCGGCCAAGCAGTGCTGCGCAACCTGTTTGCCTAAGGTGAGCCTGGTGAGGAGGTAAGAATTGCTTAATGTTGAGTTTTGGATGTGATGCTTAATGTTGAGCCTTTGCCTCCTCCCGTGGTTGTGCATGTGTATACTGCTATGTATTCTTTTATTCATGAGCATGTGAATCCATGCCAGACCCCATGCTGGAGAAGGAACAAGTTACTTACCTGTAACTGTTGTTCTCCAGCATGGGTCTGGCATGGATTCACATGCGAACCGTCCCGCCCTCTGCGGCTCTTCTCTTGGTCATACTGCCACTTTGTGTGCTACCAAATCTGAGGATGGCTGCCAGAGGCGGGGCTTAGGGAGAGGGCAGTCATTGGCTGGGGGCAGTATGACCCAGAGTTCAGTGATTGTTACTACTAAGAAAGACAGATCAGAAACAAAACTGATACTGATTTTTTTCTTTACCGAGGATTCCCAGCCTGACGACGGGGAATATTCATAAGCTTGTGAATCCATGCCAGACCCATGCTGGAGACCAACAGTTACAGGTAAGTAACTTGTTCCTTCTCCAATGCTTGTCCCTCCTCGCAGGAAGTTAATGATCCTAGAATCCTATGTATAGTAGGAAACCGTTTAGTGGCCTCAAGTATTCATAAGGGACCTCACATTCAGCTTTACCCCCATGAGGACTCCCTTTTCTTCCGCACAAAGACTTTAAGGCTGGACTTCTAGTGACAGAGCTGTTTTTACTTTTTATTTTTTTCAGTATTATTTCGCTCAAACTGTACATTAGTCGTGTGGGGGCAACCTAAACAACAACTTTGAATTGCTATATCTTTATGCTGCTTCAACTATTTCTGACCTCAAGAAGTATATTGAAAGGTTTTTAAAAGTGAATATATTTTCCAGAAAAACAAATCTACAGAAAGGCTGTCAACAAGTTATGTGATAAAGGCAATGTTGAGCAACTTATTTTCTTTTCATCTGAATTTCTGGTTTAAATTATTGGGCCCAAATTTGAATTTTATTTCACACATGTACATGAACAAGGAGCATAAAATAGATCTTCCGAAGTGTCTCACATGTTCTCCCTTATACCCTTATACCCTCCCAGAATATTTCCAAAGTCATCTTTTGTCAGCCTGCAACTAAATTGCTTTTTTCCTTTCCAGTTACCTCCTGAACCCATTCACAGTGATGTCTTGTGTTGCCAAGTCCACATGTGCCATCAACAATGCCATAATTGCCTTTTTCATCCTGGCCACAATAAAAGGTACAGTCTGATCACAAACATTTTGAGTCTCTTGGTGGGCTTTTTTTGTGAGGCATGCACCCAAAATGTGAATCCTTTCCCTGCCAGCTAGGGTTTCCTATCTTAGCCTACTTAAATGTGTGGGATCAAGGTAAGAAATCAGTACAGTGTAGCAGTGTTCAATGCTAAGGAACTTCTTCATCCTGTGGAAAAAGCTGAACCTAGTGTATGTAACCCTTCAGTTGTTTTTAAAGCTTTCTTTTTTGTGCCCACTTTTGTTTTTTTTCTTGTGCAGTGGATGCTTTTCTACAGCACATTTCAAAGCCTATGAGCGTCAAGTTTTTAGCGAGAACATACACACATATATAGAATAAGAATTATCTGCTTCAGAACGGGTTTCAAACCAAAGTAAAGTATACATTTTGAACACACCTCAAAGTTGTTGAGGAAAGAGAGAATGAAATGCTGAAGTTAATGAAAAATGAAAAATTAATGTGAAGCATGAGAATATATGGGGACACATCAGATTAGAGTGGCCCGTGTTGAGAGGCAAATGTCAAGCAGGAAAACGTGTACATGTTAGCTGTGTAAATAAGGATGTCATAAAGAAACTGACGAGGCAAGAAATGATTGAACAAGGATACTGGATGCTTGTAAAGGCAAGATGGTTTTAATAATAAAACATGGATTCTCTTTTCCCCCTTTGGACTTACAGACAGGGAGGAGCAGAGTGTTGAAATAACTACTGCTGTGCAGTAGTATATGAATGAGAAGTGGATAACATTCTGACTCATCACACCCTTCCACTAAACCAGCAGTGATCCCAATCTTAAAAGTGAGTGGGCACAGCCTGACAGGTATACCCCTGTCTTCTCCTAAAGGTAGCATATCACAAGTGCAGCTATTTCCTTCAAAAGAGATGTAAGCTAGCACACAAGCAGGCCAAATAGCAGTCTGGTACCAAAATAATGTCCAACTAATCTTCTTTAAAAATAACATACCTTCATTAAACATATAATACAAAACACTAATAAAAAACTCTGCACCCAATCCCTGAAAGAGAAAACACAGCATACGCAAACTTTGTAATGAAAGGAGTCACTTTGTGTCTGACAATGGTTTAGGGTCAAAGTTGCGAATCAAAAGATTCGAAATAAAAAAAAGGTCAGAATGAAAAGGATTGAAAACAAAAGGCTCGACATACTATTTTTAACATGCAAAAGTGCATTTCTTTCTAAACCAATCCGTCGACAATAGTCATGGATTGGTTTCAATTGAAATGCACTTTTACATGTTAAAAGTAGCATTTCAATGCTGTTTTGTTTGTAACGTTGAAACGTTACATGGAGCTGTCCAGTGCTGAAATTACAGGTATGGACAGCTCCATGTAACATTTGAAAATTATTTGTGTATATTGGCATTAAAATGCCTTTTTTTTAAACTTTGAAACTTTACATGGAGCTGTCCAGGCCTCTAATTTCAGCACTGGATAGCTCCATCTAACATTTTAAGATTTTAGTGTATATTAGGGGTTTCCCCCCAGCCCCCACATCACCCCCCCACCCCTAACCCAAACCCCAACCCTATCCCTAACCCAAGTTTCGAAAGGCAAACTTTAAAAAATGTTTTCGAATACATTTTCATTCGAAACTTTTGTATTTCGAAAAAAAAAGATTCGAAAGTTTGCCTTTCCAAACGTTTGGATTTGAAAAAATGACTGGACACCTCTGACAATAGGGGTAGCCAGGCAAACATTTTCCGCAGCTAATGTTCCTGTTCAGGGTATTGTTCTAAAAAGGGAACAAATAGGGTCTTAAATGCCACTAAGGTCTTTAAAGCAGGCCAGTGGGTCAAAACCACTAGCAGTACCTTTTTTTTCTTGCATTGCATGCTTTTCAGTGTTGAACCAGTAGTCTGGGCGCTTTCAGCGCTGAGCCTGGGTAAAGATGGGCAGTAGCACTGACTGAATCCAACGGTGTGGTTTGACAGAATCAATTACTTGTTGGTCGAAGAATCTGAGAAACTGCAGGTGGTGTTGGGTCGGCGGCGCTCAAAGACTCTGCTTCCCAAGTTGCATAAAAGCAAATCCTTTCGGAGGTGAGTAGATTCAACTGGCTCAGGACGGCATTGTGGTAGTGTGGCGAAGACTTGGGGCCCAAAGAAGCTGGTAAAGAGGCAGACCATGATGAAGAAGAGACAGCAGCCTTTGAGGATTGGGTGAATCTATTGAACAACACCTATAAAGAGATAAGACTAATAAATCAAGCAGCTCAGACATACGAGAAAATCATGAAAGACATAGAGGACACTAAAGGGGCAATTAAAGCATTGGAATTCCCAGAGATTACCTTTAAAAACTACCAAATCATGGACGATTTTCTTGACAATTATGAGAAAGAACTAAAGATCAAAAAATAAAGAACATTTATAGAGCTTTATCAGAAGTGGCTTTATCACAATAAACTTTACTGGATAAAGATACTGGTTCAAGAAAATCAAATGCAACCAGTCACATAAATAGGACCAATATTTTTTTCTCCTGATGAACAATTGTAACTGGCAATGGGGAAACACGTGTTGAGAAAAGAAACTTACTTATGGCAAATGGTTACAAGTTATGAGAAAGGAAACTTGTAAATAACACATTGGTTACAATCTGTGAAACTTGAGAAAAGAAACTTGCTTATGGCAAAATGGTTACAAGTTATGAGAAAGGAAACTTGTAAATAACATTCGAGGGGATTGGGTCCTCCGACGTATTCCATACCTATGACAGGTAATCACCACAGCTGTGCTGCTTCGGAAACTTTTTTTCGGCTCCTGCGTCGATGATGTCGATGCGCCGTCGTCGAGGACCTCCTCCGACGTCATCCGATGTGATAAGTAGGACGCACGACGCCCGTAGCCTCAGTTCAGTTTTTTCCGCGAACGTGTTGCTTCGTGAATCTCGGTTACGCCTCGACTCTTTGGAGTTCTGTTCTTCTCGGTTCTTCGAACCTGTTTGTTTTTGTGAGAAAATCCTTCGTGAGAAGATGTCTTCTACTTCGTCTTCGACCCCGCGTCCAGGCTTCAAGAAGTGCGGGGAGTGTGGGTCCAAGATGTCAGTGACGGACTCGCACGACGCCTGCCTCTGGTGCCTCGGGGAGGTCCACGACACGGATGACTGTTTCGACTGCCAGTCGCTCACGTCCAAAGCCTTACGGGAACGTAAGAAGCAGTTGTCGGTAGGTCGGGTGTCCAAGCCCCGGAAGTCGAAGTCTGCGGGGCTTTCGACGGATGATTCGAGAGGTGACTCTCTGCGTCGTCGTCGGAAGTCTCGTGGGTCTCCTTCTAGGAGTCGGTCTCGCCACTCCTCGGCCTCTTCGAGGCATTCTCGGAAGCGCCGACACCAGTCATCTTCCAGGTCCTCTTCTGAGGACTCTGCCCGGCACGTCGCTTACCCCACCAGCCGTGCGACGCCGGAGGAATGGGCTTCCTTCAGGAAGAAAATTCTGGCGATTCTCGAGTCGCAGGGTACTAAGCCGTCCGCGCCCCCGAGTGCGGTCGGCCATGAAAGGTCGAGAGACACCGCTCGCAAGAGTGGTCGGCACGAGTCACGGGAGAGGTCCCGTTCGGACAAGGGGACTCGTTCTCGACGTACCCGTTCCAGGTCCCGGTCCTCGACGCGCTCGAGACCGTATGCACCTGTGATGTCTTCGAGGAAGACATCGACGCCTGAGGCGTCGAGGGCGTCGACAGGCTTTCCCGGGACTCCGGCTCCGAGGAAGTCGTCGAAGCCGTCGACTCTCAGGTCGTCGAAGGACACGCTCGGAGCTCCGGCTTCGAGGACTGTGTCGACGCCGTCGATGCTGGCAGCGCTGCATCTGGCGTCGACGCCGCTTTACTCAACGTCGATGCCGATCCTCTCGGCGCCGATGCCTGTTCTCTCGGCGCCGTTTCACTCGACGCCCTCGATGCCTTTCGAGGCCGGGGTGTTGGAGGTACCCCGTGGCACGGGGGAACCCTCTATAAAGGCTCTGTCTAAGAGCAAGCACTCTCGAGTGCCTTCTTTTCACCACCTGGAATATATTTCGGAGGTGGATGAGGACTCTGATGGCCTGGTTCCTAGTCAGGTTCCAGATGAGATGGTCTCGGGCCATAGCCAATTTGACGATTTGAGGCAGTCACTGCATGATGCCAGTGGACACCTCTCCGGAGTTTTGTAGGCCTGAGCCTGGCTCTCATGCCGATTCCTCGTACCGGCGCCTTATGGCTAGGGTCTCCGAGTACTTGGGATGGTCTGCTCCCCCAGGGGAGTTTGTGCAGGATGATCTCACGGACATCCTTGATGTTGGTCCCCCAACTGACCCGGTACTGCCGTTTCATATGGCTCTACAGAGAAGGGTGGCGGTGGCTTGGACTGCTCCGGAGAGTCTCCCGGCGGCGGGCAGGTCCTTGTCGCGAAAATACCGTCCAGCCAGTAGCGACCCCTGCTACTTGACCAGGCACCCCACTCCGGAGAGTTTGGTGGTGCAGGCGGCCACGGCCCCGGCAAAGCAGGCGTTGTACCCTACCATCCCTCCTGATAGGGACGACAAACGTTTTGATGGCTGGGCTAAGAAAGTGTTTTCTTCGGATGGTATGGCGCTTCAGGCGGCCAACTCCATATGTGCCGTGTCTCGTTTCACACACACTCTGTGGAACTGTGTTGCATTAGCGCTGAACATATGAACATATTCCCGAAGGGGACGAACGGGATGGTTTCCTTGCTATGGTCCAGGATGGTAAGGATGCCATGTGTGAGTCCTTTCAGTCGGGTTTGGACATGGCTGAATGCGTCTGCAGGTCCATGGCGGCGAGCACCGTGATACGCAGGTTTGCGTGGTTGCGGAAGTCGGGGTTTGCTCCTGATGTGCAATCCCGGCTCCTCAATATGCCCTTTGACGGTGAACACCTTTTTGGCAGCAAGGCTGATGAGAGCCTTGAGAGGTTGCAGACCTCTAAAGCTGCAGCCAAATCGTTAGGTGCTGCAGTCAGGCAACCTCAGCTTTTTCGTCCTAGGGGACAGCAATGGAGGGGTGGTTCCTTTCGTTATTACTCCTCCTTTGGTAAAGCGAGAGGCGCTGGCAGTCAAAGAGGCCAACGCAGGTGTACCAGAGGTGGACGACAGGGTACCCGTGGTGCCAAGGCCGCTCGGGCAGTTGCCTCTTTGCCCTCAGGTAACGCCGCAGCCGCTACCACTCAGTCATGAGGCCATGTCCCATGGTTCGCCGGTTGGGGGAAGGCTGGCGCAGCATCTTGTAGAGTGGCGTGCCATTACTTCAGATGTGGGGTTCTGGAGATCATAACCCACGGCTACTGTCTTCCCTTTCGGCAGAGGCCTCACGACAATCCACCAAGGAACCTCTCTTTGAAGAGTCCAGATCCGCTCCTTGCGCAGGAAATTCAAGCCCTGCTGGAGAAAGGCGCCATAGAACTGGTGCCTGTAGCGGAGAGGAACAAGGGATGGTATTCCCCTTATTTTTTGATTTCGAAGAAAGACGGGGGGATTGAGACCCATCGTGGACTTGCGCGGTTTGAACAAACTCCTCAGGAAGGACAAGTTCAAGATGGTTACTCTCTCTCAAGTCCTCCAGGCCCTTCAGCTTCAGGACTGGTAGGTGTCTCTCGACCTCAAGGATGCTTACTTCCGTGTGCCGATCCATCCCAAGCAGAAGAAGTATCTGAGATTTGCGGTTGGCGACTCGCACTTTCAGTTTCGGGCCCTGCCCTTCGGATTGACCTCCGCCCCGAGGGTTTTCACCAAGCTCATGGTGGTGGTGGCAGCGCATCTCAGGCAAGGGGAGGATTCACGTCTACCCGTACCTGGACGATTGGTTGATCAGGGCGCGCTCTCCCGAGCAGGTCCTGGATCATCTGTCAGTCACCTGCCACTCCCTTCACAGGCTGGGCTTCTCCCTCAATTTAAAGAAGTCCCATTTGACGCCAACACAGCGGCTCCAGTACATCGGAGCAGTGCTAGACACTTCCCTGGGGCAGTGTTTTCCTCCCCAGGTGAGGGCTCTTCACATTCAGCAGATGGTGCACAAGTTTCAGCATGCCCAGACGTTCCCAGCGTTCGAGTTATTGAGGTTGCTCGGCCTCATGGCATCCTGCATTCTTCTGGTGCCAGAGGCTCGCCTGCGGATGCGATCTTTGCAGTGGGCACTCAAGATGCAATGGTCGCAGTCCTCTGGCAGGATGTCGGACCCGGTTCAGGTGCCACCCTCGGTCGCCCAGGACCTTCTGTGGTGGGCCGTCGAAGGCAACTTGATGAAGGGGGCTCAGTTTTGGCTTCCCTGGCCGGAGGTGACGATTGTGACGGATGCATCCCTCACGGGATGGGGAGCTCATGCCAACGAGCTGACAGTCAGCGGTCGTTGGTCTCCGTCGGAGTCCAGACTCCATATCAATCTGTTGGAGCTGAGGGCTCTCAGGCTAGCTCTGAAGGCTTTTCTGCCGACTGTGCGAGGAAAGAATGTCCTGATCCTGACGGACAACACAGTGGCCATGCACTACCTCAACAAAAAGGGGGACTGCAGGGTCACTTCCTCTATGCAGGGAGGCAATGCTACATAGTGAGGCTGGTGCCTATTAGTAATGTCGGGGCTGGCGTGTCAGCGCAGCGCCACCCATATGGGGAAAGTGCCTGGTGTTCGCCATCAGCGGATTGAAGGGGGATGAGTACGCCTGGCCCTAGTGGCAGCGTTTTGTGATGGTTTAGTGACCTTGAAGTGGGCTATTCATATGGACGCGGGCTCCGGAGGTGTGGAGCGGCGCTCGTTGGGGCAGTGCATTAGTAGCAGTGAAAGTGGAGGGAAAGAGGCAAAGTGCCAGTGGTCTAATCCTAATAGTTCAAAACGAGCCGCGTGCGCGAGCGGATGCATTTGTGAATAGGGGTCCTAGCGTGATCTGGGGGTTAGGGCAGCAGAAGTCTGCAAAGGACGTTAGGTGCTGAGCACAAGGCTTACCTGGTCCGGTTAGGAAGAAAAGGTGGACGGAGTGGACGGAGTGGCGAAGGCGACGGTCGTCTGTTGGGAATGCACATTGCTTCCTATAATATGGAAGGTGAACTCTGATTGGTCTCGCAATCGAGCGATCTGATTCGTTCAAGGAAGCAGCCCATGGATAGGCTGTTCACTTTTGTTTCAGTTCCATTCATGTCCTTGAGCTGTGTTACGCACCGGCACGATTGGAATGGGCATAATTAGCGTGGTATATACTTGGGTAGTAAGTGAATGCAGTTACTTGCTCCATGAAACGTCACATGGATTATGAACCTAAATGAAGGTGATCAACGTGCTCTAAAGGGCATTTATAACGTGGTATATACTTTGGTAATACGTAAAGGCAGTTAATTGCTCCATAATAACGTCACATGTATTATGTACCGAAGGAAGGTGATAAAGGCTCAATGTTCAGAGTTAGATGGGGGCCTCAGTTGGCTGAGTTGGGGCGGAGGGAAATGGGGAACCCCTGGCTAGGTTGACAGGGGGAGTCCAAGGGACCAATTGGTGGCCAAGGAGGGCCTATAGGTCCACAGTTTGTCAAACCCCACAATCTGTCTTCACAATCAGGAACCCTGGAGTTGGTTCCTTGACAAACCAGGACTTAGGCTGCAGGCTGACATAGTAATCCAACGAACAAGGAGTGCGCAGGAGAGAGGGAGTTCCGCTTTTCAAAAACTCCATCCATGCTCAAACTTCAACTCTTTATTGGTTACGCTGGAAAGCGTTTGGGACAAGCTGTGAACAAACAGACTTTGTCTCGCTGGATTATTTTGGCCATCTCGGAGTGTTACCGCTTGGCGGGTAAGGACCCACCGGCTGGCTTGCGGGCCGTATGGCTGCATCTACTGCCCTGCAGAGGGGTGTTCCTATTCGCAACATCTGTGATGCAGCCACCTGGGCTTCAGTACATACATTTGTACGTCACTATTCCCTCGATTCCATCCGAGGACAGGATCTGGCCTTTGGCAAGGCGGTCCTTTGCTCTGCTATTTGATCGGCAATTCTAAATTTTCATTCTAAATTCTTTCCCTCCTCCTTGCTCTGGTACTGCTTTGGGAGTCTGTCATAGATATGGAATACGTCGGAGGACCCAATCCCCTCGAAGAACAAGTTACTCTCTTAGCTGGTAACGTTCTTTCGATGGGATGGTCCGACGACGTATTCCATATCGCTCCCTCCCTACCTTCCCCGCTGCAGAATTTCTTATGCGATTGCAGCTTACGTTCCGCAAGGCTTTGTGTCTGACTGGCAGTAGACTAATGTCACACGTTCTGGGGGAAAAAACTACAACTTAGGCTACGGGCGTCGTGCGTCCTACTTATCACATCGGATGACGTCGGAGGAGGTCCTCGACGACGGCACATCGACGTCATCGACGCAGGAGGCAGACGCCGAAAAAAGTTTCCGAAGCAGCACACTCGTGGTGATTACCTGTCATAGATATGGAATACGTTGTAGGACCATCCCATCGAAAGAACGTTACCAGGTAAGAGAAACTTGTTCAATTGTTTACAAGCTCTGAAACTTGAGAGAAAAAAAAACATGCTTATGGCAAAATGGTTACAAGTCATGAGAAAGGAAACTTGTAAATAACAAATTGGTTACAAGCTGTGAAACTTGAACAGTGAGCAATAACACTATAAGAAAGGACATTTTGACTTTGGGAAAATGTGTTGAAGGTTATAATTTGATCAGTGTGAAAATAACACAAAGTTAATAAATTTAATTTGACTCGGCAAATAATTTTTTTTCATTTAATCATATAAGGAGTTGGCGCATTGGAGTGATTTTTCGCATATCGGAAACTTAATGCATGTCATGTTGAGGACCATAGAAGACTGAGCAGGCCCCTAATGTGTAGATGGAGGAGCAGCCGCATCAGCGTCTAGTGAACCTCAAGACAGTCGAATAAAAATAAGTCAAGCGGTTTCCTCGCAGCAGGTTGGATGCGCATTTTTTAGGTGGTCCAAAATGGCGCTGACGCTTTTCAGATATGCAGTTTGCCAGGGTCACATCCTTTTCTCTATTGTTGGTGGGGGAACCTGACCAGAGTCTCCAGGGTAGTTCTTGGGCTTCACTTCCCATCAAGGAAGGTGGTAGAGGGACCTTGCCGGGTCTCACTTCCGTTGAACAGGTTCTTGGGCTAGTGGTATAGGCTTGCACTGGCCTTGTCCAACCAGCAGGCTACCCCAAATGTTCTTATGGGATGTTTGATAGAAATGGCTGGCCCGTTTCCTGGTCTTTTTCTTCATCTGTATGAAAGAGGACGTTGGTGCAGACTCTGTCCTCAACACACTTGCAGAAGGAATTCCTTCTTCAGTAGTCCAAAGAGGAGTCAAAAGGGGGGGGCACCCGCCCCTAAAAAAGTCAATCTTCTACAGCGGATTGGTTCCCTTCTAGCCTTCTACAAATGGTCCAATCCTGGCTGCTGTTTCAGAGTCTTCTGCCTGGTAAAGCCTTCACAAGACTGCTTTGACTCGAGGGGAGGGAGCACAGAAGGTTTGGAAGCCCTGGCAGAATTGAAATGGTGGAACCTTCCTGGGGACTGCCACTTCTCTCTTGGCTACTCTAACTTCTACCCTCTTTAAAAGACTGTGCCCACATCAGAGTTTGTTAATACCATGCCATGGGCTGTTCATTGTACTGATAGGTCTTTCCTGCAAAGCAGTGCTTCCCATCTAACTCCCACGAGGGATTTCCTGTTCTCTAGTGAGAAACCTGAGAGTATTCTCTCCTACTCCCCTGGATCCTCTCCTCAGGGGGCCAGGGAAAAGCCAACGCTTTTGGATCCTGACCCTGGGGATGGAGAAGTGAGGGAGGATCACCTGGGTGGAGGGTCCTTGGGGATTGGAAGTGTAATGCCCACAGGTGATTCATGGTATCCCCCTTTTCCCTCTGAAAACCAACCTAGACCTCCCCCAGCCTTTATAGGCTATTGTAAGACATCTCCTCTCATTTCCCATCATTTGATCTGTCACAGTACTGAGACGAGGAAGAGGTGACTAGGAGTAGTGAAAACCAATAGGTACGAAGAAGAAGACTGTGAATGCATACCCTTGGGGAGGTCTGGCATGTCCCACTAATAGGTTGTATAGAGGTTAGGCAATTGATCTTAATGACACACCCCTGTGGGTCCTTAATACTCCTAGAGAGTATAAGAGGTGGGGCTACATGCCATGGAGAGTGACCGGTGTGCGACAAGGAGAGACAAGTATGCGACAAGGAGAGACCGATGAGCAAGCAGGCGATGAAACAGGGTGGAGGGAAGCAAGTCAGAGCCAGGGCTGGGAGCAGTGCGAGTCTGGAGAGTGAGAGAGATGCCTGGGCCGAGTGCGGGCCCTAAGAGGGTCTAAATCTCAAGCCGTGCTCCGGTTGCTTATAGCAACAGCAGGAGACTGTGCTCCACCCAAAGCCCACAGCTACTGCGGCTATCGGGAGAGCGAGGGAAGCTCTCAATGGCTGCTGCAAGGGAGAACCGGCAAAGCTGCAGAGAGCAGTCGCGCACAACCGGTGAGTGTAATCTAGAAAACACTCTGTCCGGAAACGCTGCGCTAATGTAGCCGGCCATGTATTCCGATAATGCCGAACGAACTGAAATAAGAAAACTATGATCTGAAAGTAATTAAGAAGAGTTCTAGATTATTAGGCAGGATCATATGCAGTACCCTCTGGGAACACCACACACAATTAAGACTACAAGTGACAGTACAAATTCACCTTTGGTACAAGCCTGTACTACACAGTAAAGTGGTAGCGATGGCTGAGCAGCCAGACTTATCTCAAGAGTAACGTGAGCAGTATCAGAAGTTACACAAAGGACAGCAATTGCTATGGTTCAAACAAACACTGACTCAAGGTTTCTGAGTAAAAGAATATACATTTATTTACACAATCATTTGTAAATCAGTTCACTAATGTAAAGCAGCAGAAAATCACAATCTTAATACACTACACACCACCCAATTAATTCTGGATAAGTTAAGCTCAAAATGAAGTGTGAGCAAAATGGCACTCCAGCAAATTAAAAAGGGAGGGAAAGACAAGGTTATTCAAAATCAAGCAGCACCAACAAGTAAGTAGGCAGGGCAATCTAGAAATGGCTTACTACAACTAGGATTCAAATCAACAGGCCTCGGCCAGAGTCTTTGCACAGGATTACATCGTTCAGAGTAGTTTGCGGTTAAGTCTTTGCTAAGAGTTCGAAACGAAGTTGGTCGGAAGAAATGTTATTTAAAAGAGTAGAGAAGGACAGGCCTTCGGATTAGCGAAAGATTTCAAACACTTTCACAGTGGTCGGATGGAACGAACGATCAGATTTGAACAGTACCTTAGTAGAAGAAGAATGCTGTAGCTGAGGCAGAAGTTCCTGGCAGATCCTGCAGGCTCAGGGTTCCTGAAGCGACCGTCGGACTGAGGCGAAGGAGGAAGACTGGAGGGTTCTGCGCTGCCCAGGGAAGAAACCAGCAGCAGAGCAAAGCGATGAATAAAAGGTGCGCTCCTTAAAACCCAAACAGGGTCCAGTCCTCCTGGGTATCCGGTTCACTGCAGCGGTGTACAGCAAATCGACCAGGGGAGGGAGGACTTGCCTGGTGTTTGGCAAACTGGTTGGTCCCACCAGTTCAGGGGAAGAAGATTCTTTGCAGATCATCTCTGTCGTCGAAGTGTAGGAGACTCGGACCCGCAGCAGGGCTTCACCGGAAGGTTCAGTAGTTGCAGTAGTCCTTTTCCTTCAGCTTCTCTTCAGTTCTGTCGATCCAGTGGCGACTCTGCCTTCCAAGTATCAGAGACTTGCTTTTTATGCAGTTTTTCCACATTCACACAGCCTGGCTGTCAATCACACAGCAGGGTGGCTGTCCTGGCAGGACAGTCACCTAGCCAATCAAACAAGAGTGCGACTTAGGTCTCCAAGGAGACCCTGTGCAGGAAGCCTAAAACCCCTCCCTCACATCCTGTCTACCTAGACTCTCTGGCGCTTAAGGAGGGCTTCTGTGCAGAAGCCTACCAAAGGACGGCGAACAAAGGAACCAAACCTGGTTTGGCGTGCAGAATAAAACACGAGAAAGACCTTTACAAAAAAAAATGGTGAATAAAACCAGCCGGAACCAAATAAAATTAAAAGGGGTCCAGCGGATGAAAGTTCGAGTCTACTAACTTAGCCTAAAATAGTACCAAGGCCTTTTTCATAGTCCACGGTAGGGAAAAAATGGTAGGTAGCACTGCCACCAGCCAAATTTTAAAGATAGGGGAATGTAATAATGTTCCATGAGAAACTGACAAAAGGGATAACTATTAACCCTTTGCAGTACTCTATGGAAGATAGTTTGTACTGGGTCTGTGAATTTAAAAATAAGTTAATGGCAACTTTACATGTTCTGGGAGACAGTAGTCAGTCCCAGAAAATGGAGTTTAAAGTGGGCAGTCTGAAAAAGACAACTCTGTGTCACTGCACTACAGTAAAAATATAATGCCTATGGAGTAGGTGAGGCTCCACAGTCTATGAACACAAAATGTACAACACACATCAAAAACACATGTAAAAGTGGGGTAAAAGGCTCACACTCTTGGTTTATAGTGATGATTTCGAAAACAAAAATTTCGAAAGTCAAAATATCGAATAAAAAATTACGTTTTTTATTCGAAATGGGGGGGTCCTCCCCATCCCCCTTTTTTAAAAATGTTTTTTGTTTTACCCATTTTTTTTATTCCCGGTCCCCAAAATAAATATATAACAAAAAAAAATGGATATATTTTTTTTTAGATATTATTGTTTCGACATTGTCTTTCGAATATTTTTTTCGAAATTATGACTGACCACCCACACTTTTACCAGGTGAAAAAAAAAATCCTAGAAATCCAGCAAAGCTGCTGAGGGATTCAGTAGGTAAGGGAAATTAGCCATTCTGGAGAATTCTCCCTAACATGGATAAAGAAGTGAATATTTTATTTTAACAAATAGTGAACACTTGCAAAGGAAATATTAAGCAAATATTGAATACCAAGGTGAACGAAAACATTGTGGGCAAAGCTGCGAGATGATGAAAGGCAAAAAGGAAAGTGCCTATTTTAAAGAATGCAAATTTAAAAGAGCCTAACGGAAAGGTGGGGAATAAATAAAACCACCCCAAAGTGAATTGACAAAGTCAAGGGAACTTTATGAATAACTATGTGGCAAGGCCAAAGACTGGCAGAAGGTGTGTGAAATACTGTGGCAAAGCCAAGAGGCTAACCAAGAGAAGCCAAGAGAGTGTGAACCTGAACATGCAGCCAAGAGATAATCTAAGTCAATGTGAATCTGCACACTGGGGGAAATATAGAAAAACCTGTGTGGGTCGAAGAGCCCAGGGTTCCTGGTTGCGCGACCTGTGATGGGGGAACCGTGTGGTCTGACAACTGTGCAAGAGCAGGGGAACCCTCAATGGTGAATGATAAAGAACACTATGAAGCAAACCAAGAAGGAGTACTTTACGCAAACTGTTAATGCAATCCAGAAGGAGTGTCAGGTTGACTTGGGGTTGTGTTGAACATTGGAAGCTTGAAACCAAGTATACGTTGGAGTCTTGGGAAAGGGAACCCTGAGACTTGATGAACTGCAATGCTGTCTTGAGGACAGAGCCTCAAGACACTTTTCATTCGAACTGTATTGCCTTGAAATTGAGGAAGGGAACCTCAAGGATTTTGCGGAAGTTTCTTGAACTCGAGGAAGGCGAGCTTAAGAGTAGCTAGGAGCTGGAAGAAGCTCAGAACATTGTGTTAATCACTTTTTCTTTTATTATTGACATCCCTATACATTGTCTAGCCCTAATCTGATCTTCCCTTCCCTATCAAGCTACCTACACAAACTATTACCATTCACCTTATGTCCAGACCACCAGGTCCTTCATCTTCCTTCAAGGACGATATAATGCTATTCCTCACAGCAAACATAACACCAGGTTCGAAAGTGATGTTCATAGGAGACCTCAACTTGGGTCTTCATCACCCCAAAGATGCTAATGCATTAACAATTGCCAATAGTATCTCAGAGCTGGGCTTTACACAACACATCTCTCAACTGGCACATAATAAAGGCAGCCTACTAGATTGGATCACTGACACCAATTGTAATACAAACATCCTGGCCAACCACCCATGTACATGGTCCAACCATCACATTATTCTTTTCTCATTACAGGATGCCAACCTCCTTAACAGAGAAAAGCCTCTGGCACCGCCCAAACTCTCTAGAAATACGCGCAATATAACCGCAGAAAAATTCCTCCCATTCCTCCAGCCTCTTACTAACCTGACTGTTTCGAACATCGACCCTACATCTCTAGTGGACTCATATAATACCACTATTCTGAATGCCATCAACTTGATCGCTCTGTTAAAAATGCGAAAAGCTAAACCGCGCTAACACTTAAATACCTGGTTCACCCCACACCTTAGAATCTTGAGTAAGATCAAAAGAGTTGCTGAAGCCTCCTTTAAAAGCCTCCCTTCAGTACCGAACTAACAAAGAAAACTTCCTGACAGCTGCGTCTACAAAACAGCAATCTTCCTAGCCAAAAGTGACTTTACAATGATCGACTCTCCAAAGTTAAATCTAACACTGAAGAATTATTTAGCATCCTCCTAGAGCTTGAAACCCCTTCTGCTCCACCTGTACCTTGCACTAAAGATTTTACATGGTGCACCAACATACAGTCAGCACTCTGATAAAATCGAGTTTCTCCAATCCAAAATAGAGAAAAAGAAAGGCAGCTTCACCGCTACCATTGCCCCTCTGGTAACCCTAACATCACCACTGGATAAACAAGACCTGTTCAAATTCGCACCTCTCACTACCAAGGATGTTGAGTTTGAAAGCATCTAGATGGCTAGGGGATGTCTGCCCTGCATCAATTATTAGAGTCAGCAAAAGAGTTTGCGCCTTTTATCACAACTTTAATCAATGCCTCCTTCACAAATAAAACAGTACCAACGAATCTGAAGGACACATGGGTCATGCCACTTCTAAATAAACCTACCCTTAATCCTAATACCCCAACGAATTACAGATCAATTACAACAGTGCCCTTTCTTTTCAAAATTCTGGACAGGGCTGCCTATCAATAGGTTCAACATCATTTGGAAAGTAAAAATCTACTAGGGCTCTGCCAGTTTCCGACCGAGACACGGCACAGACACAGCCTGGTTAGACCTAGTAACACACATGGAGATCATCAAAGACAAAGGCAATTTAGCAGTCCATTTGTTACTAGATCTATCAGCAGCTTTCGACTTGGTGGACCTCAAAGTCTTATGTAAACACCTCTCATCCGCAGCACATTTCTCCAATGAAGCTACCACCTGGATCCAGTCCTTTAGACAATAGAACCACTAGAGTTTTTTCTCCCTCCGCCACCCCAGTCCGTCACCTGCTGAGTCCCCCAAGGATCTTGCACCTCGCCTGCTCTATACAACAACTTCACAAAGCTCCTTTTGATGACCTAGACTCTTTGGGTGTCTCCTACACAAACTATGCGGACGACACCCAAATACCTATGTCCATATCGGGTGACTACAACACTGACTCAAAACGCCTAAATGACGTTTACCAAATCATCCAAGCCTGGATGGCCAAACACAGTTTGTCTCAATGACAAGACAGAGCTACTCCTTGTAGGGACTCAAGCCAGACTCGACAAACAATTCAATGCCTTCAACATTGATGGCAATGTTATCACGGTCTCAAAAGATGTAAAAACCCTAGTTATCTACATCGACTCTTCCATCTCTCTGACTAGACAAATCAACATGTCTGCCTCCGCTACGGCATACACATGCAAGTTTATCAACGCCTGAAGACCATTTCTGACTATAGGTAACTGCATCACCTTTGCTAGAGCCCGAGTCTTATCTAAGATAGACTACTGCAACGCTCTCTACCTCAGCACTAACAAACACAACCTAAAAAAGCTCAAAATCTTCCAAAATAATGCACTCAGGTCAGCAACCAACCACTACAGATCTCATCACATCTCAGAGCTAAGGCGTAGTGTGCATTGGCTGTCTCCCAAAGTATCAGACTCAAAACCCTCTCTCACATTCAAATGTTTACACAACCATGCACCTAAATACCTGTGTGTTAGGCAAGAGTGTATGCAGTACCCTGTGGGTGCACTACAACAACCCTGACTTCCTGGCAATAAGAATCCAACCTTTGGTAGAAGTCTGGACTACACCGGTTGGTGGCGTGGTTGCGCAACCAGGCTTATCTCAAGAGGGGTCAATGTGAGCTGTAGGGGAGTTGCACAGAGATTCACAGTGACAAGTATTCAAATAAACTCTTAGACACAAGGTTTCTTGATTAAACAATTATTAATTTAACAGTCAGTTTGGGGAAGCCGCCTTCAGAAGGGGCAATATAATAGTAACACACAAGGGGCGTGGCCTAGATCCATGGAGTGAGGACACACTTCTCTCGAGCTCCTGCCCCGATCCTGAGACCGATCTTTGAAAGAGTTTCCAGTCGGTTCCGAGGGCGGAAATATTTATATGCCCAGCTGCCTCATCCGATCCTGCACCACTTGAAGGTGACATTTGTAAAAAACAGAGCCGGCAATACTTAAAACGCGACCTCCGCGCTCCAGCCCCCGGGAATCCAAGATGGCGGCCGCGACTCTGTCTTGAGCCCGTGGAGGGGGAGTCCCCGACAACCGGTGGGTACAGAGTCGCTGACCACCCGCGCCACTGTCGGTGCTCGGATATCTGCGCCCCCATCCCGGCGCCGAGACTACCGCAGGGCGCCTGCCGCCAGGGGCGCCCCGCCGCCGAGAGGCGAGGAGGAGAAGGCAGCGGCTGGGGGCCCGGGCCGTTGCAGGCCCCTAAGTGAACAGCGAGTGGCGCGAGGGGTGACGCACAAACTCCAAGCCCCTTCGTGGAGGACCCCGCCGCCGGGATACACTCAACCTCGGCAGACAATTCGGTCCGCGGCGCTTTGACGCCTTGATCCCGCTCACGAGGAATGACAGACAACTAGGGGAGACACAGAGTCTCTGACCACCGGTGCCGCCGTCGGCGCTCGGACACCGGCGCCCCCCATCCCTGCGCCGAGCTCATCGTGGGACATCTGCCGCCCAGTGCGCACCACCACTGTGAGGTGAGGGGAGGGCGGAGGCGGAGGCTGGAGGCCCGGGCTGCGGCAGGCCCCTGGGCAAACTAGGAGCGCCGCACGAAACCCTCCGGGGACACCAGGCCCCTTCTTGGGTCCCGGCGGCTGGTGAAAAATCATCCTCGGCGGACGGTTCGGCCCGCGGTGCTCTGTCCCGGCCAATCCAGACCACCACTGAACTTTGGCAGATGCCGGTGGGCCCGTGGGCGGAGACCACACGATCTGGTGCAGACGACCCTACGGGACAGGAGTTCCCCAGGACACCTGGTTCTAGTCAAAAACGCAACGCAATCCTACGTGCCCTGTGGCAGGGCCCATCACACGGTCTACCCACGCAGTGCAGCCGGAGGACAGAAACTCGCATAGAACAGGAGGGCCTGGCCCCAGCACAAAATAACACCCCGCACCAACGGCCAAGAGGGGCTTTACTCCTGCGAACACTCCCCCACCTCCTGCACACCTAATTGGGGAAAGCCGCATAGCACCGAGAGGGTCGACTACCTTCGGCAATAACCCATAAGCCCTGGTGAAAGGGCGACTCACGGGGTTCCGAGGTTACTTCACGCCGACCAAGAGCCTTCAGCGGACGTCACACAGCATCCCACCAGAAACCCTCCTTAAAAAGAATGTCGCCTCCAAGACAAAAACCCAAACTCGTCACAATGGATTCCTTCACCTCAGTCAGACCAAGACAACAGATGCCACAGGAGACAAGTTCCGCCGAAGAACTTCCGACTCAGGCAATAGATCCTCGGGACTCCCAAATCCTACAGGCGATAGCAGCTCTGAGAACATCCATGGAAGACAAGATTGGTGAAATAAAATCGGACATTCAATTGATGAGACAAGATGCGCGAAACCTAACCGACAGGATGGTCACAGCGGAACCCTCCCTGCAGGACAACGTGGAGACCACACAGGAACTCAAAGCGAAGGTCAAAGAGCGGGAATCTACAGTAGCTCGACTGGAAACACGCTCAGAAGATGCGGAAGGCCGAGCCCGCCGCAACAATGTCCGGATACTAGGGATACCGGAAGATTCAGAAGGCCCTGACCCCACCGAATACATTGAATCGTTGTTCCTGCAAGAAATCGGGGCAGGCAAACTCATCCAAGGTTTTTCCGTGGAGAGAGCTCACCGATCCCTTCAAAAGCGCCCACCCCCCGGATCACATCCAAGACCAATAATAACAAAAATCCTAAACTTTAGGGATCAGGAGGCCATATTGAGGTTCTCGAGGGAAGGCGGCGAGATCAGAAGAGGCGGGGCGTCAATAGTCATGTACCCCGATTACACCCCTGTGGTATAACGAGCAAGAAACTCTTTCATAGCAGTAAAGGCCACCCTAAGGAAACTCAACCTTAAATAGATGCTGCTATACCCAGCGAGACTCAAGGTGCTTCACAATGGGAAGGCAATCTTTCGGGAAACCCCGGAGGCGGCAAATCTATGGCTTGAACACAACCTGGCAGAGGTTGCGGAAGGAACGGCGAGAAGTAATAAACACCTGGGCAAGGTCAAAGACCACACGACAAGCTAAACGGCATATCAACCATGATTACAACCTCGGAATTAACTGCATCGCCACACCAGGAAGGCGATGCAATTGGGCAGGAGCTCGAAGGGCCACATGCAAAACTGGCGAAGACCCACCCTAACCGAAGTGGTGCAGGTAAAATGCCTGCACACCACCCGAGCCGGAAGACCTGGAGAGGACTGGAAGGCCCGGGGGCCCCCGAGCGTCGAGTATTTGTATCGACTGCTGGGGGCAGTTTACTGTTGTTCTTTTCTGTTGATCCATTCCATGGGATGGAAGTTGTTCGAGTTGGTAAATCTCCGAAGGCAATAACACAACTGGCGGGATGGGGGGCTTGCTTGAGGGCCGAGATGGGCTGGACCTTGCAAAACAGTGCCGAATCGACGGCACCAGATGTCGCCATCTGCACTGCTGTTAGAAAAGGGGGTTCCCTAAGCGTTTTGCGCAACCGAGATGGCTACACACATTAGACTACTGACTTGGAATGTAAGTGGCCTGGGCACCTACCTCCGTAGGAACAGGATTAAATCCTACCTATATAGAAAGAGAGTGGACATCGCCCTCCTACAAGAGACTCACTGCACCGCTGAAGCTGACGTGAAGCTCAGAGAACACTGGGGGGGGACAAGGCTACGGAGCCCCTTACTCAAAATTCGCCAGAGGAGTGTTCATCTGGTTCAGCCCCCAGGTACCATTTCTCCTACACAGGATGGTGAAAGACCCAGAAGGTAGATATCTGATCATTTGGGGAACTGTAGAACAAAGAGAAATAAGTATAGTAAACTCATACTTCCCCAACAACAATATCCCAGCCCATCTAAGGGTACTTAGCACCCAGATGTCACAATACCGGGACAGCTTCTTCTTGTGGGGAGGCGATTTCAACTGTGTCCACAATCCTGAATTAGATAGGTCTTATCCACCGGCAAATGGCTTCCCCGTCGCCACCTCATCCCTGAATGTCATGACCAAGGAACTTGATCTGATTGATGCTTGGCGGGACCTTCACCCAGGCGAAAGGGCATACTCATACTACTCATCCCCACACAAACTTCTCACGAGGTTGGATTATTTTTTCATAAGTAGAGAACATATGCCTCAGATAGGCAGTACGCAGTACCTGGGGAGGACCATCTCTGACCACTCCCCGCTCCTGTTAGACTGGCAATACAACAGCCCCAGACCGCCCATTCCGATGTGGAGAATGTCCGTCGAGGCCCTGAAGGATCCGACCTTCAGAGAGGAGCTCCAGGAGTCCATAGAGAATTATGTAATGGAAAATTCAGGCAGTGTAGACCAGATAAGTATGCTATGGGACGCCCTAAAGGTGGTGATACGGGGTGAAGCAACTGCAAAGGCAGGGGGCATCAGGAGAACACTTCGGGAGGAACTGAATCAGAAAGAGTTGGCCGTGCAGCGGATAGAGTCCACCCCTATCGATACACCCGGGAGGGAGGAGGAACTAAGGTCTCAGAGAGGACTGCTCTAAAGCATGGGACAGACTGGCTAAGTTCGATTTTAACGTCAGAACTAGCAGGACACATGCAGAGGCCGATAGGCCGGGTCGGCTCCTAGCATGGCTCTGTAAAAGAGAACACCCTAGGCATACAACTACAGCACTACAGGATGAACAAGGCACAGTACACAGAACCCAACAGAGCATAAACGACACCTTTCAGAGCTTTTACGCACAACTATACTTCCACACACACAAAGTCTCACAAGATCAGATACTAGATACCCTGGAAGAAATCGGCCTGCCTAAATTGTCGCCAACACAGTCTGAAGCCCTAGACTCCGACATCACACCTGAAGACATAACAGAGGCTATTAGGTCTCTCGCCACTTGTAAGGCCCCAGGGTGCGACGGGCTCCCCCCAGAATTCTACAAGGCATATGAACCCACCCTGATGCCCGTATTGCACCAGGTCTTCTCCGAGACATTCGAAACCAGTATCCTACCGGACAGCATGAGGGAAACCTTATTGTTCCCGATGCTCAAACCTAATAAACCCTCCGATAAATGCGACTCCTATCGTCCGCTTGCCATGCTTAACTATGATGTTAAAATATTAACGAAGATACTGGCTAAGCGACTATCTAGAGTGATAGGTGACATAGTACACGAAGACCAGAATGGTTTTGTACCTGGGCGTAACACGTCCCATAACTTACGCAGGGTTCAACACATCATAGCTGAGACCAATACAAGCGAAAAACTCGCATTACTGTCCCTAGATGCAATTAAAGCATTTGATTCCATTTATTGGGAGTGGCTGGTGGCAGTTTTGGAGGGTTTTGGAATTGGCCAACGATTTATCAGATGGGTATTGATCCTGTATAATGAACCAAGGGCCAGGCTAAAATCTGGGAAGTATGTGTCAGACGCGTGGGATATTCGCAGGGGCACCAGGCAGGGCTGGCCACTCTCCCCCATGCTCTACATCCTGGGCCTAGAACCCATCGCAATCTTCCTCAGGCAGCAATTCTTCGATGCAGGAATCAGGCTGGGCGGGATAGATCACATTGTCTCACTGTATGCAGACGATGTACTGATATATGTCAACAACCCCCACCTCAATGTTCCAACCATACTAGAGGTCATTGACAACTACGCCCAAGTCTCAGGCATACAATTTAGCAAGACGAAATCCTGCATGTTTCCATTAGCAGCCCTGAGAAATAAAACCGCAGAAGAGCTTCCCTCAGTGGGCATAAAATGGGAGACTGACTCCTTCCGTTACCTTGGGATCCAAATAATGCACACCCCAGAACAAATGCACACACAAAACACCAGAGCTGCGATACCCAAACTGCGCAAGTCCATATGTTTCTGGACTAAGCTCCCACTGTCCATGCTGGGTAGGGCCTCTATAACCAAGATGATCATCCTACCAAGATTCCTGTACGGGTTCCAGAATGTGCAATTCTATATCACCAAACCCTTCTTCCAGCTTCTGGACACAATACTTAAGGAGTTTCTATGGGGGAGGGGCAGACATAGGGTGGCACTGTCTACCTTTGTACTACCACACAGGCAAGGAGGGATCCAATTACCGAGCCTCAAGAGGTACTACCTTGCAGCCCAGTTAAGCCATGTAACCAAATGGTTAGCAGACGGGACTACTTCAGAGACCCCCCTGCTGCAGGCCATGATCTCCCCAATCCGTATGAAGGAATTGATCTTGGCCCCACAGACTTTGCTACATGATCTGCCTTTTCTGGCAACTCTGGGCAGGAAAATATGGCGTAGAACTGAGATGATACTGCACTGGAAGCAACCATACTTCCAAGAAGTACCAATACTCTCGGGACTCGATAAGTCTGTCACCACCCTTCACACTATCAGGCTCTGGGAAGACAAAGGTGTATATACTTGGGGCGACCTGTACTCCGAAGGCATATTCAGGGACTTCACTGAGTTGCAGGAGGGAGAGGGCATTCACTCTGTCCAGTTCCTGTGGCACCAAAAGATCCGCAAGATAGCACGCACGAAATGGGACACCTGGCCAGAGGAACCGGAGGGAACCCCCTTTCTGACACTACTATACAGCCTGAGCGAGGGGGGAAGGGCAATATCCCAAATCTACAGTCTTCTCATTGACAACCCCAATCCCCGCAGTGATGCACTAAAGATCTGCTGGGAATCAGATATGGGACAAGAGCTGTCCGAGGTAGAATGGAGTAGAGTGTTGTCCTTTCCGAAAGAGGTCTCTAGAAACCAGAGATTTCGACTAATCCAATTAAATATACTTTACCGCACATACTTAACCCCAAGCAGGATTGCGAAGTTCAATAAAACCGCCCTGGCACAGTGCACCTGGTGTGGGACAGAGGGAGCAGATCTAATCCACATGTTATGGAACTGCACCAAAACACGTAGCCTCTGGTCAATGGTGAAAAAAACCTGCGAAGAAGCGGAAGTCACTAGGTACAAATGGACCCCAGCTGAATGCCTCCTGGGCTGCTACCCCAGATTGGCCAAACTCAAATATGCGGTTAAGCTGATGGACTTGCTATGCATAACAGCCAAGCGGACTATCGCCATGGCATGGAAACGGCCGGCAGGGCCGAATCATAGAGCATGGCGCAAAGAATTCGAAAGATGGGCGACTGCCGAAACAAGAGCTTGGGAGGACAGTGTGGCTAGGTCCACGGACGAGTAGAGCATGGCCCTTGCTGCATGGAAAGATACCATGTCCAAACTGTTCCATTCCTCCGATGATAAGCCCCCCTGAACGTCTCCCTGGCCCTATCACATGACTTAAAGGTTGACCAGAACACTCGATACCTGACCCCCCCCCCCATCATCATCATTCTTGGAAAGCCCAAACCCATGCCTGTGGCGCCCGGCCACTCCCCCCGCTTGCGACCCAATCATCCATCGATTGCCCTGTGACTGGAGATAGTTAATGTTTGATGTGTTTGTTATGTAAATGTTGTTGTTCATTTGTCCGTTGACCACGTTGGTCAACCTGAATAGTGATTGTAACTATAAATGCCAATAAACACATTTTAAAATAAATAATAGTAACACACAAATACACTCCAAAATACACACTCTTAATACTTCTAAATCAGTAAGTACCCCTTTGGGATGGCACACAGACACTTCCTACACCCTCAGGTGACTTTAGTAGCTAGGAGGTAAGTACTTTTCAAAAAAACCCCACTTTCTGGGAGGAAGACCAAACACAATGTCAGAGTGAAGAAGAGTCATTCAGGGAGCCAGGCTAGGCCAAAGTCAATTGGGCAAAGTCTAGGTGAGGTGAAGCACTTCTCAGATGTAGGTAACACGTCTTGCACAGTGCTTTAGAGTCTTTGTAGAAAGGAAGATATCAAAGTAGGGCCACAAGCTAACTTTTGAAGTAAAGAAGCTGTTAGCAACTCTACAGAGCAACCCAGACAGGCCTCAGCAGAGAACAAGTGAGGTTACACGACAAGAGGTTAGAAAAGGGCTTTGCTGGCTTCTGTTCCTGTGCAGCTCTGCAGATCCCATGTTCCTGGGCCTCAGTTCCCATGTTCCTGGGCCTCAGTCGTCGGGACAAGAGGGAGGACGTCTGGAGGACTCCTGCACTGCAATGGGACGATCAGCAACAGAAAAGGACCAACTTCTATTCAGTGGCACTTTGCAGTTTCAACTCCTCTCGTCTAAGCAAATAGCACAAGTGTGGACCTTTGGCTGTTGAGATGGGCTTTCCTTGCATCTGTGGTCTAGCACTCTGTTGAGGTGGCTCAGGCTCAATCAGTCCTGCTTCCTGGGAGTCCAGAGGATCTTCCTGGAGCTCTTGGCCAACTTAAAAGCAATGCACACAATCTGGTGTTCCTCTCCAGCAGCAACTGCATTGGAATTTCAACCAGCTCCGAGAGGATGTCCAGGTGGCTTACTTTGGAGTGGATTGGTCCCACCAACTCAAGGGGGGAAGTCGTCCTTACAGGGTTTCTATAGTCGAAACAAATTTGGAGTTTCAGCACAGCAGCAGGGCTTCACCGGGCAAACCAACGGTCCAGGAGTTGCAGCAGGCGTCTTTAAGCTCTTCTTCAGATTCCTTCGTCCAGTGGTCGACTGTGCCTTCCAAGCCAAAAACCCTTGTCTTTTATGTTGGTTTCTCTCATTCATTCCAGCCTAGCTTCAGTCACCCAGCAGGCTGGCTGTCCTTGCCGGACAGCCAGACGACCAATTACCTAAGAGTGCATTTCCTTCTACTAGGAGACTAAGCAGAGGGAGTTTCGGGCACCTCCCTGGCTTCCTGCCCCTGCCAGTCACCCTGGAGCCAGAGGTGGGCTTCACTTGTGAATCCTGCCAAAGGCAAAGCGAACAAAGGGACCAAACCTGGTTTGGCACGCAGACTAAATCTCAAGAAGGACCTTCCCACAAAGAAATGGCGAAAATTGAAGACCAGGGCCATTTTGACAAAAATGGCACCCTTTGGTGCTTTACCGCAGCCCGCGGTAAGTGCACACCACAGTAGTTAAAAGTAAACCACTGCCACCATTCATCGAGGAAAGGGTAACACAAACATGTTACATGAGAAGCTAGACAAAGGGGATACTAAGTAACTCCTGCAGCACCCTATTGTAAGATAGTGTGTGTTGGGTCTAGAAAGTTACAATGTAAGTAAAGTCAGTTTCACTTCACTGCTCTGGGAAACAGTAGTTTATCCAAGAGAAGGTATTTAAACCTTGGGGAAATCTGAAAGACTTGCACTGAAGTTGCTGTGTGACACAATGTAAAAGATGATGCCTATGGAGTTTGTCAGACTCCACAACCAAAAGAAACAGAGTTCAAATAACATTCAAAATACATGACAAAAAGTGAGTTATTATATGGTTTATCTGGCGATATTAAGGATCACTGTGGATGGAGTGGTACACTCTTTTGCAGATCATCAAAAAGCATTTTCTTTTTTAAAAGACTTACTTCTCCAGCATGGGGTCTGGCATGGATTCACATGCTCATGAATATTCCCCGTCGTCAGGCTGGGAATCCTCGGTAAAGAAAAAACCAGTATCAGTTTCGTTTCTGATCTGTCTTTCGTAGTAATAACCAATCACTGGTCTCTGCGTCATACTGACCACAGCCAATGACTGCCCTCTACCTAAGCACCGCCTCTGGCAGCCATCTTCAGATTTTTACCGCACGTTCATGTGTTGGGATCCTCGTGCTATTGCTCTCGAGCGTTAGTGCTATATTTTCACATTTTTTCTCAAAAACTTCGTTTTTTTTCGGTCAAAAGAGCCTCAAGCTCCACCGACTCTCCATCCGATCAACGGGGACCCGTGTCGGATTCGCCTGCGCCCCTCAAGGGTGAAGATTTCGTCGAGCTACGCTTTTGGAGGACTCCAGAAGTTTCTCAGGCCCGGACATGGCCCAGGAGAAGGGAAGCTCGACGCCCGGAAAGCTGTTCAGGATCTGTCCTCGATGCCAGCTGCAGAACGTCTTTAAGGAGGACGAACACTCCCTTTGTCTCTACTGCTTACATGAGGACAAGACGCACGTGGAGAAAGACTGTGCGTTTTGCGGCAATATGTCGGAGCGGACCATGAAGGACCGCCATCAACGTCTCGCCAACTGGCTGGAAGGGAAGAGCCCGTTAGGCGAGAAGAAGAGGAAGAAATCCGAGCGGTCTTCTAAGACCTTTGAGGACGCCCCGGCGACGGGGGTCCAACACAAGGCCAAGCACTGCGAGTCCGCTGGCACCGGGAGCGCCGAACGGTCGGGCTCTACGGGCGCCAGGCAGGGCGCACCCGCCCCGGCACCTTCAGCCACGAGCCAACGCTCTGGGTCGGGTAAGAGGAAGGGCGAGCACCCGGCGAAGCTCCTGGAGAGGCCCCGGTCGAGCTCGAAGGCCCCATCGGAGGGGGAGCGAGGCAGTGTCCCCCCCCCCTCAAGGATAAGGCGGTGAGCGCACCTAAGGTGGTGAAGGCCTTAATCCATCCGGCCAAGCCCTCTATCGATACTGTCGCGGCGGCCCTGGCTCAGCCTGTGGAGGCTACACCAGTGGTGGCGACCTCGGGGCTCAGAGTCTCCCTGCCACCTCGGAGGGAGTCCTCTTTTGTGCCCATCGATAGGACCCCCGTGAAACCCCCGGCGGGGAAGAAAAAGGGGGGGCAGGGCGTCGTCGTAGATTCGGCCTCAGCTTCAGAGGAAGAGCTGATTGAGGTCTTAAGCCACGGCCTTGGCGTGGAAGAAGACCGGCCCGTCGGGATGGATCCCGACGCAGGTGACGACGACATCGTCGAGGGTGCCGACGGGGCTCCTGATCGCCCGTCGGATTCCCCTCTGCCAGTGCCGCAAGACAACTCGGCGGCCATTTTGTTGGCTATACAGTCCTTATGTTCAGAGATAAGGACGAGACTACCGTTGCCGACGGAGGAACCTCTCCCGTCGGGGGATCCTGAACCGGGACCTTCTGGTGCTCCCCCGCCCAAGAAAAGAAGGATTCACCCTCCACCTCCTTTTCAGCCGTCGCGCCCCGTCCAGCCCTCCTCCCCGTCCTCCCGAGGGGATGATACGGGGACTGACACGGCAGCGACGGGTACGGACGACGAGGTATACGACGAGGATCTACCGTCGTCGCCTCCCACCAGGGTTTCTGCGCCCGACGAGATTGGATCGTTCCACTCCATGATCGCCAGGGCATCCGAGCTTTTCCAACTCTGCCCTGAGGAGAAGAAAAAGGAAGGATTCCTTTATCAACGGCGCGAGGCCAAGAGGAAGACGGTCCTCGCGGTGCCTCTACTGGACGACATTTGGGATGAGGGCCTCGCCCTCCTCAAGAACCCTTCCACGACGCCGGCTAGAAGAGACCGGTACGAGAAGAAGTACCGGGTCCCGGACGCGGCCCCCGTGTGCCTCCGGGCGCAGCCTACCCCGGACTCCGTCCTCTCCGCGGCAGCCAGGAAGAAAGCGGGGGGGGGGTGCGGCCTCCACATCGACTTCCCCACCGGACGGCGAGGGAAAGAAATTGGACGCTATGGGACGCAGGATCATCTCGTCTGCAGCGAAGACGATTAAAGCGGCCAACGCCTTGGCTATCGTGGCCCGCTACGACAGGGAGCTATGGTACAAACTAGCTCCCCTGCTGGACTTCCTATCGGACAAGAGGGCGGATGCCCTGGAGATCCTACAGGAAGGCGAGGTGGCGTCGGACCACGCCATCACTATTGCGACGGACATCGCCGACACTGGGTTTCGCCAGTTGGGCAACGGCGTGTGCCTTAGGCGGCGTGGATGGCTCAAGGCTATGGACTTCCGTCAAGACGTACAGACCAGAGTCCTGGACATGCCGTTCGATGGGAACAACCTGTTTGGGAAAACAGTGGACGATTCCCTTCAGGCCATTAAAACGGACACTGAGACGGCCCGGGCCCTTGGGGTTCTGCAGCAACGACGGACGCCCTTTCGGAGCAGCGGAGGCAAGGGCGCCTCCAAAGGTTCCGGCGGCGGTTTCTCCACCTACCGTCAAGCGGCCCGCTCGTCTCAGGAGGCCTACAGAGGACGAGGCAAGTCTGGCGGACCCCGCCGTCGTCGCCAAGGAGGTCAAGGCGGCAAAGCCTCGTCGAAACAGGATTGAACCGACCGTGGGGTCGGGCCCCCACCGAAGCACCCCGGTGGGAGGCCGGCTGGCGAGCTTCGTCAGCGTGTGGGAGTCCATCTCCACCGACCGTTGGGTGCTGGACGCCTTAGCCCGGGGCCACGCGCTCGAGTTTCAAAGAAGGTGCCCGCGCGTCCCCCCCGTGGCCAGGAGAGAGCTTCACGTCCCTCAGCTTCTCCTGGAGGTAAAGGCGATGCTCAGGAAGGGCGTCATCGAACTCGTCCCAAAGAGGCTTCGGGGCTCCGGAGTTTACTCGAGATACTTCCTCGTGAAGAAGAAGACGGGAGGATGGAGCCCCATCCTAGACCTGCAACGTCTGAACAAGTTCATCAAGGCGCAGAAGTTTCGGATGGTCACCCTCCAGCACGTCCTGGGGCAGCTGGAGGAAGGAGACTTCCTGTCGTCGTTGGATTTGGAGGATGCCTACTTCCACATTCCCATCCTAAAGGGGCACCGAAAATTCCTCAGGTTTGTGGTCCAAGGGCGTCACTACCAGTTCAAAGCCCTCCCCTTCGGACTACGGTCGGCACCCAGGGTATTCACCAAGTGCCTTGCACCGGTGGCGGCGCAGCTGCGCCGCGAGGGGATCCACGTCTACCCCTACCTGGACGACTGGCTCATCCGAGCCAAGACGAGGGAGCTCGCCGTGGAGCACACGGCAAGGACCGTCCAACTTCTCACGGACCTGGGATTCTCCGTGAACTACGCCAAGTCCCACCTGGTACCTGCGCAAAACGCACTCTTTCTGGGAGCGAAGCTCGACACAGTGTCCCTTCTGGCCTCCCCGTCGGAGGAAAGGACCAGGTCCATCCTGGGCAAGGTACAGCGGATGTTGGTTTCCGACGCGGCCAAGGTGAGGTCCATCAAGTCCCTCCTCGGAATGATGTCTTCTTGCATCTACCTCATTCCCATGTGCAGGCTCCGGATGCGCCCGTTGCAGGAGTTCCTGGACGCGTGCTGGATCCAAACGACGGGCGGCTTCGAGGAGAGGATCACACTCGACGAGAGTTTCCGCCGAGCGGTCCGGTGGTGGGGCACCCGCGCGCATCTGACGGCGGGCATGGACTTCCAGACCCCAGACCACCAGGAGACAGTGACCGCGGATGCCTCCCTGGAAGGGTGGGCAGCGCACACCGAAAATCTGCACGCGAGAGGCCTCTGGCTCCCGACGGAGAAGTCCCTCCATATCAACGTACTGGAGCTCCGTGCAGTGTTCTGGGCCCTCAGGTCCTTCCTTCCGTCCCTCAAGGGCAAGGTGGTGAGGATCTTCACCGACAACACCACCACCATGTTTTACATCAGGAAACAGGGCGGAACCAGGTCCCCAGCACTGTCCAAGGAGGCGCAGGACCTGTGGCTTTGGGCAGTCGCCCAAAGGATGTTTCTGGTGCCGTTTCATCTGGCAGGGATAAAAAACACCCATCGCCGACTCACTCAGCAGGGAGCTGCGCTCGTGCCACGAGTGGGAACTATGGCAGGATCTAGTGGATCGCCTCTTCCGACGGTGGGGCACACCTCAGATCGACCTGTTCGCGACGGCGACGAACTCCCAAGTGCCGGAGGTTCGCCAGCAGGTTTCCCCAGGCGAGGAGCATGGGCGATGCTTTCTCGTTCCCCTGGGAGGGCCTGTTCCTCTACGCGTTCCCTCCTTTGCCACTGCTAATCCGGCTCGTCAACCAGCTCAAGAGGTCACGGTGCAGGATGATCCTCGTCGCACCTGCGTGGCCGAGGCAGATATGGTTCCCGGACCTTCTGGACTTGTCAGCGTCCCCGCCAATCAAGCTGCCGGTGGACGCGGATCTACTCTCCAGGGAAGGAGGCGCCATCCTCCACCACGACCCGAAATCGCTGAACTTGCAGGCCTGGCTCCTGGAGCGCTAGAGTTTGGAGGATACGACTTACCGGCCGACTGCAGAGAGGTTCTTGCAAAGGCCAGGGCGTCCTCGACTCTTAAATGCTACGGACACAAATGGAAGAGGTTCTCTGTCTGGTGCCACGCACAGAAGATTAACCCTCTACGGATTACGGCTCCCCAGGTACTGCCGTACCTGCTGACGCTGGCCAAAGCTGGACTGGCACACGCGTCCATCAAGATTCATCTTGCTGCGATCTCCCGATACACCAGAAACACGGGCCGGACGTCCCTGTGGTCTCATCGTCTGGTGAAAGAGTTCATGAAGGGACTGTTCAGATCGTTCCCGCCGGTGAAGGCGCCGGCCCCGGCGTGGGAGCTCAACGTGGTGCTGACTAAGCTCATGGGACCTCCGTTCGAGCCTCTGCACTCGGCCCCGTTGAAGTTTCTGTCGTGGAAAACAGCGTTTCTTGTGGCCATCACCTCCGCACGACGGGTGGGAGAGATCCAGGCCCTTTCCTGCAAGGCCCCGTACTTGACTTTTCACGACACGAGGGTAGTGCTCAGGACACACCCCTCCTTCATGCCCAAGGTACCGTCGGACTTTCATCTCAACGAACCCTTATTGTTGCCTGTGTTCTTCCCGTCGCCTTCGTCGCCGGCTGAGAGGACTTTGCACTCGCTGGATGTGGCTAGAGCGCTGAAGTTCTACGTGGACCGCACAAAGTGTTTTCGGAAGACGTCACAACTCTTTGTGAACTTTGGACCTGTCAATCAGGGGAAGGCTCTCTCGAAGGCTTCCATCTCCAGATGGCTCTCCGGCTGTATCATGTACTGTCATCGGTTGGCAAACCGACCGCTGCCTGGCCGTCCGAGAGCCCATTCCACCAGAGCGATCGCAGCTACCACGGCGTTCCTTTCTGGTGTGCCCCTGCTGGACATATGCAGGGCTGCTACGTGGAGGTCGACGCACACCTTCACGAAATTCTACTGCGTCGATCGGGATTCCAGGGAGGAGTCCAGGGTCGGCCAAGCAGTGCTGCCCAACCTGTTCGCCTGAGGTGAGCCTGGTGAGGAGGTAAAATGCTTAATGTTGAGTTTGATGTAATGCTTAATGTTGAGCCTTTGCCACCTCCCGTGGTTGTGCATGTGTGTACTGCTATGTATTCTTTATTCATGAGCATGTGAATCCATGCCAGACCCCATGCTGGAGAAGGAAAAAGTTACTTACCTGTAACTGTTGTTCTCCAGCATGGGTCTGGCATGGATTCACATGCGAACCCTCCCGCCTACCCCTCTGCGGCTCTTCACTTGGTCATACTGCCACTTCACGTGCTTCCAAATCTGAAGATGGCTGCCAGAGGCGGTGCTTAGGTAGAGGGCAGTCATTGGCTGTGGTCAGTATGACGCAGAGACCAGTGATTGGTTATTACTACGAAAGACAGATCAGAAACGAAACTGATACTGGTTTTTTCTTTACCGAGGATTCCCAGCCTGACGACGGGGAATATTCATGAGCATGTGAATCCATGCCAGACCCATGCTGGAGAACAACAGTTACAGGTAAGTAACTTGTTCCATCTATGTCAGGTTGAAACTTTAAATTCTCGTGGCAAGAAACACAAAAACGGTAATGTGTGATATGTTTGTGTAATACAGTGTGATATGTTTGTGTAATACAGTGTTTATTTTTTATTTTTAAAGAAAAAAGGAGAAAAAATGGAGTTGTTTATTTTTCGTTTTTTGAAAAGCAAAGCTGCCTTTGAATAACGGAGTGTTTCAGCCTATCGAGAGGTGTAGGTGATCTTTTACTAGGTAGTTTCCTCTAACCTGCTTTGTACGTAGAAGAAACATACACATGGCGACTGACTACGGAGGCTGTTTGGAAGCCTTATCTTTGTTTTGTTGGGAGCTTAGATTATGTTTGTGTGTTTTCACACATGTGCGCCACTTCATCTCGGCAAGGCTCTTTACTTCTGGTCCTTTGTCCTGCTGCCCTCGGCCAGAGTAATAATGGCTAATTGACTTGCAGGGACGCTTTTAAAGTGCACTACTCCCGATGGTCTCTATCTCCTGGTCATCTGCTTGTCGCGGCCTACAACGGGGCCTTTCCTTTACTTTTGAAAGCCAGCCAGAAAAGGGAGAGATTTTATTTTAAGCGGGTGAGTGCATTCCATTGTTTTGCTGTCTGCTCCGAGAATGCACAGTCTGCTTTGTATTCGGTTGCGATCTTGGCCTGGCCAGGCTTTCCCACACACAGCTCAGGGTATGCTTAATGATGTAGTATTCCAGATCGCGTGGCAGGTGAATGCCTAGCATTTTAATGCTGGGCGGGCTAACTTGAACTAATCTTGGCATGTACTGTGACCAGCCGGAGACAGAGTCCTGCGATTAACATAAAGTTTGGTAGTTCTAATGTTGCGCAAGGGAAAATATACAAGAGGTACTTGTAAGCAATTAAAAAAGAATGACACTTTTCTGCAATCATTCAAAGCGCAAGTACACAATCCAACAAGCAAGAGGTTTTGCAAATGACTGTTGTTCTAGTTAAATGCTTTATGGATCAATCCAGTGTGCTGCCTGCCCTTTAAACGAAAATGCTTTTTGTAGATTGAGGCAAGGAATACATCCCGATTGGAACATTGCTCAAGTCTCACTCTGCTATGTTATCCAGTGTGCTGTGTTGTCCGCTCTCATGTGGATCTACATTGCACCTGCCTGAATTCTCACATGGAGCGAAAAAACTAGTCAAAAGGCCGGTGTAAAGCACACGTAAAGCAAACGTAAAGCAAACGATGTTGCACTAAGGTATTAGGAGGAGTGAGCCTATACCCAAACAGGAAGCAAGATGTGGGAACAAGTCAAATGTGATTTCCTTAAAAAAAAAAAGCACGGAAAGTGCAAACTATATTTTCCAAGCCAAATGGCCAGCACAAAACACGCAATGGGGTCGCTCATCTAGATAGACTGAGAACTACATTACTACGTGGCTTAAATGTCCTGGCCTGGGTACTGGCGGAACCTCACTTGTACCTTCGGGTTTTGCTTTCATTGGACTGTGTAAGCCTTGTGTGTCATGCTATTGTGGTGTAATTACGGGCGTGCACGTTTCTTACTTGTACTGTAATATTACTGTTCCTGAATCTCCGGAAAGACACAGTAAAGTCTCTGATTAACAAAGCTTCGCTGTGTCAACAAACAAGATTGTTGATTTAGAACTGGCATCAGAGTTCTTGTGGAATTCATTCTATGTTATCAATGAGGTGCCTGTTTATAGTGCACACAGTGCTGCATGTACCACTTGAAATATGTGCCTTGTGTCCCACTTCTATGGTTTTCTTTTTTTTTCACTTTCTCCCAAAAACAAAGTTCAATGATGTAGAGCAATGAACATAAATCCAGAGCATTGTCATAGTGGTGTGGTTGTGAAATGCTGATAAGCATAGTTGCTTGCTGTAGTTGTGGGGCAAGAGGGAGGATGAGGCGCATGGGTCTAGTAGAGATGCAAGAGTAGGAGTCTCCGTAAAAGTACTTTTAAAACTTTGCCTCTGGGCCAAACCTGAATGTTTTTATGAAAATGGCTTATAGATAAAGAAATGTATTGTGTGACTTCCTTTGTAGATCTATTTAGGTGGGACATTTTGAGAGAGTTATTCTAGTGTAAATGTTGGATGGTGTTGTCCAGGCCACGGCCCGCACTGCTGGCCGAGGGATCTGTCAGATCTGCGGGATGTTATGAAATACATCCAGTTGTGGGGCAAGACAAAAGGGGCGAGCCCCTTGTGATTAATCACTGTGTAGAGCACATGGATTTGTAATGGGGATCACAGTGGCTTTGTAAAGCGGAACTACATAGAGGCTTGAGCTGTTGTTAAGCTCTTGGATTAAAGGAGGTCAATTAAAAAGGCTATCCTCTATATGTGGTACTATTATCAATGGGACTGTTGCGGCTTAGATGATCAGCACAACAGTGTCATTAGAAGGGTAGCATTTATTTATTTATTTTTGGATACACTCATGATTGTTTTGTTAATATCCTAAAGAGCTGAAGACCAGGGGGGGGGGATAAAGGGGTTGCATGTTGTCTTTTAATTAGACTTCTCCTAGAGTGGGTGTTTTTATTGCGTAGTCAGTGACCCAACCTGATGGTACGAATATTTTAGAATAGTCTTAATTATTAGGTTGGAGCTACACTCGCTTAGATAAGTCAGATGCCCTGTTGTATTTACTTAGGTACAGATGAAAGGATATAGATAAGGTTATAGATAGGAGTATGTGAGTATTGTATGCATGTACATGAAGTTAAATGAGTAGATATGTGTAATTTTATACAGCTTTTGGTTTGACTTTTATGTGCAAAATAATATAGACTAAGTTATTTTATTTGTTTAACTTTTTTTCAACCCGTTAATTTAGTCTGGGTCTGCCATTGATATTTGGCTGTTGGGTAATTACGGCTGTTTTGCTACTGTACGCATGATGTTGGTTCTAGTTGTAAAGTATACAGTGCAAATTCACAAGTTCGTTTTTGACTACAATACTGTTGAATATCCTGATGTGTATGCTCTTTCCCGCACTATTTTTGTTTTTCTGTTCTTTTTTCTCTTTCATCTTTTCTTTCGATTTATAATGGTCATGATTTTTGCTTTTAATGTGTTTATCTAGGAGAGGGCATGAAAGGTGGGGGGGACTAGAGAGGGAGAGAGAGAGAGAGAAGGAAGGGGGGAGGAGTACAAGGAAGAAGACGTACTTAATATTGAATCAAAGTGTCAATGGGTACCGATTAGTTGGCATTAGTATCTTGTTGTGTCTTGGAAAATGCCAGCAGGCCTAACATTTATAAACTGGAATGTTAAGGGTGTGACATTTACATCCTATTAAGAGGAAGAGGAGGGGAATGTTATCGCAGCGGAGTAAACGATAACCAGATATAGTATTACTCCAAGAAATTCATCTGAAGGGGGCCCAAGAAGGATATATTTTAAATGGTTTGTATGTCAAAGAATTCTCGAGTTATTTTGCAAGCAATTCTTGTGGTGAATCTATTCTTCTCCAGCATTGGATCTTTCATGGATTCACATGCTTAGAATATTCCCAGTCGTCAGACTGGGACCCCTTGGTACACATATATAGCCTTTTCCAATAGGAAAACTTCCGACACTTTTGTGTCCTATCTACGTCCTTTTAGGACCCGCCTACGCATGCTCCGTAGGACGTCCCCGTATAAGAGGCCCGCCCCCCCGGTTCCCCTTCAGATTTCAACCGTCTCCAAAGTAGTGGGATCTCCTCGCGTTGTCTTACTATTTTGTACAATGTTGCATTACTGGAATTTGAGTACAGAAAATGTCCTCCGTGTCAGGAAAGGCGCTGTTCCGCCCATGCGCGACGTGCGGCTTGAAAAAAGTTCACGAGGGGGACGGACATATGGATTGTATATATTGCCTCCACCCTCGTCATTCGGCGGATAACTGCAACATATGCAAAGGGTTTTCTCAAAAAACCCTCAAAGACCGCAGTCGACGATTGGTGGCATGGCTGAATGATGGAGCGGGGGCACACCCCGTTTCGGAGGTAGGCTCCACACAATCGGCGAAAACATCACGCCGCGCTACCTCGTCGGAACCACCGGCGAAGAAATCCCGACCGACGGAAAAAGAGTCGTCTGGAAGTCACTCAACTAGAGACTCCTCGTCAAAGAAATCATCTTCATCAAAAAAGCATGAAAAGGAAAGGAAATCCTCCTCGGGCGATCATCATAGATCGACCACGAGTCGAGAGTCAAGTAAAAGCAAGCCAAGTGTGGAAAAGGCGGGACCGCCAAAACCACCTGCTAAGTCACCATCGTCGACGGCGGCCCAGTCATCGGCCTCCACCCTGCCACTTACGCAGGTGGCATCCACCGTCCCACCTACAACGACGTCGACGATGGCCTCGTCGACGGGGGTTCTACAGGAGTCCTGGAGGCCCGAAGTTTTTGATCTGATCCCCCCGGATACTTTACTACAAGAACAGGCTGTGTTGCTGTCCTCGGAGGACGAGAATGAGAGAATAGCTGGCCCAGCAGACCTAGGGCTACGAGTGGCTGACAAGTCGTCGACGAGGGGATCCGTTATACCGGCCCCTCTTCTCAATCCTCAATCTGTTTTGTCGTTGGAAATTCTATCCACTCTTCAATCATTGTTACAGTCGTTGGACCAGAGACTACCTCAGGCAAACCTGCCACAGTCACCCGTCGACGAGCCTGGCCCGTCCCGTCAACCGACGCACCTACGCACGCCAATCTCAGCACTGGCACAAGAGGAAGGTGAGCTGCCAGATTCGGAGTCTGACAGGGGAGCCATGTCGGATAACTCATCATCCCCCTCCAGGGATCCAACCTGGGAATCAGGGGTGGAGTTGGAAACCCCTAGAAGCCCAGCTCACCCGTCCCCCCCGGACGACATTGCGTCATTCCATTCTATGATGGAGAAGGCATGCAAAGAATTTGGTTTGTCCCAGGAAGAACAGCAAAAGGACTGTTTTTTTGTCCGACCACATGGGTAAGAGAAGGAGGTCGGTGTTCTCGATACCAATACTAGACCATGTATGGAAGGAGGGGTTGCAGACAATGCGTAACCCGTTTTCAGAGCCGGCAGTGAAGGACACCTGGAAAAAAAGTTTAAGGCTCCAGAGTCTACCCCCAAGTGTCTATCCTCCCAACCAACGCCAGACTCGGTGGTGTCGGCGGCAGTGGCGAGGAAGGCGAAGGCCCAGCACAAGTGCACGACGACTCCTGAGAACGAAGCGAGACGCCAAGATGCCTTTGGCAAAAAAGTGCTATCCGTGGGAGCGACCACAGTAAAAGCCGCAAACTCTCTGGCAATCGTTGCCAGGTACAATAGGGAGATGTGGCACAGGCTAGCTCCGTTGCTTGATCATCTTCCGGAAGAGCATAGGAAGGCAGCGATGTTACTCGTCCGAGAAGGTGAGGAAGCATCAAATCACGCAATAAACATCGCGGTGGCCCTCGCTGAGTCAGGCTTCAAGCAAGTCAATAATGGGGTCGTATTACGTCGACAGTCATGGCTTAAGTGTACCTACTTCAGGCCAGAAGTCCAATACAAAGTTTTAGATATGCCCTTTGAGGGAGACCTTCTTTTCGGTGAGAAGGTGGTCGAAGCCCTAAAGGGAATGAAAGAGGACTCGGACACTGCACGTTCATTGGGTGCCCTCCAGAGTGGCAGAAACTACAAGTCTTTTCGTCCCTTTAGAGGGGCTTCAGGTAATTCAAGATTCTCTGCATCTGGAGACAGATCCTTTGGCAGATCAGCTTACCCCTCCCAGGGATACAGACGTGCCTCCCAAACGGCAAACCGTCGCCGGAACTTCCATACTTCCAGGAAGAGACCATCATATCCGTCGTCGTCGTCGAGAGACAAGCAAAATAAAGATCAGCAGTGACATACAACACACCATTCTTGGGGGGAAGAGTTTCAGCATATGTCGACGAATGGAAACGAATAACGACGGATCAATGGGTGCTGGATACTATAAGAAACGGACACTCTCTACAATTCAAACACAGCCCTCCGCAAATTCCACCTGCGTTCACCGCTCATTCCCATCTGAAGATACTGCAACAAGAGGTAACACTCATGTTAGCAAAGGGCGTGATAGAATTAGTTCCAACATCACAGAGAGGTCAAGGAGTCTACTCAAGATATTTCGTCGTAAAAAAGCCGAACGGCAAATGGCGTCCCATTTTAGACTTACGCGATCTCAACAAGTCTTTAAAGAGCCTAAAATTCAAGATGCTCACTCTTCAGGAAGTGATCCGTGCCGTTCAAGAGGGGGATTTTCTAGCGTCCCTGGATTTACAGGACGCGTATTTCCATATTCCAATGTGTCGGAAACACAGGAAATTCCTAAGATTTGTAATAGGGCGGACTCACTACCAATTCACGGTTCTTCCTTTTGGGCTCAAGACCTCCCCCAGAACGTTCACGAAATGCCTGGCTCCAGTAGCGGCCTGGCTAAGGAAGCAAGTCCACCATGTATACCCATACCTCGACGACTGGCTGGTAAGGGGATCCTCCCCAGCGTCGACCAACACAAGTTTACAAGCCACCATGCAGCTTCTACAACAGCTGGGATTCACCATAAACTTCGAAAAATCCTCTCTGCAGCCATCGAGATCGCTGGTATTCCTGGGGGCACAGTTCGAGACCCAGTTAGGGCTAGTGAAACCTTCTCTCGACAGAACCTCAAGACTCAATCAACAAGCATGCCGACTACGGCGGAACACCAAGATCTCAGTGAGAAAATACGTTTCGGTCCTAGGGGCCATGACATCCTGCAGCCATCTGGTGGAAAACTGTCGCCTATTCATGAGGCCAGTCTAGGAATTCCTCGCGGACCGATGGACGCAGGCTCAAGGATCGTGGTCAGACAAGATAACCATCGACGACGACAAGCTGCTTCGGATCCTTCAGTGGTGGCAGAGTTTCCACAATCTGAACAACGGCGTACCCCTACAGGAGCCGGAGTTTCAGCGAACCATAGTCACGGATGCGTCCCTAACCGGATGGGGAGCTCACATGGGTGCTCTCCAAACGCAAGGTCGCTGGTCTCCTACGGAGTCACTCCTACACATAAACGTGTTAGAGCTCAGAGCAGTACGATGGGCCTTGAAGGCATTCCTACCACACATCAAGGGCTCGCGAGTACGAATACTGACCGACAATACAACGGCCATGTTTTATCTGAGGAAACGAGGAGGGACGCGATCAAGAACTCTTTCCATAGAAGCCCAGAAAACATGGCATTGGGCATTAAAGCACAAAATTTCCATCGTGGCTCATCACCTTCCAGGAGTGAGGAACTCCCAAGCAGACTCCCTCAGCAGAAGCATGGCCCAGATACACGAGTGGGAAATGGACACAGTTCACCTGATGAAAGTGTTCGAGAAATAGGGTCACCCCCCTCTGGACGCCTTCGCGACCAAAGACAACAAGAAATGCGAGCAATTCGCAAGCAGATGGCCTCAAGAGGGCTCCAGGGGGGAGGCATTCTCCTTCCCATGGACGGACATGTTCCTCTATGCTTTTCCCCCATTCCCCCTCATACGGAGGACAATACAGTGGATACGCAGATACAATTGTCGGGTAATTCTAGTGACACCATACTGGCCAAGGCAACCGTGGTTCTCCGACCTGCTTCACCTGTCGCTGGAACATCCCATAGGGTTTCCGAAAGCCCCGAACCTACTATCCCGGGACAAAGGCACGGTGTGGCATCACGACCCGTACAGTCTCAACCTTACAGCCTGGCTCCTGACTTTTCGGAGTTCGGTGCTTTAGACATTTCGGAAGATTGTCAAAAAATTCTGCAGGCGGCTAGAGCCCCTTCTACAAACAAATCCTACTCCTATAAGTGGCGGAGGTTCTGTGAATGGTGTAGGGGACAACAGGGCCTACAACCATTGTCGGTGACGCCAGAACAAGTTCTACCTTACCTGCTCCTCTTGGCGGAGAGGGGATTATCCTTCACATCGATAAAGGTGCACCTGGCGGCCATCTCGAGGTTCACAAGGAAAAGGCAGTCGTCTCCTCTATTTAGCGACAGACTTGTAAAACACTTCATGAGGGGTTTATTTCGAGTTTTCCCCCCGGAAAAACGTTTCCCCCCGACTTGGAGTCTCAATACAGTGTTGGCAGGCTTAATGAAACCGCCTTTTGAGCCTATGGCCACGTCCGACATAAAATTCATTTCGTGGAAGTTGGCATTCTTGATTGCTATCACATCAGCTAGAGGAATCTCGGAACTGCAAGCGCTGTTCGTAGACCCGCCATACCTTAGATTCTTTAAGGACAAAGTAGTCCTGGCAACTAATCCTATGTTCGTCCCAAAAGTTCCGACAATGTATCACAAACACTCGTCCATTGTTCTCCCTACTTTCTTCGCCACACCATCATCGGCAGCAGAAAAAGCTCTTCATACCCTGGACGTTTAAGAGGGCTCTGAAATTTTACCTACATCGTACACAGGAACTCAGGTCTACTAGACAACTGTTCGTCGCATATGGTCCGTCGACGAGAGGAAAAGCAATCTCTAAACAAGGATTGGCTCGATGGGTCTCATCGACGATTGCGTTTTGTCACTCTAAGGCCTGAAGGCCACTGCAAGGACATCCTAGAGCCCTTTCTACAAGATCGATGTCCTCCTCAACAGCTTTATGGGCAGGAATTCCGCTGATGGACATATGCCAAGCTGCGGCATGGTCAGTGCCCCACACGTTTACCCGCCACTACTGCCTTGCCAGGCAGCATGCTGACGAGGTGCAGATGGGAAGAGCTGTCCTGCGCCATCTGTTTCAGTAAGGTAAGCTCCACGCTGTGGAGAATCTGTTGTCTACCTTTTTAATGACAGTTTATCTTATGTGGGTAAGGTTATATGAGGTAACTTATTCCTACTGTACATATGCATTGTGTAGTATGTTGAGGGTATATTACATTACATTCTCACCGCCGTCTCAAGTGTTACTGCTATACAATCTATTCTAAGCATGTGAATCCATGAAAGATCCAATGCTGGAGAAGGGAATAGTTTCTTACCTGTAACTCCATTTCTCCAGCATTGGTATCTTTCATGGATTCACATGCGCCCGCCAACCTCCCCGGAATGTAATGTATTTAATTGATAAATTTAACCCTTCCTACTTTGGAGGGGCCGAAATCTGAAGGGGAACCGCGGGGGCGAGCCTCTTATACGGGGACGTCCTACGGAGCATGCGTAGGCGGGTCCTAAAAGGACGTAGATAGGACACAAAAGTGTAGGAAGTTTTCCTATTCGAAAAGGCTATATATGTGTACCGAGGGGTCCCAGTCTGACGACGGGGAATATTCTAAGCATGTGAATCCATGAAAGATACCAATGCTGGAGAAATGGAGTTACAGGTAAGAAACTATTCCCTTTTTAGGAAAGGCTTGAGATATACAACTGAATGTGCATGCGTAGATCTTGAGGGGAGCTATGTTGCATTAAAATCACAAGTTGAAAATAGGCGCTTGACAATTCTGAACTTGTATGCACCTAATGTGAACCAAGCTGCCTTCTTTGAAGTGCTAGATGGCGTTTTTGCACTACACTGTACAGATGATATTGTTGGGGTAGACTTCAATACCACAATTGATATGGAAGTGGATAAGACAACTCAAGCTAATTCTTATGCTGAAGCTAAAACAAGAAAAGGAATCTTAAGATTTGTAGATAAATGGGATTTACATGATATTTGGCGAGATGTAAATGAGAAGACTATACTTTTCACTCAATGGTGCATGGAACATCTTCATATATTGACTTCTTCCTTGTCAATAGAGGTTTATGTGGGGATGTTTGTAATGCTGAGACTGGTAAAGTAGTAATTTCAGATAATGTGCCTATTATGTTGGCATTGGACGAATCTCTGAGTGGGTTCAGGATCTAAGAAACAATGGTGTCTGAAAGTACAGCTACTTTCTGATCTAGAATGTGTTAGATATATATCTCTGTTTTTGGAGGACAATTTGAATTCGGTCCGCTCTATGTCTGTAATTTGGGATGCATTGAAGGCATCATTACGTGGTAAAATCATTTGTTTTGCCTCGTACAAGAAACACCAGCGGGAGGAGGTCATGGTGAAGTTAGAGGATGAATATAAGGCATGTGAAGTACGTTACTCCGGTAGCCCTAATAAGGAGAATATGTTTGCTCTGTCCCAGGCAAAACAAGCCTTGGATTGTGAACTTCACCATGGGCAGGGATACATCTTTTTTTATTCCCGACAAGTTTTCCGGGGACGGAGTGAGAAGTCAGGAGCTTTGTTGGCAAGCCGTATACAACAGAGGGAGAATAATAGGCAGACACTTTTTGTTGTAGAAAAGGGAGGAATAATAAAGAGAAAAAATAAGGACATTTGTGAAGAATTTCGACAGTATTATGCTGCCTTATACAAGGATGATGGAACTGCTTCTGAGCTGGAAATTTATAATTATCTCAGTTCCTTTGATATGCCTAGTGTGAATGAGCACGAAAGAGTAGATCTTGACACACCAATAACAGTGGAGGAGATTGAATTTTCAATTAAAACATCGTCAAATGGTAAATGTCTTGGTCTTGATGGAGTTCCATCAGAATTTAAAAAAAAAACATTAGTCACATTTTGTCACATTATCTAGCGCAACTATACACAGATTTTATATAATGAAAAGGTTGCTGAATCAATGCCAACTGCATTAATAATAGTAATACCAAAACCAGGTAAAAACCCTCATTATGTGAAAACTATCGGCCGATTTCGCTCTTAAATGTAGCCGTAAAGCTTCTAGCAAAAATATTTGCTAGACGATTAAATGGCTTGATTCCAAAACTGCTTAATGAGAACAAGACTGCTTTTGTAAGCGAAAGAAGTAGTAATAATAACTTGCGAGAGTTACTAAATGTTATCTACCTGAAGAGAGATTCTGCAGAAGCATATGCGGCTGTCAGTATAGATGCGGAAAAGGCCTTCGATAGAGTAAGTTGGGCTTTTTTACATCAGGTTTTGCTTAAAATAAACCGTGTGCCGGAATTCGTTAAACTCTTTAATGCTCTATATGATGGTGCATATGCGGCTGTATCCTTTAATGGTTGTCGCTCGGATTGCTTCCGGATTCTGAAAGGGACTCGACAGGGTTGTCCCCCGTCTCCATTGTTTGATTTATTTATTGAGCCTCTTGCCATTATGCTTAGAAATCATCCGGGTATCATGGGTATTCCATTTGGGCATTATGTCTCAAAGGTCCTTTTGTATGCGGATGACCTTTTAGTCTTAGTCTCAAATCCAGAACCTTCTTATCCAGAACTTTTATTGCTGTTGCAGGAATTTGGTTGCTTCGCTAATTATAAAATAAATGTTACAAAGACTTTAATTTTCCCCATATCCCTTGCTTGTCACAGGGGTAGTTTTGATGTAGGCTGAGAGATGTGGACAGGCTCAGGGCTTAAGTATTTGGGCATTCGTCAATAGGGATATTGAATCTCTGCTGGTAAATAATATCCACCTGAAAATTGAGGAAATAAATAGATTGTGCTGTAAATTAGAGAAGTTTAAATTGACCTTCTGGGATAATGTTAATGTAGTAAAAATTACCCTTCTCCCAAAGTTACTGCATGTTTTTAGTATGCTCCCTCTGCCTCTCTCAAATACACTATTACTGAGTATTAACAAGTCCTTGAATAGATTTATTTGGGGGGAAGAAAGTCATGCCTGAATCCCGAAAGAGGTCCTTTTGAGACCGGTGCATTTAGGTGGTTTTGGTTATCCAGACATAAAACGGTACGACGCAGCATTTTCATTGCGGACTCTGCATCGTTGGTTGTTGGCTGACCGCATTGGTTGTTCGGGGTGGATTAAAATAGAGAAGGAATCTGTCTCGCCCACACCCTTAGATGTTATTCTATTTGCAGACAAGAGATTGTCGGTTTTTACGACTCCACCTTTTATAAAACATGTTGTAAAGGAGTGGCGCAAGAGTAATGAAATTCGTGATGAGAAATACCTTCTATGTGCAGACTCCAGTCTGTGGAAAAACCCAGCTGTGAAGCAGGGTAACTGTGTAGTTTTGTGGATCTCATGGCAAAAAGCACATATTTGGCGAATTGGTCAAGTGCATGATGGTCAAAATATGTTGGACGAGTTTTAGCGTTTTAAAATCAAGCTGAAAGCAAATGAAATTGGCCGTTATAATGTTCTGAAAGAAATCTTTGCAGTACTTCTTTCTCCAATGAATGCTGCATTACACGACCCACCCACAATTTTGCACCTTTCAAAGAGTATGCCCTTGTCTGCGTCTACTTAATACAAGTTAGTTACTCCCCCCTACATCTCAATTAACAGCACAATTTGGTAGAAGAAATTGGGAATCGGATTTGGATTACGTATTGTCGGATTCTGAATGGAACCGAGTGTGCATGGGTCCAATTATATATAAGATTGACTTGGATCTAAGATACAAACTGCAGAGAATCAATCAATACCTGTACTGGTCCCCCTGGAAGATGCGCTCGTGTAAACTGTGTAATCTAGATGTTTGTTGGAACTGTAAAAGAGAGGTGGGCACCACGTTCCATATGTTGTGGTTGTGTAGAAAGATTCAGCTATTCTGGGATGCTGTTTTTCAGAGAATAGATTTGATTTTGGGCCAATTTCTCCCAAGAGATTGTGTTGTTTAATAGTAAGATGTTTTGGATATATAAATGTTAGGCAGAATTATATACAGTACCCTTTGGGAACACCACACACAAGTAAGACTACAAGTGACATTACAAATTCACCTTTGGTACAAGCCTGTACTACACAGTAAAGTGGTAGCGATGGCTGAGCAGCCAGACCTATCTCAAAAGTAAAGTGAGCAGTATCAGAAGTTACACAAAGGACAGCAATTGAAAGTTAGGTGATTTGAAAGTTCGGTGTACTAGCGCTGTGAACACATTGAGTATTTTCATAGGCAAAAATGATGGCTATTCGGCCTCTTGTGTTATGACAATTTGTAAAGCAAAGATGAATGCTATGATTTCATATGCGATTGCTATATGGGGCTCAAAATATGCTAAGCGTCTTACAGTATTTGAAGCAAAATTGTTGAGGAGATTGCTGCGTCTCCCACAATGCGTAAGCATTGAATATATATATTTAGAGTTTAACATTAAAGGTATTGTGAGCACATATACAACTCAGTGTGTATTGTTAGTAGAGAAATTGCTAAAACTACAGATTCTATTATTGTCCCCTACATGCAAGCTCTTCTTTCTATAATTGATAAAATATCCAATAACATATTTGGCACTCTATTGTGCATTCATAAAAAATGGACACTGGAATGTAATAAGAACCATTCGTTTAATGCAATGAAACTGTGGTTAAAGAAACACCTGAGAATTGTTGAATATGAGAAGAACTTGGCATTTATAGGAGTAAAGTCCACTAGCAGTAGCTTTTGCTATGAAATCATGTCCAGAACTTCTCCTCCTACCTATACCACTGCCTAGCCCAGTCCTCGAACCTTTTCGAACACATGTTTTAATGAAATTTAATGCTTCTGAAGTACTATCATCGAAAGCGAGAAAGTCACCTATATTGTACCATCATAGTTTTTGTCGCCTGTGTGGTAATTTGATTACTGAAACTGCACACCATGTGATTATGGAATGTGATAGTCTAATAGACTTACGTACAAAATATTTTAAATCTTATAATCATGCTGTTAAAATTAATGAAAGCGCAGACTTATGGATGTTTTTCATGAAAGGAAACATCATTAACTTAATGTATTTTATTGTTCTGTTTTATTTCCATATCGTTGATATTTTTAAATGTGTGGAATAAGCGATGTTGCTTTTTAGAGGATTTTAATCTTGATGTCTTTACATTTGTTTTTAATGGAGTATGTAATGTGTTGCTATATGTATATCTAATCTAATATAGCCTTGGTTGCTATATGTATATCTAATCTAATATAATGATCATGCCTCGGTCGTTATGACTCTGAGTGGGGGAGGGAGGAAGGACTGTGAATATGTGCAGGGAGGTGATCCGAACCACCCCGGAAATCGGATCCGTTGGACCCAGAACAACATCGATATAATTAACCTTCTGGTTTTTCCAGGTGGCATCAGGATTGACCGGGTACTGCGGGGCAAAAGCCCGGAGGAAATTGAAGCCTGGATCCAGTCCCTAACGCAGGCCTTGTTCAAGGGTCTCCAAACTGTTACAAATGGGTGGAAAGCAAAGGAAAGAGGCCAGTTTGACATTAAGATCTGGGACTGCAAACGCCTAATGCAGCAGGAAATTAGAGCCTATATATTGATTGAATCTAATGAGAGAGCGGCCCAGATAAAGATGTTAAGCGCCAATACTACCGATGGCTTCGCCAACATCGTAAGGCCCAACAAAAAGGGAAATGGGGACATTTTATTCAGACCCTCTGTAGCAAAAATGTGCATAAGATCCAGAAAACATTGGCGGGGGGGGGGCAGAGGCTAATACTTAACACCGTAAGTGGCAGCCTGTGGGTGGAGCATGTTAAGAACAAGTACTATAAGGATACTGTGTGCCCCCCCACGGCGCTGGATCGAATGGAGTATTGGCCCCTCCCTCTAAGCTTTAACATGGTCAAGCAGACTATTCTAGATCTTAAGAGGTGAAATGCACCAGGCCCAGATAGTTTGGCTAACTCTGTGCTGAAAAAGGACCCAGACAATTGGGCAAAGGTGCTCTTGACCTTGTTCTCACGAGTCTGTAGGACTACTAAAATACCATCGACATGGAGGAGGTCGATACTTATACCGGTATACAGGAAGGGAGATTAAGGTAACATTGGTAATTACCGGCTTCTCTCCATGCTCAACATCACTAGTAAAATATTTATAACGCTTGCCTTAGAGAACTAGAGACATGGGTGGTGAGAAATAAAGTCTTGAGTTACGCACAGACTGGTTTCAGGCCAGGTTCTGGGACAACACATAACATTAGAGTACTGGACCAACTAATTAACACTACTTGAGCAATAAGGATGCCATTCTTTAAATAGTATTTGTAGATTTTTGCAGCGCTTTTGATCAAGTGAAACGGGAGACACTCTGGGCTAAACTGCCCTGCACCAATGTTCGACTCAACAATGAGATTCGATCAGTGTTAAAATGGGAGTCAAACAGGGATGTGTTGGAGTGCCCATGTTATATAATCTGTATATAGCTGACCTCCTCCCTCGCATGGCTACGAAAGCAAACTGTCCACCTAAACTAGGTAATTCTCCTATAGTAGGCATGTTATGTGCTGATGATCTAATATTGCTTGATCGAATGCTGACTGGTGTAAAAAAAACATGTTGGAAGAGTTGGCACTCTATTCGGCCCAGCTAGGTTTAACCATTAATTTGGGTAAAATGAAGATTGTGGCGATTGCCAGAAAGGGACCTAGTCGCTCGGGGTTGACACCAGTCTGGGTACGATTTAGTTTCGTACAGTCATACCCGTACTTGGGGCTGGAATTTGATGGCCAGTCTAAATACAACCTGATAATTGCCCCCAAAAAAAGACTAGCCAAACCCCTTATGTTACAGGCCTGTAAATTTGTTAAGGGGACGGCAGGGTACAATATGGCTGGGATTATAAAGATTAACCAACAATGCTTTGTCCCAGCCATCCTGTACAGCCTAGAGGCATTGGCATTGCAGGACCTGAATTGGTTGAATATACTGGCGGGTCAATACTGGCGATCAGTGCTAGGCATGGGCCTGTCTTGTTCCATCCAATTCCTAAGACAGGAACTGGGTTTGACCTCTCTTAGAGGCATGGCATTGCGTGCCCGAGGAGCTTTGTACTTGAAGGCTCTCACTCAACCGGCTTGCAAACTGCTCTCACTGGCAGGTAGCAATTTTGAAGCTATAAAAGGCCCTCTGTGGACTTAATTATCAGCAATTGACTGGTCTTATGCCAATAAAAGAACGTTGCCCTTATTACATCTTAAAACATCTTTTATGCACAAAATGAACAGATGGGACTGGAATCAGAATTATGTACACTTGGCCTCCCTGAAAGGGTATGAGGCGGTTTCCCATGTTATCCACAGATACAGGAACACTCAGCACGATCTGATGCTTTGCCCTGATCCCGAGGTGCGTCAATTTATGTTGAGGTTGCGCACCAACCAACTACATGTACTCATAGTAGTGTGCCCTCGCTTCGGCATTTTGCCTATAGATAGGTGTTGTCGTATCTGTGGGATAGTGGGTAACCTGGAAACAACTAGACATGTTTTGACCCAGTGCCCTCAACTTGGTCCTACATAATGTGTATGCTGGGTCGACAGTGCATTATTCTGAAGCTATTACGGGAGAAGCCTTCTGGGATTAGCCTTCTGGATGTTTAAATTCAGATACCATTGGAATCCAGCTGGCGCTATATAGGGTATGTCTACATGTCAAAAGTATGTTACCTAAGCTGACTTATGATATAGAGCTTGGGTTGGACCAAGAGTAAGAAGAGTAAGAATAAGATCAAGAACAAGAAAAGTAGTAGTATTATCGGCGCCCTGACATGGCTACTGCAAACATTTCTGGGGATGGATGTCTTTCATTATTATTTTCTGGTATTTTAACACTATTAGCATTGTTAGTATTATGATTATTACATCTGTGACCATATTATTTTATGTATGACCATTTGTGTGTAATTGAAGTAGTAATGATTGTATATATTTAGTAGATTGAATGATTTATGTCTATTTTTGTGTAAAGGTTTTTGTGGAAAGTTCAAATTTTGGACTAATTCACAATACAATTATTATTAGAATAAGTACCATGTTAGTGTTAATGGGGATTTCTAAAATGTGACCTGGTGGGCAGATTTTAGGAGGCCACACTAGCTGTAGTGAACAAGGGAACTCTTCAGAGTTTAGCCAAATGCAATCAAGTTAAGTGTGGAGAGTGGTCAAGGCTTTAGTCTCAGGAGAAGGTGAGTGGGATCAAGGGGTCCACGGTGAGTCCACACATTGAAGCACACAATGATTCTATTTAGACAGGTAAGTACAAAACACACACTAACAAATGAATTAAGCAGGTAGTAATATCACACAATAATCAATTATCAAACATATACAGTCACCTTTAGGTTTGTAGGAATGCTTACAATAACTAAAAAAAGGTAAGTAATGATGCAGTAGAATGAAGACAGTTCACAAGAAGGATACTCTAACTGTAAAGGTCCAATCCGTATGATGTATGAGGCCTTGTGCCCAAAAGTCATAAAGCTTCTTCTTAGGAGAGGGGACTGATGTAGGAAGAGTTCTTGTGACGGTGAAAATGTTCCAGAAGATTTTCAACAAAGTTAGTTATATAAAGTTATATTCCTATCTATTTGATACAAGCTTTTAGATCCAACAATGGAATGAAATAACCAAAGTTTATTCTAAGGAGAACTGGGGGGAGGTGAATGAGTTGCAATTACTTATCCTCCTGACTCCTATTTTCCCATATGACTAAGTGGGACGACTGAGCGTCGCTGGAGGTAGGTTTTTCCGCCATTGGTTCCAGTCAGAGTTGCCCAGGAACTGCGGGTGCACAGAGTCTTCCGGTCGGTTCCAGGAGCAGAGTGCAACCCTTCACAAAGAAGAAATGCAGAAGACACTGATGCAGACCTCTTCAGGACACTTCATCAGATGGGGACGATGAGTTCCAACGACAGCTATTGCACACAGGTGACAGCAGCTGTCTTTCTAGTTGTGGTTCAAGAAGACCTTCCATAGCAGACTACGTTGATGCTGGGGCACAGAAATTCGGCAGGTATGAGCCTTATGCCACAAGCTGGCATCCACCAAAATTCTGGCGATGAAGGCAGGACACGACGATTCTACCGAGGTAGCCCACTGGAGAGCTGGCCAGTCCACTTGGTGGTCCAGGAACACTTCCAATGCCTCACGATGGCTGGGCCCTCGAATGCTTCGTGACTGGTTGGTCCACCAGTCCAATGGTTGAAGCACACCAGAAGGCCTTTGCAGATCAGGTAGTCCAGCAGGGCTTCAACAAGCCAATCACAGGAAAGGTTGCTGGGCCTCTTCAGTTGTCGTCCACAGATCTTCATTCGGCTGCTCGTCTGCACAGGATACTTGGCTCCAATGCTGATCTGCAGAAATGGCTACAAAAGTCACTTGTAGCCATTCCTAAATCCTGACTGCAAGCAAGCCCACCAATGGCACGGATCTGCACCATTCAAAAAGTCAGTAGTGGTCCAATCAGGGACCACTGTGAACTATACTCATATCCCACACCCAGATTGTCTGGCACCACAGATGTGGAGTGGGAGCAGGCAGTTCCACCAACTTCCTGAGCTCCATTCACACAAAGGCAGTACTATCACGCGAAAGCTTTCACAGACAAGTACATGACCTTATATGGGATTTCCTGATCTGAGAAGGCAGGAAGAAGGCCAAACAACAATATGGCCAAAGAACGAGCGGAAATCTCGTGTCACACCCCTTTTAGGGCACTAGCCACATTTTAGTAGCCATATGTGGTAAACACTGATGTGCACGCTTAAAAGAATTAAAAAATGGTAAAAAGGTAATTGCTGCCACAAGTTTGTCTTTAAGCACATATACAAGTGACCAAAAATCCCAAGTATTAAAGACCAGGGTGATACAAAGGTATCCCCCACTGCACTGTAGTGTAAGATGCTGTGTGCACTCTTAAAAGGTTACCAAAAAGGTAAAAGGACAAAAGGGAAACAGTTTCCCAATACGGATAGTCTGTGTTAGGGAGAATTCTCATTTCGAATGAGATTGTGTCCTCCCACGTATTCCTCATCTTGTGATAATTCGTTATCTCCAGCTTCGCTGCTTCGGAAAAAAGAATTCTCAGCAGTGGGCGCTGTGCTCGAGGTTGTGGTGTCGATTGTCCCTCGACGGGCTCCGTACTGTGTCGAGGTCACCGATGGTATAAATAGCTCGAGCCGCATCCGTTGCTTCAGTTCCGTTTTTCCGATCGCTTCGCTATCGAGAACGGCACGCTTCCATTTTCTGTAAAGAAAATGTCATCTTCAATGCCTTCGACACCCAGGACTGTGTTCAAGAAGTGTGTAGATTGTGGGTCTAAGATGTCGATCACCGATCCCCACCGGATTTGTCTCTGGTGTCTCGGTACCAGTCACCGAACCGACGACTGCGGGTCCTGCCAGTCTATGACCGAGAAAGCTCTTCGTGAGAGGAGAGGTAAACTGTCGGTGGTGAGGGAGGCCTCGAAGAAGGCTACGTCAAAAAGACACAAGAAAGCGACTGATTCTAAGGAATCGGATCGCCATAGGCACTTAGAGATCTTGATCTAGGAGTAGATCGAGACACTCTTCGTCATCATCGAAAAAGATGAAGAGGAGACATAGATCGACTGAAGAAATTCGTTGTCCGACTAAATTGGATTCTCCCAGTAAGTGGGAAGAATTCCGCAAAAAGATGATGGAGGTTTTCGAGAATGTGGCCCGACCCCCTCGAAAGACCCTTGGAAAAAGCCATACCCCTAAAGTCGCTCCATTGGACGACAAAGGGAAGTTCAAGGCTACCATGGCAAAGACCGGTAGCGTCGAGGAATCCAAAAAAACTCGAGTCGACGTAAAACCGTCGAAGACTCTTCGAGAGTCGAGCACTTCTCCAGTGCCATACAAGAAACACAAATCGTCGAAGACTTCGACGACTTCGTCGACGCCTTAGGCGTCGATAATTTCGACTCCAAAGACGAAAACATCCTCGACGCCACTATCGAAGTCATCTTCGAAGACTTCGAGGACCCCTTCGACAACTTGGAAGGATTTGCCAATTCCTTCGAAGCAGATGGAAGAGGAAGAAGGGAGATTCACTCCTTTGCCCAGGTCAGACTTTTTCAAATCTATGTCAGCAATTTATGAAGAGTCTGCTTCAGAAGAAGACAAGTTTACTCCATTGGGAGTTACTTATGGTACAAGACAAGTTCCTGAGGAACTTATTGACTAGGAATCTAGAATGAGAGACCTGAGTGATACTCTACATTCTGCCAGTGGAGTTGACACATCCCCAGAATTAGAGTTTGCCAAACCTGATCCTGCAGAGCATGCAGATGCTGGGTACAGGGGTCTTATGACCAGGGTAGTTGAATATATGGGTTGGGGTAATACTTCACCCAAGATGACATGACGTATATAATCGTCAAGGGACCTCAGAAAAATCCTGTTCTCCCTTGGGCCCTTCAAAGGACTGTGGAGAAAAACTGGGAGAAACCAGAGACTATTGCTGTTGCAGATAGCACTTTTCCAAGAAAATATAGACCAGCTGGAATGGATCCTGAATATTTGAATAAACATCCAACTCCAGAGAGTTTAGTCATTCAGGCAGCATCTACTTCAAAACAAACTGCTTATCCAACTATCCCTCCAGATAGAGAGGATAAAAAAATGGATGCCTGGGCACGTAAGGTTTTCACGTCAGGCAGTATGGCACTTAAGTCGGCAAATGTCACCTGTACCCTAGCCAGGCTTACCCATACCCTGTGGGACTGTATTTCGGCGGCGGCTGATCATATTCCGGAAGGCAAGGAAAGGGAAGGCTTCCTGAATATAGCCAAAGACGGGAAGGAGGCAATGGCGGAATGTCTCCAGTCTGGACTGGATACTGCTGATAGTATCAGCAGATCCATGGCTGCAAGCGTTGTGCTACGCAGATTTGTGTGATTGAGGAAGTCGGGGTTTGCACCAGACGTGCAAGCTAGACTCCTCAACATGCCCTTTGATGGCTCGAGGCTCTTTGGCAGAAAGGCTGATGAAAGCCTAGAAAAACTTCAGACCTCGAAAGCGGCAGCTAAATCACTTAGCTCCTCTTTGCGCCAGCCTCTAAAACCCTATTCCGGCTCATCTTCCTGGAGGGGTCATTCTTTTCGATACTAGTCCTCTTTTGGTAGAGGAAGAGGACAGGCTTCTCAAAGGGGCAAAAGAAACTTCCCTCGTGGAGCACGAGGAAGAGGTGCAAAATCAGCCTCAGGAGCAGCATCTGTACCCTCAGCCACTCCTGCAGCCGCCTCCAAATCCCTCTGAGGCCTCGTTACACAAAACACCAGTGGGAGGCAGGATCTCTCAACATCTGAAGTAATGGCGGGGCATTACCTCCGATGCTTGGGCACTGGAAAGGGTAGCCCAAGGTTACTGTCTCCCCTTTCTAAAAAGGCCTCAGAATCATCCACCGGGAGCCAACTCCGCCAAAATTCCGGATCCACTCCTATTGCAGGAAATTTTAACCCTGATAGAGAAAGGTGCCATAGAACCGGTACCTGTAGCGGAGAGGAACAGGGGTTGGTACTCCCCATATTTTCTCATCCCAAAAAAGGACGGAGGACTGAGACCCATCTTGGACTTGAGAAACTTGAACAAGTTCCTCAGGAAGGACAAGTTCAAGATGTTGACTCTTTCTCAGATCCTTCAGGCTCTCCAACTCCAAGATTAGTTGGTATCATTGGATCTTCAGGATGCTTACTTTCATGTGCCAATCCATCCAAAGCACAGAAAGTACCTGAGGTTCGCGATTGGCAATTCTCATTACCAGTTTCGAGTTCTGCCATTCGGGTCGACCTCCGCCCCGAGGGTTTTCACCAAATTGTTGGCGGTTGTGGCAGCAAGTCTCAGGACAGGGGGTATTCACATATATCCCTACCTGGACGACTGGTTGATCAGAGCAAGTTCTCCAGAACAAGCTCAGGAACATCTTTCGATCACCTGCCACTTCCTACACAAATTGGGCTTCTCCCTCAATTTCAAGAAGTCCCACATGATACCATCCCAGAATCTCCAGTTTATCGGAGCAGTCTTGGACACTTCCTCGGGAAAAGCCTCGCCTCCCGAAGTGAGAGCTCTCCACATCCAGCAGATGGTAACGAAGTTCCAGAATTCCCAACGTCTACCGGCCTTCGATTTTCTCAGGATGCCTCATGGCATCCTGCATTTTCCTAGTACCAGAGGCCAGGTTGAGAATGAGATCCCTTCAATGGGCACTAAGAACTCAGTGGTCCCAGTTCTCAGGGAATATGTCGGATCTTCTGCAAGTCCCGAGCGCAGTTGCTCAGGATCTTCTATGGTGGGCTTGCAACAACAACATTCTCAAGGGAGAGTCGTTTTGGCAACCATGGCCGGAGATAACAGTAGTGACGGACGCCTCACTCTCGGGGTGGGGAGCACACACTAACGATCTGACAATCAGCGGTCGTTGGTCTCCATCGGAGTCCAAACTACACATCAACCTGTTGGAGCAGAGGGCAATCAGACTAGCTCTGAAGGCCTTTCTGCCCTCTGTACAGGGAAAGAATGTCCTGATAATGACGGACAACACGGTGGCCATGTACTACCTCAACAAAAGAGGAGGAGTAGGGTCACTACTACTGTGCAGAGAGGCAATGCAGCTATGGCTCTGGGCAATACAAGAAGGAATCTCTCTATCGGCAATTCACCTAGCCGGAGAGAAGAACACGGCAGCGGACGCTCTGAGCAGGCAGAGCACGGTCTCTCACAAGTGGGAGATAGCTCAGGAAGTCCTTCTGGAGATTTTCGCCCTTTGTGGAACCCCTCAAGTGGATCTGTTTGCCACCGCGATCAACCGGAAGTGCGATCAGTACTGCTCAAGGGAATTTCCTCAAAGAGGAGCTCTGGGAGACGCATTCGTAGTGGAGTGGAAATTTCCACTACTGTACGTGTTTCCCCCAGTCCCTGTGATTCCTCAAGTAATCAGGAGGTTGAGAAAGTTCAGGAAAACCATGATCCTAATTGCCCCGGATTGGGCCAGGAGAACGTGGTACCTGGACCTTCTAGACATGTCCATCTGTCCTCCAATACGTCTTCCACAAAGAGAGGATCTTCTCTCACAAGAGGAAGGTCTGGTTCTCGATCCAGAGGTCAAGACACTCAACCTTCACGCATGGTTTCTGAGAGGTTGAGATACAAGGATTGGGATCTTCCGGATGACGTAATGGAAATCTTGCTTTCGGCCAGAAGACCAGCAACAAAATCTTTGTACCGATGTCACTGGAACAGGTTTAGTAACTGGTGCAAAGACAAGGATGTGGACCCTTTTCAGTGTGGCACCCCAATGGTGCTTTCTTTTCTGCTACATCTAGCTAATTTGGGGCTCCAGATAGGAACAATCAAAGGATACCTTGCTGCGCTGTCCATTTTCAAGCGCTCCTCGGAAGAGGTTTCATATTTCAAAATAACGTTAATAATTCAATTCTTAAAAGGGCTTACTAATGTATACCCTGCAGTACCTTTTCATGTACCAACTTGGGATTTAAATTTTGTACTATAATTCTTGACTTGCATACCTTTTGAGCCTCTGCATTCATGTCCATTGAGGCTTTTAACTTTAAAAACTGTCCTTCTTGTGGCCCTATCATCAGCCCGCAGGGTTAGCGAACTTCAAGCTCTCTCATGCAAACCACCATATACTATTTTTTATAAGGATAAGGTAGTCCTTAAAGTTAAACCTTCGTTCTTGCCAAAAGTAGTCTCGGACTTCCATTTGTCACAAAAAATAGTACTACCAACTTTTTATCCTCCTCCTCATCTGGGCAAGGAAGAGGAGAGAATACACAGACTAGATCCCAAGAGGGCTCTTAGTTTTTACATCTCAAGGATGGCTAAATTGAGACAAGATGACCAACTATTTGTGGGTTATACCGGTCATAAATTAGGCTTATCTGTACCAAAACAGACCATTTCCCGCTGGATCATATTAGCCATAGTTGAATGCTACAGATTAGCGGGAAAAAAGAACCACCAGATGGGCTTCGTGCCCATTCGACAAGGGGAATGGCTACTTCTGCGGCTCTAAAGAGGGGAGTCCCGGCAGCAGACATTTGTGCAGCTGCAACCTGGAAAACAATGCATACTTTTGTTAAACATTGTTTGGATACTGCCTCCTCTAATGAGGGTTTATTTGCCAAGGCAGTTCTGCATTCTGTCCACGAAAACTGAAATTAGTACTCCCGCCTCCAAAATTGATACTGCTATGGGAGCCTATCACAAGATGAGGAATACGTGGGAGCACACCATCCATTCGAAGAACAAGTTACTTACCAACTGTAACGTTCTTTCGAATGGATGTTCCTCCCACCTATTCCTCATCGACCCTCCCATCCTACCCAACAGTACAGTTTTACGTTTCTTACACTTTCCTCTCACGAAGAATGTATCGATCAGGGGGCACGCCTGGGTGTTCCTTCTATATATATTTAATCGAAAAAACAGAACTGAAGCAATGGGCGCGGCTCGGGCTATTTATACCATCGGTGACCTCAACACGGTACGGAGCCCGTCGAGGGACAATCGACACCACAACCTTGAGCACAGCGCCCTCTGCCGAGAATTTTTTTTTCCGAAGCAGCGAAGCTGGAGATAACGAATTATCACAAGATGAGAAATACGTGGGAGGAACATCCAGTCGAAAGAACGTTACAGTTGGCTAGTAACTTGTTCTTCTGTGATAATTTCCTTCTACCTTAGAGAGCCCCAGGTCTTTTTCTGGACTTTAGGACTTTTAATTTTTATCCTGGAGAGAGTGAGACCTTTTTCCCGCTCTCTCATGTATTTTTCCTTGATTTGAACCGTGTTTCTTTTGGTTTTGGAGTCTGACAAACTCCATAGGCATCATCTGTTTACATTGTGATACACCGCACCCTCAGTGCAGTGCCACAGAGAATTCCTTTGGATTTCTGCGAGGGTTTAAATACCTTCTCTTGGATAAACTGTTTCCAGGAGTAGTAAAGTGAAATTGACTTTACTTTATTCTCTTTGTAGACCCAGCATACTCTATCTTACATAAGAGTGCTGGAGGGGTTACTTAGTATCCCCGTTGTCTATCTTATCATGTAACATTTTTATGTTACCCTTTCTACATTTAATGGCTGGTGGCAGTGGTTTACTTTTTCCTACCATTGTGCATTTTTACCGCAGGCTGAATCCTCAGCTGCAGTATTGCGCCCACGGGGGTTCATTTTGTCAAAATGGCCCGGTCTTCTTTTTTTTCCGCCATTTCTTGTTGGAAAGGTCCTTCTTGACATTTACTCTGAGCACCAAACCAGGTTTGGTCTGTTTGTTTTGTCTTTGGCGGGATTCACTGGTGAAGCCCGCCTCTGGCTCCAGCATCTCTGGCAGGGCCGGAAGCGAGGGAGGTTCCTGAAACTCCCGGTGCTTAGTCTCCTTGGTTACAGGAATGCACCCAGAGGTGATTGGCTGGTGGACTGTGCTTGGAGAACAGCCACACTCCTGTGAGTGACAGCTAGGCTGCGAATGAATGGCAGAAACTTGCATAAATAGGTGAGGTCTTTTGCAAAGAAGGCAGAGTCGACCACTGGACGAAGGAACTGAGGAAGAAACTGGACCCTCCAGGACCGTTGGTTTGCCCGGTGAAGCCCTCCTGCAGTGACAAAGCTTCAAATTTCTAATCGACTAGAGAAGCCCGGAAAGGACGACTTCTCCCCTTGGGTTTGTGGGACCAATCAGCCCCAAGACGAACTCGACTGGAACCCTGCCCCCCGCACCCCCTCTGCTGGCTGTACTTCTTTGCTGCTGCAGGAACCAAGTGCCAGGAGACGGGAACGCCAGAATTTAGTGCATCACCTTTAAGCTGGACCCGAGCTCCAGGAAGATCCTCTGGATTCCCTTGAGGCATGACTAACCAAGCCTGAGCCACCTCAACAGAGTGCTGGACCCCAGAAGCAAGCAAAGTCCACAAGGTGTCCAAGAACCGCAGTGGTGCTATTTTCAAGTAGCTGAAAACACGAAGTGACGCTGATCTGAATTGTGCCCATTGCTGCTGCTGCCCTTCAACTCGTAGTGCAGGAGTCCCCAGATGTCCTCCCTCTTGTCCCCATTAATGAGGCCCAGGAACAACAGGATCTGCAGGACTACAACAGGAACAGACAGCTGGAACCTTTTCTTCAGAATCAAGGTATTGTAAAACCCGGGGTACTAACCTCTTGTTGTGTTTAGCTTGCTTGCTCTCACTGGAGACTTGCATTGGCTGCCCTTTGCAGAGTTGCTTGCAGCTTTGCCCTTCACAAGCCTCCCAGCTTGTGACCCAACAGTGATTTCTTTCTGCAACAACATTTTCTTTAACATTGTGCAAGACATTTGTGCTATGCTCAAGAAGTGCCTCAGCTGCCCTAGACTTTGCTCAATTGACATTGGCTGTCCTGGCTCCCTGAAGACTCTTCTTACCCTCTGCCTTGTGTTGATCTGTGTCTCCAGAAAGTCATACATACCTTACTTGTATAGCTGGGAAAGGGTTAACCTATATTTCATTGGGGGATGCTAAAGGGCTTACCTGTGTGAGAAACGTGTTAACCATTGTTTTCTTCCCTAACCTTTTCCTTGTTGCCACAACTTCAATATTACAATTCAAGCGTGAAACATTAGTTAGTAATGAAGTCACCCCAAGGTGTAGGAATATCTATGTGCCATCCCAAAAGGGTTCTTACTTAATTGAACTTAAGGATTGTATTGTTGAAGTATATTTAAGTGTTGCATATTGCTCCCTTCTAAAAAAAAAACAAAATGCTGTTGAATTAATAAACAATATTTTTAATCATGAAACCTTGAGTGTAAGTGTTATTTGAATACCTGTCACTGTGCAACTCTTTACAACCCTACAGCCCACATTGACCCCTCTTGAGAGAAGCCTAGCTGCTCAGTCACTCTACCAACTTGTTTAGTACATACCTACAACAAAGGTTTGGTTGCCTATTGCCAAGAGGACAAGGCTGGTGTAGTCTCTCACAGGGTTACTACATACAATCTTGCCTTTCAGTCTGAAGGACTGGTAAGTTTCCCCATGACAAAATGAGCAAACGGCCAAGAGAGTGAGGCTGAAGGCTTCACTTCCCTGCAAAAAGTCAAGACGGGTTCAAAATCAAGAGCAAAAAGCTTGCATGGGGGTCCATAGAATACGAAGGGAAAGTTGCCTAAAAATACATCTTTTCCAACAGTCATATAACCGAGAACGTGGATGTTACTGGGTTGCTATCCCCTTGTATGTCTGTTTTGTCAAGGGTGTCGGGATGAGCTGATCTGGAGGCACCAGATTCAGTAACCACTTACGAAATCATAGGGAACATTGTTTTGACTGTAAAGGGCTTTTGCTCTAACATCACATACAGGACTCCGCCTTGTGACTTGTCCCCGATACCATTTCCCAAAGACTTTTATTTTTTTTTTTTTGGTCGATTTATGATGTTCCTATACATGATTAGGTTCAGTGATTTAAACACAAACATATGTTTCAGAGTATCCTCAAATTCAAATGTCCCCACACTTTGTTCTTTCTAGAGACCTGTGTTGGCTGCTAATAACCTAAATCATAACAAATACATGGTCTCACGGCTGTCCATTTGCATTGAAAGTATTAATGTATAAAGTGGATTGAGTTTATTGTCTCTGAATAACCACAAATATGTTGGTTTGAATCTCTTCCTAGGCAGTGCCATTCTCAGTGCTGTGTTTCTGGCTTTAGCGACTTACCAGTCGTTGTACCCTCTCACCTTATTTGCACCAGCGTTGCTGTATCTTCTACAGGTAATGTACATCAAACCTGCTTTATTGATTTCTGTAAAAAAGCTCCATATTGAACTTTTCTTTTTTCTTACATCACCTGTCGTGTAAGAAGCATACATCAATAACATGGATCATGTCAGTTGTTTCAAATGTCTCATTCAGCTGCTGGTTAGCTTACTATTCAGACCAATGGTTTTCTCTTAAGTTAATGGATTAGAGCGCAATAATGTTACCCATCTGTCTGAAACATTGGTTCCAAATCCAGAAATAATGTGCTGGGCAACTTCTTCTGGGGGCAAAACTAAATTAGGGAACAGTTTCTGTGGCTATATTGTTGTATCCTCTTAGGAGTTGAAAAACAGCAAACCAGCACAAGGGAGATTTAAACTCATGCGCAACTTGCCCAAGGGCTTTAAGGTGATCATTACAGTGATAACATTTTTGTTAAGCAACAGACAGGTTATCGAATTAACTTGACCTCTTTTGCTGAACTTATTTTAACTACAGGCCTCACACCGCCCATCTCTTGTGGCATCCAAGTAGACCTGCACACAAGCATTTCATTCAGAGAAGTGGATATTGTAGTAGTGCCAACATTATCCGGTCTCTCCCAAAGCTCTGTTAGTTGTTTTAGTTAAAACGTAAACACAATTATGTGCCTTGAATGTGGCAGCAAATCTAAGTAAGCAGTCAATGTTGAATATTGCTCTCTGTCATTCCCTCCTTTCCAACTACTTAGAAACCCCTGCTTCAAATGCCACAATGCAATTTTAAGAAAGCATAATTGCGTAGAGTAGGACCCACATGCATGCATCTCACTCTGCGAGCTGTCCCTATCTGTCCATCACAAACCACAAAGCACCTGATGTTTTTCTGCCTTCTGTGCAGGTCGGGATTTGATTTTGTACTGTCTTCAACGCCTCCCTTTTTGGGTGTCTGCCTTAGAAAGGCCACTCCCCCTCTCTTAGTAAAACCACTCCATTGTTTTGGTTGGATTGCTTATTTTTTCAAATTGTTCTGCTATTGCTGGTGTCTCCCTCATCTGCATGCTGTACATGCCAAATTTTAAATAGTGCTTTTGTTAAAGGGGAAATTGCAAAGCCGCTAATCAACATCATGATTGTGTCCGGTGTCTCAAAAATGTTCTCCCTTTGACTTTGTATGAGTTGAGCAGAGGAAATTCACCTGGGGTACCAACAAAGTCGACTTCTTTACACGTTGCTGATGGGCCTGGTATAATAGGCAACAGAATACTTTGTCAGACACTGCAAAGAAGCCACATTGAGCACGAGTTTTGTGTACCAGGGTGAAATCTGACCCACCCCTCCCTCCCCTTTCACGACCTATAAAGTAAGATTCAGGGTGGTCAGTCTTCTGGGCATATTCTATAAACGCTCTTATAGCCAAGGGATTGGGTGCAGCAGTGGGTCTAGGCGATTCTCTGCAACATGCTCTGAGCGTGGGTGGAGGGACAAGCGCTTTGGGTTTGCTGTGCATCGCCAGGGGCGCTGTGGCTTTTGGTATGGCGAGTCTCACCGGTTGCATAACAGGGGGGTAACCAGGCAGAGACATGGTTAAGTGGGCAGGCAACTCTAGTATGGCAGAGGGGCTGCATCCGCCACAATCTGGTCTTGCACTGTGATACCGAGACAACCAGAAGCAAGTGCCTTCTGGATGCGGGCTGAAGGTAGAAAGAGGGAGGGACGTGGAAGTGAAATGTTAGCATGACAAGAAACACATAGTGCTTTGGGCTATGGGATTGCACAAGCCAACTACAGTAAAGAGTAGTGCCGGCTTACCTCTGTTTATTTGCCGGTCCCTCGTTGTGGGTGGATTCCGTTGTAGTCTGGTTTGGTGGGTCAAGGCAGAGAGCAGCAGAGAGCTTCTTAGGCCTTGTGCATCATCCGTTGGCATTGGTCGGCTTCGCCAGTCGGCTTGGTCGTTCCATGCTGATTTACTGATCATTCCTCCACTCGTGCTGCAGGATGATTGTTGTAGCAACAGGGGTCACGTTGCTCGTTTCGGCGGCTGCCATCTTCATGGATGTTCCTTTTTGATGCAGTTGAATGGCTTCACCTAGCTCAGGGTCTTGTGGGTGTCCCAGGGTGGGCCGGGGCTGTGCTGACTGAACTGGCTGATTGGCAGGAGCAGCATTTGACTACTGGAGCCAAGGATCCAAAGCATGAGGCTGCGATGGAATGAATGTTGGATGACTGCTTCTGGGACCACTATTGTCAAAGCCATCTGCTGCAAGGAGAATCTTGGCTATTCTATCAACAGGGGAGACCATCAACGGTGCCTCCCTCCCTTGAACTGGTGTTATAACCAGTTCTGACCTTTGCTGCGATGTGGTGATCCCCCTGGGGCTCGGAGAAGTTGTGTGCCTGTAGCTGCAATATACATCCTGTACGCCTAATTCAGAGATCCTGAGCCATCATACCTGAAGAGCCTATGTGCGGGTCACTTCAACTGCTAAATTGCATATATGGCATGCTATGGGTCATCCAACATTGTGGTAGGAAAAGCAGAACTTCATTTTATGCATCCTGAGACAAGTGTGAGGAATCAGGAATGAAACTTGGACACAAGTTAGCCATTTTTTTCGTTAGACATTTATTGAAAATAAAAGGGTTTGGAAAAGGCCTCCCTGACCATTCTCTAAGAGGAATGTCCCTACCTAAAACCAAAACTAAAGATCTGTCTTTGCCAGAATAACAAAATGAAAACTGTCCTCGTGTCCAAAAGTTCTATTCTGATCCTCACACTAAGAACTAAACTACAAGGTGAATAGAGAAAAGTCTTAACCTTAGGTGCTTGAAAAGAGTTAATAAATGAAGAATAAATGGTTCCAACCCAAAAGTTCTCCAAGGACAAAGAGTCTTTGTTCCAGAGGGTGATCCCCCTTCCCCTGGATTTTTCGTCAATAACGAAAAGTTCTCAAAAAGGAAAAAGGTCCTTGTTTCAGAGGATGGTTCCCTTCACCTTGATTTCCTCTTCAACACACATGATTTTTTATCTAACAGTTCTTTCTTGTGTCTTTCTTGGCCCACAATAACACTGTCATATACTGGGCTGATTATCTTTCTAATTGTCTTTCAGGGTTCCTGGTATCCCTTCCTTCCAGGAAATTACTCCTCATCTTCTATTCAACACAGTCCTGATATGTCTTCTCAGAACTTCTGGTATCCACACTCTTGCAATTGCCTGGTATGCTCCTCCCAGGGCTTTTTGTACTCCCACACATGTAATGTCCTGATATACTTTCCTGCCAGGGCGTCTTGTATTCACACACACTTTGTACTCCCCTGCCATCGATTTTTATATTCATGCAATGTTTCTCTCTACTCCCCTAGTTGTGCATCCCCTCTGTTGCAGAATACATCTTCGAGGGGATTGGGTCCTCCGACGTATTCCATATCTATGACAGTAATCACCACAGCTGTGCTGCTTCGGAAAATCTTCCTGCGTCCATGACGTCGATACGCTGCCCTCGAGGACTTCCTCCGACGTCACTGGATGTTATAAGTAGGACACACGACGCCCGTAGCCTCAGTTCCATTTTATTCTGCGGACTTGTTCGCTTCGGAGATCCCGCCGCGCCTTTACTCTTTGGAGTTTCTGTTCTTTATCGGTTCTTCGAACCTGTTCGTTTGTGAAGTTATCCTTCGTGATGTCTACCTCGCCTTCCACCCCGCGTCCGGGCTTTAAGAAGTGCGGGGACTGTGGGTCCAAGATGTCGGTGACGGACTCGCACAACGCCTGCCTCTGGTGCCTCGGGGAGGCCCATGACACGGATGATTGTGTCGACTGCCAGTCGCTTATGTCCAAAGCCTTGCGCAAGAAGAAACTGTCGGTAGGTAAGGTGTCCAAGCCACAGAAGTCGAGGTCTGCGGGGCTTGCGACGGATGATTCGAGGGGCGACTCTCTGCATCGACGTCGAAGTCCAGTGGGTCTCGGTCCCGGAGTAGGTCCCGCCACTCCTCTGCCTCTTCGAGGCACTCCCGGAAGCGCCGTCATCGGTCGCCTTCTCCTTCCTCATCCGAGGACTCCACCAGTCGGCGGGTCGTTTATCCCACCAAGCATGCAACGCCGGAGGAATGGGCTTCCTTCGGTAAGAAAATGCAGGCGATTCTTGAATCGCAGGGCACTGGTCCGTCCGCGCCTCCGAGTGGTGTCGGTCGTGATCAGTCGAGAGACACCGCTCGTACGCCTTCGGGCTCGGGTGGTCGGAACGATTCGTGGGAAAGGTCCCGCTCGGACAAGGGGAATCGTTCTCGTCATGCCCGTTCCAGGTCCCGGTCCTGGACGCGCTCGAGACCGTGTGCACCTGTGGTGGCTTCGAGGAAGACGTAGACGCCTGTGGTGCAGAGGTCGTCGACAGACTCTTTCGAGGCTCTGCCTCCGAAGAAGTCGTCGATGCCATCGGCGCCCAGGCTGTCGAGGGACACGCTCAGGGCTCCACCCTCGAGCCCTGTGTCGACGTCGTCGATGCTGTTGGAGCCGCGTTCGGCGTCGACACAGATTCACTCGATGCCCTCGACACCTTTCGAGGCTGTTTCGACGGGGGTACGCCAGGGCACGGTGGAACCCCCTAGAAAGGCTCTGGCCAAGGTCAAGCATGGCTTTGTTCCCCATTCTGTGCCCTCTTACCGCCATCTTGAGTACATTTCAGAGGTGGATGAGGGCTCTGATGATGGCATGGTTCCTGATACGGTGCCAGATGAGATTCTCTTGGGCCATAGCTAAATTGAGGACCTGCGTCAGTCCCTGCACAACGCCAGTGGTCTGGACACCTCACCGGAGGTGGAGTTTTGTAGGCCTGAGCCTGGCACTCATGCCGACTCCTCGTACCGGCGCCTTATGTCTAGGGTCACTGAGTACTTGGGGTGGTCTGCTCCCACAGGGGATTTTCTTCGGGATGACCTTACAGATATCCTCGACCACAACAACAGGGCTTCACCTGGCAATTCAAAGGTCCAGGAGGATGCAGCAAGCTTCGTTCACGGATCCTTCATCAGGTGTTTCTCCGAGTGGTCAACTCTGCCTTTGGTCCCAAAATCCTCACCTTCTATGGAGGTTTCTCCCATTCATCCACAGCTTAGGCTGTCAATCACATAGCAGGATGGCTGTCCTGAAAGGACAGCCAGCCAGCCAATCAGGATTGGTTGCATTGAGGAATTTCTAGAGACAAGGGACAGGAGTTTCGGAACCTCCCTCACATCCTGCCTTTCCAGGCACACTAGAGCCAGAGGCGGGCTGCAGGGCTGCAACCCGCCAAAGTCAAAATGAACAAAGGGCTCAAACCTGGCTCAACGTGAAGAGTAAAACCCAAGACAGACCTCAAAAACAGAAAATGTCAAAAAAGAAGACTGGGGCCATTTTGACTAAATGGTCACCCATGGGTGCTATACTGCAGCTGAGGATTCAGCCCGAGGTAGAAAAGCACAATGGTAGGAAAAGTTAAACCACTGCCACCAGCCATTTAAAGTAGTGAGGGTAACATACAAAATGTTACATGAGAATGTAGGATAAGGGGCTACTAAGTAACCCCGCAGGTAACCCCGCAGCACTCCACATAAAATGGTGTGTGCTGGCCTGTTAGGGAGAATTCTCAGAAATGTGCTAATTCCCTCTACCTTAGAGACCCACAGCTCTTTTTGCTGGACTTTAGGACATTTAATTTATAATCTGGAGAGAGTGAGACCCTGTTCCCACTCTATCACTGTGTTTCTCTTGACTTTGGAGTCTGACAAACTCCATAGGCATCATATTTACATTGTGTCACACAGCACCTTCAGTGCAGTGACACAGGGAAGTCTCTTAGATTTCCCAAGGGTTTAAATACCTTCTCTTGGTGAAACTTCTGTTTCCAAGAGCAGTGAAGTGAAATTGACTTTACTTAAATTTTGTAATTTTCTACACCCAGCACACACTATCTTACCATAGGGTGCTGGAGGGGTTACTTAGTATCCCCTTTTGTCTAGTTTCTCATATAACATTGTTACCCTTTCTACAGTTAATGGCTAGTGGCAGTGGTTTACTTTTTACTACCAGTGTCTGTTTTTACAGTGGGCTGCAATTGCAGCTTCAGTAAGACACCCATGGGTGCCCATTTTGTCAAAATGGCCCTGGTCTTCTTTTTCCGCCATTTCTTGTTGGAAAGTTCCTCCTTGAGATTTACTTTGCCTGCACGCCAAACCAGGTTTGGTCCCGTGGTTTGTTTTGTCTTTGGCGGGATTCACTGGTGAAGCCCGCCTCTGGCTCTAGCGTGTCTGGCCGAAGCAGGAAGTGAGGGAGGTGCCCAAAGCTCCCTGTGCTTAATCCCTTTGGTTACAGGAATGCACCCTAAGGTGATTGGCCGGCTGGCTGTCCTTGGAGGACAGCCACCCTGCTGTGTAATTGTCAGCTAGTCTGGAATGAATGGGAAAAACCAGCATAAAAGGCCAGGCTTTTTGGCTTGGAAGACAGTCGACCACTGGACGAAAGAATCCGAAGAAGAACTTGGAAGAGACGCTCGCTGCAACTCCTGGACTGTTGGTTTGCCCATTGAAGCCCTGCTGCTGTGCTGAAGCTCTGAATTCGCCTCGACTAGAGAAGCCGTGCAAACGATGACTTCTCTCCCTGGGTTGGTGGGACCAATCGACCCCAAGACAAGCTCATCTGGAAATCCTTTCGGATTTCATTGCTGCTGCAGTAACCGAAGTGCCAGGGAGAGGAACACCAAAATCGAGTGAGTGTCTTAAGTGCTGGACCCGAGATGCAAGGAAAGTCTGAAGTGGTATCCGAGAACAGCAGTGTTGCTATTTTGTGTAGACCCGAGGAGCTGAAACCGTGAAGTGCCGCTGAATTGAAGTTTGCCCATTGCTGCCGCCGAGCTTCCCAATGCAGTGCAGGAGTCCCCAGACGTCCACCCTCTTGTCACCACGACTGAGGTCCAGGAACAAAAGGATCTGCAGAGCTGTATAGGAACAGAAGCCAGCTGGACTGATTTCTTCTAACCAAAGGTACTGGAAAATTAAGAGGACTTGTTGTGTAGCCTTAGTTGTTCTCAGTTGAGACTGGTCTTGGTTGCCCTCGCAGAGTTGCTTGCAGCTTTTACCTTCACAAGCCTCCTGGCTTGTGGCCCTTCAAGTGATTCGATTTCTACAAACTTTTCTAAAAACATTGTGCAAGACTTTTGCTTACCTGCAAAGAAGATCTTTAGCGCCCCTAGACGTTGCTCAACTAAAATTGACTGCCCTGGCTCCCTGAGAGACTCTTCGTACCTCTGACTTTGTGCTTTTACCTTTCCCCCATGAAAGGGTTAATTTACTTTGCATTGGAGGGTTCAAAAAGTACTTACCAGTTTATGAAGTATTTGTTAACCTTTGTTTTATTCCCCTATCTAACCTTTGCACCAAACTCAGTGTTGCTCTAAATGTACCAGTGATACATCAATGTCCTAGCTATTTAAGTCGCCTGAGGGTGTAGGAAGTGTCTGTGTGCCATCCCCAATGGGTATAATCTGATTAGAGAAACTAAGAGTGTGTTTTGAAGTATATTTTGAAGTGTTACATGTTTTGCTCCCTTCTGAAGAAGGCTTATATAACTGACTGTTTAATAAATGAATAATTGTTTAATCAAGTAACATTGAGTGTAAGAGTTTATTTGAATATTTGTCGCTGTGAATCTGTGTAAAAACCCTACTGCGCACATTGACCCCTCTTGAGATAAGCCTGGCTGCTCAGCCACACTACCAACCTGTGTAGTACAGACTTGTACCAATGGTTGGGTTCCTATTGCCAGGAGGTCAAGGTTGCTGTAGTCTCCCAAAGGGTACTGCACACAATCCTGCCTAACATGAACCTACAAAGAGAAATGGTAAATAAAGTCAATTTCACTTTACTTTTCTTGGGAACAGTAGTTCACACATGAAAAGGTATTTAAACCTTATGAGAAAACTAAAGTATTTCTCTGTGACACTGCACTGAAGGTGCTGCGTGTCACCATACAAAAAGTAGATGCCTATGGAGTTTGTCAGACTCCAAAAACGGCGGAAACCTATAATCCAAATCCAAATCAGGTCAAAAAACATGAGTGAGAAAAAGGTCTCACTCGCTCAGGGTTAAAATGAAAAAGTCCAGAAGTCCAGCAAAATAGTTGAAGGTAATTGGCATGGAAATGAGAATTCTCTCTAACAAAGACCAATTTATATACTGAGATAAACCGGTATAGGCAGATTAAGCCTGCCCCCCTCCTCCCCCGCACCGCAGAAACACCAGAGGGCGGCAAGACCACACTCCGACTTTTTCGTACGAGGGCTGATATTACACAAACAATTCACAGCCTCACAAAATGAAAAGTGACCCGTAATTACTCCGTTACTGTAGGTTACTCAAGTTTACAACAAAAACGGATCACCAACAAACACAAACACAGATTGCTCGCAACCCCTCTATGTTGTACAAAGTAGGCTCTCAAGTGCTAACAGTGATGTTATGCAAAACCCAGACTCAAAGGCTAACAAGCCAACCGTCACTCTGTGAAGAATGTTCAAGTATATTCAACAATTATCTGCTGATAGTTAATTGCAAGAATGTAAATTCCCTATAGAGCTCAAAGGCTAAATCCCTGCAGTCACTCTGTGAAAAGTATTTGCAGTATGTTAAGCAATAGTCTGCTGATAGTAGCTTGCAGGAATGTCATTTCTCTACAGAGCTCAAAGGCTGAATTCCTGCAGTCACTCTGTAAAACGTGTTCACAATATATTCAACAGTAATATACTGTTGCTTGTAGGAATGTGATTTCCTTACGGGACTCTGAGGCTAAAGGCCCACATTCACTCTGTGGGCAATAATGATTTGTTCTGCAGTAAACCGCGGACAAATATTTGTGCAGAAAAAAGTCCTCACAGAGCTCAAAGACCAATTGCCCGCAGCGCCTCCCAAAGCTTGTTACCAGCACATAGAATTATTTCAATTCCGGGATCTGAGACTCAAGCCAAACTAGGAAGTGTATAAGTAGCGAAGCAGCTGCACAATTCAAAAGTGAAAAACAGATCAAAGGAAAACCCACAGTCTCTTGTCAATTTATCAACATGTTAAGCAAGTCAGAGTCTCGGATCCAGTTGCGGCTTGGACTTATGGACCAATTCCTGCTTCAGAAGTTGAACACAGAGAAAGGGGCTAAGCCGCAGAAGCGCGATGAGGCTTACCACATAATTGAACCGGCGGCAAAGAGGCACGCCCAAGCCGAGCGATGGCTGGAAAACGGCACTTGTAATCTTTAGCAGGTGCTTTGAGGCGAAAACAAAAAACGGCCAGCCTCCCACACGCACCTCTGCCCGCAGGCTGCAGACACTTGCTCGCCTGCTCATGTAGAAATAGTGGGAGGAGGCAATTTACTTGCACAGCTTGTAGAGAGGGAAAACACACGTCCAGGCAGTTGACTGCAGATTGACACTTGCTCGCCACACTTATAGGATGTTTTATTTCCTGTGTATAGGAGACTATTGGGATTTCTCTTGTTCTTGTCTTCACTCCATGGAGATATTTCTCTGGGTGCTCCTCCCAATTGACCATTTGACCATTATCTTACTAGGTTGGGTGTAGAGTATGCTGGCATAAGACGGTTCATCCTTCCTTTCCCTTTCCTATCTTGCTCATCCCTACTGGATGGCTTTACCAATTGTATGGTAGGGAGATCAAATCTGTTTAAGTGGCAATGTTTTGTCAGATGACCATACTCTCCAAAGGAATAATGCTTGGAGTCTAAGTTAAGTGATGGAAGTGTAATAGAGGGCATATCTCCCATTTCACTCCTTACCTCCATGGTGTCCACAACTGGTTCCCTATATTTGTTTGTCCGGCATCTCTCATCTTTGTAGGTCATGGTGGGGTGGTCCTGGGGTGAATGGTTCTTGCTCCCCCTGTCCCAAAGGGCAATCCCCTAAAGGGAATCTCAATTCTTCCCACAATGGATCGAGTTCCATTCTTGTAGGGGATGGGGGTCTAGAGGACAGCTCATCTTCCTCTTCTTCTGTTATTTTTAAGATGTTGATGTCCCATATAGCATCACAGGGTTCTTCTGAGGGTCTCGCCTTTCTAGAATCATGGGGGCATTTTAATAGGAAAGATGGTTCTGGTTTAATCCCTTTTTCAAGGAGAAAATCACCCTCACCCTCACCGGAGGGAGATATGAAAACTGGGTCCTCTGTGGTTTCACAGTATTGTACAGTTTGGTGGGAGTTCTTTATCACTGGGTCAGATGTCCTACTCTTCTCGGGGTGGTTTTCATCGGCCCCAGATCCCATTTTCCAATCGGAGAAACTCTTCACAGAAATTGGAACCTTGGGAAGATGGTTGTATCCCTGTGATCTGATCATACTTGACCTCCCTTTCTGAGGAGGGAAAGAACATTTTCTGCGGTCCCTCACCCTTCAGATAGATGCCCACAGTAATCTCTCTTGCTTTACCCATGGGTCTTGTTGGAGGGAAGATTACCATAACATGTCATATACCAGGCTTCCCATTAATTCTCCCCTCTTGATCTTAATTGGGGTCAAGGAGAAATTTAAGAGAACAAACTTCTGTTCATTCCCAGAGGAGAGGAGGGGTAGAATTTTCAACACTCTCTTCCTGTGGGCTACGAGATAAATGGCAAAACTGGTAGGGAAACCGATCTGTAAATCCAAACACACTATCATCTTGTCTCTCCCCGGCACCAGATAATCTCGTGTAGAAAAAAGGTGTTACATGTTTCCCTCTACCGTCTTCCTTACTGGCAGAATGGCTTGGTGGGTTAATGGTTGAAAAGCAACCCCCATTCTAGAATGTGAATAATTAAGGAGTTCACGGTTTCTTAACCTATCCTGACTTTGTGACTCTAAATTACTGAAGTGGGGTTGCTTGGCTAGTGTTCCTTGGGAAAATGACATACTGTGGAAAATAGGACACTGGTCCCTTCTTTTGGGGATGAAATAACTAATGGATCGGAGGGTCTGTTGCAAAGGTTTTCAAACTTGAGGGTCCCCTGGTTCTCCAGCATGGGGTCTGGTATGGATTCACATGCTCATGAATATTCCCCGTCGTCAGGCTGGGAATCCTTGGTAAAGAAAAAATCAGTTTCGTTTCTGATCTGTCTTTCTCAGTAGTAACCAATCACTGGTCTGTGGGTCATACTGCCCCCAGCCAATGACTGCCCTCTCCCTAAGCCCCGCCTCTGGCAGCCATCCTCAGATTTGGTAGCACGTAAAGTGGCAGTATGACCAAGTGAAGAGCCGCAGAGGGGTAGGAGGGAGGGTTGGCATGTGAATCCATGCCAGACCCATGCTGGAGAACAACAGTTACAGGTAAGTAACTTGTTCCTTCTCCAGCATGGGGTATGGCATGGATTCACATGCTCATGAATATAAGAATACATAGCAGTACACACATGCACAACCACGGGAGGTGGCAAGGCTCAACATTAAGCATGACATCAAAACTGAACATTAATCATTTCTTACCTCCTCACCAGGCTCACCTTAGGCGAACAGGTTGCGCAGCACTGCTTGGCCGACCCTGGACTCCTCCACGTAGCAGCCCTGCAGATGTCCAGCAGGGGCACACCAGACAAGAACAGCGTGGTAGCAGCGATAGCTCTGGTCGAATGGGCTCTCGGGCGCCTGGGCAACGGTCGATTTGCAGTGCATGATGCAGCTGGAGAGCCATCTGGAAATGGAAGCCTTCGAGAGAGCCTTCCCTTGGTTCACAGGTCCAAAGTTCATAAACAGCTGTGATGTCCTCTGAAAACTCTTTGTTCGGTCCACGTAGAACTTCAGCACTCTAGCTACATCCAGCGAGTGCAAAGCCCTCTCGGCCGGCGACAAAGGCGACGGGGAAAAAGACTGGTAACACCAAGGGCTCGTTGAGATGGAAGTCCGACGGCACGGTATACTCTCCTGCCAGGGCTTCTTGTGTTCATGTACTTGTAATTGCCTGGTGTACTCTCCTGCCAGGACTTCTTGTATTCACACACACTTGTAATTGTCTGGTATATTCTCCTGCCAGGGCTTTTTATATTCACACAGTGTTTCTCCCCTAGGTGTGCATCCCCTCTATTGCATAATATATCTTATTGATATATCATTCGATTTGTGTTCCCTGTGTGTTTGCATTCCATACATTCACATACTGATAGAGGTTTAGTTCATAATACACTTCCTTGTTTCACAATTAGGCTCTTTGATTTCTCACCTTCTGCTGCTTTCATTACTATTGTTCGTGTTGGGCGCAGTCACCGATATGCCCGGGGTTTCCACTATCCTTGGGTTGACTCACCAGCTCTTGTTGGCGTTCTTGGGCTTGTTCGCGGTCAAGCGGCAAAGGTGTGGAGCCTGCTTTCCTCTCATGACTGCTTTCTCTTTGTACTGGTGTCTCCCGCAGCTTCGCTTCAGCACGCCCACTTCAGTTCTGCTTCCGGTGTAGGTAAGGTACTGCTTTCTATGGTCGGTGAACACCCAGAGTCTTCCACCGGCCCTTAGCGTTTTCTGCAGCGCGTCCCGTCCTTCCAGTGTCTCCCTTCTCCCTGGATGGTGAGCCACCCTGCTTCACCACATCAGTTTGTGCTTCCAAGCTTCTCGATCCTCGCAGAGAGGTGAGACGTTCTCTCTCCAACAACAGCAGCCTCTAACAATTTGCCTCTGGTTTTAAATCTCTCGGGCAAATTGAAACAGTGGTTGCCTTTTACTGCATACAACCTTGATTTCTTTGTGTGTATATACTGTTTTACCTACCTTTTACTATTTTGACTTAATACATCTGTGTTGAAAAATCAAGTTTATTTTACCTATGTGCACAATTTATTGCTTGACAATTTCTTGTTTGTATTAATTTTACTTTACACCGAACCCCTGATCATCTTGGTCTAAGCCTTCCTGCTCAACCTCGTTACCAAGTGAGATTTTAGTTAGACTTTTATGGGTAACGTTTTGCAGGTTGTCTTTTCAGAACCTCAGTGAACAACAGAACAAATGACCCTTGGCATATGAAATCAGAACATCACTCTTGACAATCACAAATTATGTCAAAAAAATAAATGTATTTATATGCAACATTTCACAAATTCTTAATTACAATTATCGACACCCGCATTCACATACCACCATTCATTCCATCATTCACAACACAATATCACTCAATGCTCCAGTCTTTCACAACAGAATATACATCATTAATCAATTCTCCTAAATACTCAAATTTTTACATATATTTCAACACCCCTTTATATTGGCAGTAAGTGTTAATACATAACATCAAATAGCATCATGCTTATTCAATTTCACTCGACCTATGTTTCGGTCGTCAAGAGATAGGGTCTCAAATTGGGCCAGTCAATGAAGGCGACCTTCTTCAGGAGACGGATGGTTCTATTGCAACCACTCCGATTTGTCAAAAAGGTGGGGGATGTCGTCCACAAGTATATCTCCACACTAAATCATGGAGTCGAGTGTCAGCGATGGATTTTATCCTACAGAGGTAATGGGTTTTTCTATACCAAAGCTGATATGGTAGGTGATGGGCCCTAGAATTGGCTGATCACTGTACTTGTTCTTAGGTTGAAGGTAAGTACCCTGCTGCTGGTGATCCCATGCGAAAGTGCCCTTCTTTCTTACAAGAGAGAGAGTTTGGGCCCTGTTCTCCTGAGTGCTGAGTTATAGATTGGATCAGTTTGTAAACATTTATGAAAATACATGGATACAGTCCAATTTCATAGTACTGTGTTTATTACTAGTTTTCAGCCAACATGTGTTTCGACCCTCAGGGGTCTTTCTCATGGCGTGTAGATTATTTGCTGGGCCGTAGTGGATTCAGGTCCGGTGTAATGCAGTTGACCTGGTGTCAAGCGAGATCACATTAGGAACACCACCAGCCCCTCTGAGCTCTCAGCCAGACTAATCGGCCCATCATGGATTTTTAGGCCTCTTCAAGGTGTACCTTGACCAACGGGACACTCGTCCCAACCTGGCTTTATTGTGGATCTCGCATGACACCAGGTCGATTGCATTACACCGGACCTAAATCCATTATAGAAATTAAGTCTTGGTAAAACATTAAAATAACAGGAGATGCATGTGCAGGAGAGAAAATGCAGTACTGGCACATGAGCTGTAAAAATATATCAAGGAAAATAAGTTCCAAATGTAGGGGGCTCTCATCCCCTGCACACTATTTTAGGCCCAAACGAGCCAAACTGTTCAATATGTATAGGAAAATGATATTTAGAGAATAACCTACCCGTAGAAAATACATAAATATTAGTGGATAGATTTCAAAATGTGTTAATACAATAAGATCAACACAATAGTATTTCTTGTACTAACTTTTTTTATTTGAAAAAGACCCAGCGCGTTTCGAGAATTCCTCTCTTTATCAGGTGTGATTTTATCAAAATTATGGAAATACACCAAATAAAACTCAGAGTATATTCATATCATGTGCCAAATAATCAGAATGGCAACAAATATAATGGAAACAAAATAGGTGAAAACAAGTCGGCCCTAAGAGACTGGAAACAGCAATGTAGAGAAATCCTCAAACAGTTAGGGACGGATGAGACAACATTATGGAATAATCCAGATTTTGTAAAGAGAAAATTGCTGGACCATGACTGGATCTCAATTGGGGAGAGAAGAGCCTGTCAAAAATCCATGATAAATCAACCAAAAGAAGTAAAAAAACGGAATACTCTCCAGAAATATCTGGCATTGGCCCCGTGCAAGCACCTTAGAAAACATTATTTGATGTTTCGCCTAAATATTATTGAAACAAAAGAAATTCTGGGAAACAGGCGTGTGATATCAAAGGAAAACACTCTATGTCGACTCTGTGGAGAGAAAGATGAAACTCTAAAACATCTCATTCTAAGCTGTACTGAATTAAACGACCAACGGGACAGTTGCATGGGAAAGATGATGACAGATTACCAGACGTTGTCTGAAGAAGAATGGTGGAGACAACTACACTTGACCGAAAGCAAGCCACTGTTGATTGCAGTAATGCGATTTTTAGAGCATCTGCAGAAGTGCCTAAAATCAAATCCGGTAGTTGCCTAAAAACAGCGTCAGGTGCAACTACAGGTCAGGAGACCAACCGCACTGAAAAGACTGATAAGATGGATCTGTTGAGGTAAAGGTAGAGGAATTGGGGTTAGAAAAAACCTCGAGAAGTAGCTCAATGAGGTGATTAGTGAAAAAAAACTAAGGACGATAGAGGGAATGTTGACTTTATGTCAAAAGATAAAGTTTTTCAAAAGTTTGTATAAACTAAATGAAAATAATAATAAAAAAAAAATAAATAAATAATGAGATACATTTTTCGAGGAGAAATCATGAGTTTGAGAAATGTACCTCAGACGTCCCATGGTGCTGGTGGCACCAGTGTGATGAAGTAAATGGTAATCCTACGTGGCCAGTGTAAAATAACACTGCTCATGGTAGTGCAAAACAAGATAATTGTAATAAATGTGGGGTAATAAAAATCAATCAGTGGAATCATCTATCGCAGCTCCTCTAGTTCTGTGCCAACCCTGCAGTTATGCTTCCAAATAGATAAATACAGCCACAATCTTTAAGATGTCCTAGAAGCTATAAAAATGGATTACCAGATCAGTAACTAATCTGTGAACCTATCTTGGTTCCACAGTTCACCTTTGTAATCAGCCAACTTAAAAAAACTCACCTCATATGGGGTTCACACTATGTAATAGTGGAGGAAGGCAATGTGATCAAAACCGGTCCCAAATTAATTCAACTTCCATTTAGGAGTCCTAAAGATTCAAGCAATTATATCAGTGATTTCAAACATGATCTTGTGTATTGCTCAATAGAGACCAAATATTGCAAAAGTAAACCAAAGGTTAAGAACTCGCCTCGCCTGAGGTGTGTTGTCAGATAAGGAACAATCATATCAATTACATGGTCCCTGTTCAAAAGATATCTCATCCACACCTGTGTATGAAGCAAACAAATAATCAATCTAGTAAAGGGAAATCCCATATGTGGGAACCCTAATAGAATAGAGGAAGCCCCTGGAGCCAAGTCGCGCTTACTCTTGATGTGAAGTAGAAATCCAATCTTTAACATTCGCGAACCATAAGAGTTTTTGATAAAATTGATGGAAATGTAGTTCCAAAATGGCCGCTCTTTAAAGTACAGTGCTGTGAGGCCGTAATGACTTAATTGCGTAATGACAGCGATGATATCATGAAAGTAAACAAAGTATAAGATGTGCCATGTGCACAATCTAGGTCCACGTTGCTATAATCTGATTTTTGCCATAAAATGCACATTTCCTGAGCAATCTATATAATCGAAGACTAAAGTGCATGACAGTGCTGTACCTTGCTATTAGAAACCATGTGGCAATCCCCCAACTGTATTACTAATGTGGCTGTTAAACTCCATAAGTCTTTAAGATAAAGAATGTCATGGATTCGTAGTGCAAGACTTGATTACTGTAAAGCCCTGTTAGCTGTGTATCTAAGAAAAGCATGCATGCCCTTGAGGTTGTGCAAAATGATGCTATCCACATCATAAAACAAGTTGCACGAGGGGAACATGTTACAGCACATCGAAAATCACTTCATTGACTCCCAATTGAGGCCATAGTACAATTTAAGATGGTTGTTTTAGTTCACAAGGCAGTCCACGGCGCAGCACCAAATTACCGGAAAAAGAGAATAACTTTCTATCAGCCAAACAAAATACTGCGCTCCAACAACACTATGAATTGCCCACACCCAAAGCAGTTGAAAGCTAATGGTAAACCATTTCCATATATTGCATCTGTTGCATGAAATGCTTTCCCTACACACCCTTTGCCTTGCAATAAACCTACTGTCCTTTCGGAAGGTCCTGCAAACATTCTTGTTTGGATAAATATGAACATTTCCTCTCTCTCTGCCCAGTATTAGTTGATTTCCTATGTTTTATGTTTCTTTTTTGAGTTTTTTTGTCATACCCGGATGCCTGTTGGGTTTTCAGCATGTAATAAAATAAATATGAAAACTTATTATAGTGCACACCTGTGGTCTACTTTAAAAAAGGAGGTGTAGCACATTGTACTCAGTGGATTTATGATGTTCTGCCTTAAATGATGTGGACTAATATCATCGTTCAAACCTGGGCGGTGATGGAGTATCCTAACAAACCGTATATATGTACATTATCCATACTCATGTCCAACTTAAACTTCAAACATACCATATGTGAACTAACTACATATGTATAATGTGCACAATTATACTCGCAACCATAGACTGTGAGGATGGTCAGTTTAATAGATGCAGTAAGTACTAAGATCCAGCACAGTGTTCATACTCATAATCTCCTTAAGCTTAGTTGTACTATGTGTAAGCAATGAATATCTGTGAATTGCACAGGCATATTACCTGGATTTCAAGTTTGAAAATAGTCCAATAAATTTAGTGGGAAAAGTAATACAGTTCAGTGATTTCACATATGGTCCTTGCAGTTTCCTCACTCATCAGAGTGTACAAACTAATCTACTGTTGGGTCAGAGCCGTAGTTCAACCCAAAGCTCCAGAGGTATATGCATAACAAGTAAAAAATGTTATTGGGAATTGGGTAGGGGCACTTTCACAGTGGGGGTGAGGTTAGGAGTCCAGAAAAGGAGGGTGTACAGGTTGCGTGGGCTGTGGGCCATAGCAGGCATTTTAATTTGAGGGCATTTTCGCCTAGGGGCGGAAATGACTAGACATTGCATTTCTCCAGACTGTTCTTGTGAAAGAGAAGTCTGCACAATAGCTTTTGCTGTTATGATCCGTGACATCAACTGCAGTCACTAAGGTTGTCGTCACTTACAACACATGCCAAATTTCATGGGTTTTGTTGCAGGACATGCTTTCACCTTAACTGCCTTGTAACAAAAGTGATTTCACAGACTATACACCCCATACACATACAGAGACCTTTACAACAGAGAATACATTAATTCTCATAATTTGATGCCTCATTCTTGTTCTGTTCACATAAACTTTGAAAAGTGTTGCTCTTTTATGGCCTTATGAACATCAATGAGGTACCATTAATCGAGTGATGAACCGAGCAGCAAGTGCAATAGTAGCACATTGGAAGTCTCATTTGTTTTGGGGACAGCAGTTACAATGTGATCAAGTCACTGCAATAGTGTAGAGAAGTGACTATTTTACTCACCATCATGCAAAAAGAGGGAGAGGCACACTTGCATGTCTAGGGCAGAGTGATGTTGTTTCAGCACTCCTCTATAATGATGTCCCTGACGTTTGGTGTTAAGATAGCCCTGGACGTCCTGTAGTGATAATCCAGAACTCTACATTGGGGTTTCCGTTGCAAAATTAAGTCTTTGTGCTGATGAGGCCCGATTAACAACTAACGCAAGTGCTAAAGGGAAAAGTGTGTGTCTCTCTGGGCCGAAACACGTGTCGACCACCTAGTGACTACATTGAACTTCTTTGTTCTTTCCTTTTGTTTGATATACGTTTTTTGTGTGTTTGTTTTTTATGTCAATTTGGAATGAATACCTGTTTGATATATATAATAATTGTTGTATCACTGTGTTTTTGATGTGGACCAAGTAGTTGGGTCTACCAGAGGTCATCAGTGTTGAGTGGAAAGGGAGGGGTAATCGGTTTCCCACTTTTTTGGATGGTACCATTATTCCTCCATTCTCCTTGTTCTCTCTGACCTTAGTTTGAAAAAGGATCCCAAGTAGTGACAGAGTGACCGTAAACAAAGAGTGAGGGGGCTGACGGAGAGAGGCAGCCTTTCAGATTTTTTTTATAGGCCTAGTTGATGCCATGTTTGTTGACATTTTGGTTTAAGTAGTTTATCAAATTATATTTTTTCATGCCCCTTTGTTTTGGATTCCTTCACACTTCTTTACCCTTCTCCCTTTCAGAGGCAGTTCATCCCTGTAAAGATGAGCAGCAGGCAGTTCTGGATTTACACAACACAGTATGTTGTGATGTACCTGGGAAGTTTGACGGTGCTACTATGTCTCTCCTTCTTCCTACTCAACTCCTGGGATTTCATCCCTGCAGTCTATGGCTTCATGTAAGTATTTCAAAGATTGCAGGGCCCCTGCAATCAGGAGTGCGGAGGGCAGTGCTCATTGTAAGCTGAGCTTAGGTGTTGAGTCTTTTTAATGGTTCATGTCTGCTTTGGGGTGCCTTGTAAGGCCCCATGGCTATCATTTTCCTGAATGGAAGTTGATATTTTAACAACCTCCGTTTTCTTGGAGTATGACCCATTGCATTCAGCACTATTTTCAAGCTTCTCCTAGGACTCAGAATTGTATTTGCCTTTTATGACGATCCATTTATTGTTACATGATATTTATTCATTAGAAGCATACAAGGTAAACCATGAGAATACTATTGCTCACAATGTCACAGGGTAGGTGTTAAATGATGTTCTAGGGCTCTCCAAGACCAAATGTGACATGAGACTAGTTTTCTGTTGGAAATTCAGTGCCATTGCACCCTATCGTGATATTTCAGCTAGCAGTAGCTTCTTTGATTTGTAAGCAGACAGTGAATGAATGTGTGGCAGTGATATTGTAGTGCTCTATGCTATTAAGGCCGGTGTAGAGTTGAAATAAGACTTCCATTAAATGGATGTGGTACACGGTCTGAAGGGGAGATGGAAATCTGCTATTTGAAGTTGGCCTAAGAACTTGATCCTTTCAAGAAATCATGAACTTGTTCCAAACTACAAGATGCAAGTCACAGAGTGGTCATTCAATATAAGGCTTGAATACTTCTGGCCTAGGCCTGCCTACACCATTTTTAGTTTTGGCTCGAATGTGGTGCTTTATCACCACCTATAAGTCGAAATGAATGCATCGGAGTACCACTAGGAAGAGATGGCATATGTCACCCATTGACTGCCCATGGCCTTGCTAATCCCTTAGGCCATTCCCACCCTTTCCTGCCCCACTCTGCCAAAACACACCCTCCTGGGATCTCTTTGTGCTATCTTTATCAAGCCTTCAAATCAAACTTTGCACTCAGTGATTGCCAGTTTTTTTTTCAAAGCAATCATCTGAGTGCTAACTGTTTAATTGGTACTGTAAGTTAGTGAAACATGCACTCTGTATCCAAGTAACATGACTACAGTGGTTTAAAAAATATTATTTGATTCCAAGATGGCTGCCGCAAACTAAAGTTGCCCGGGCGTGTGCTCTGTCCTGATGAAATTGAATTAAGGACAAGGGCCTCTCTAGGGAGCACCATATTGCCTCCAAACCGGCTCTAGTGACCCCATGTAACCCAGATGGGTGGTGGTCTCCACTGGGGCCGCAACAGGGGACGGAAAGCATAGAAGTAAGGCTGACCCTCTGCTGGAGCGTGGCCGGACAGGAGCAGGCAGCGGATTATCCCACGGCACCGAGATATGAAGGTCTCCTGATCGTATTGCAAGTATAGCAAAAATCTGTTGATTGGAGCCGCATCACGTTCCTACAAGAAGGCACCAGAAGGTCTGTAAGTGGAGTTTGGACGCTCCCGGCCTGGCCATCGGCGGGGCTCGTTGGCCTTTCGTGTGCAGGGGATATTCTTTTTATAGAACGTGGTCGCTCTGGCCGAGATTTTGGACTGATGGGACTGTGAGCTGGGGTGAGGACCTGCCAAATAGAGAAGCCTTCGACAATTAAGCTACACAGACACGCCTTTGGGAGGAATGGAGTAGGTTATTTTGTGCTTGGAGTTTTGCCTCAATTAACCTATTAATACAATTGGAACAGCGCCCTGATCCCACCATATAGCAAATAGGCCCAGAAGACATAATAGCCTGCTCATGCCGAGGTGAAGAAAGAAGCACAGCCCAGCAGGACATTTCCAAGCTTCACAAACGACAAATGCATTGCAGAGACTGTGGACAATGGGCCGGACGACGCCCTCGCCTGGACACATTTCTGCAGCTGGTTCCAATGAGGAGCAGGGCACCCAAGCTTTAGATATAGCTGCTTCCAGAGAAGACTTTTCATCCAGCTTTCAGGAATTCCAGGAAAAGTTCACGGCCACGTTCCAGCTGCAGGTTTCACAGCGGAAATTAGGCAGTCATTGTCCGACTTCAGTAAGGAAATGTCCCCCCTCGGGGAGTGTGTGGACACTAATAAGCGGGCTATTGCAGGAATTAGCACGGGAAAGTAAACAATCAGATTTGCTTTTGGACGATCTGGTCAGGATTACATACAATCTTGAAGTTCAAACTGAAGACCTGGAAAATAGATCTAGATGCTCTAAAATACGAATCAGAAATCTTCCAGAAACGGTATTGGACATGGAATGAAAGGATACTGTAATACATAACTTTACAGACTTAATTGCAGGTGAGGAGGTCATCAATATTCTGCTTGATCCCGTACATAGAACGTGCCCGAAAAGAACTGATCCTGGCGTTCTCCCCCGTGATGTCCTAGTGGCTTGCACACTATGCTGACAATAGGAACATATTTTCAGGGAAGCATGGGTGTCGTCCCCAAAATGAAATCCAGCTTTTATCAGGATCTGTAGCAGACTCTTCAGAAACGCAGTGAGTTGCAACCAGTGGTACAAACATTACAGTTCTGAGAAATTAATACACATGGACATTTCCTTTTGGTTTGGTTTTCTCCTTGGATGGCCGACAACACAGAATTAAGTCTTGTGAAGCTGGCATGGCCCTATTTCAAAGTGAAGAGGTTTCTTCTACGGGCCCTTCGAAGGTTACTATGGTTGCGCTGCTCAGCAATCCAAACCTGGGGAATGGTCAATTTCCACTCAACTACGAAGGGGAAAAAGGGCCATGCTTCAAGAGGAATGGAAGGCACGTCTCGGAGGGTCCAACCCAAAACCACTGGAATAAAGAAAAGTACTTGGCAGCTGTTAGCACAGAACTAATGAAGCACAGAAAGGACACTTTGAAGCTTGCATGGACGGAGCACACAATCTTGGAATGTAACTGTTCAGGTAACAGATGGGGGTTTTAAGTTACCTTACATGTTGCCCTGGAGATAAAGATGACTCACGGCTGGGGCACGCTAGGTACCGTGGATCACACCAGGGGACATTGCTTGGGTGGGGGTTAGGGGACAGGTGTTTGGGGCGAGTTGGGTTTAGGTGGGGGGTTTCATTAGGTGGAGGGAAGTTAGAGGGGTGTCCCGTGACACATAGTTAGTAGAAGTATTGTATTTATTGTGTTTATATAGCGCTTTAATCCAAAACGCTTTACATTTTAACCACTGGATACATATAACATTATAACAGTAGAAGCAATTTACAATTATGAATCAAACCAACAAAACAGTAAGTAGAGCAATTAAACTGTGAGGGAAGGGTGAAGAGGGGACGGAGGAGGGAAACAGAGGGGTATAAGGGCGAGAATGGTTGAGGGTTGAGGGAGGGGAGGTAGAGGATCATAGGGAAGAGTCAAGGGAAGGAGAGGGAATGAGAGGCGGGGGGGGTTTCATGGCGGGGAATGGAGAAGGAGAGATTTCAGGGAAGTGCAAAAGGAGGACAAGGTAGGTATACAGCGGATTGAGAGAGGTAAGGAGTTCCAGTGCAGGGGGGGGCTAGGAGCTGGAAGGAGCGGAAACGGGAGGGGGCACATGGGGGAAGGAGGAACAGTGAGAAGGAAGTGGTCAGCTGAAAGTAATGTCAGTTATGCAAGAGTGGTATATGTATATGTGTTGGGCTAATTCAAATATTTAACGTTAAATATTAGAGGCCTTAATGCAGCGGCGAAACGCAGAAAGATCGAGGCCGTCCTGGGGCATTCCCAACCTGATTTGGTGGTGCTTCAGGAGACCCAGATTCAGGTGGTAGATGGATACAAATTGCAGTTTTGTCACTTTCCGGTCATGCTGCAAGCAAATGCACCAGAAAAAATGTGCAGGGTTCTGATAGCAATAGGGTCTAGACTCCAATTCAAAGTGATCCTCTTTATGAACCTTGGTGCGGGTTTTTATTTGTTTGCAATGTAGGCACTGGGCCCTAGGAGACTAACAGTGGCTTCAATATATACCCCCAGTACAGGCCAAGAGGGCGTTTTTAAAGTCAACCCTCACACATTTGGAATCCTTTCAGGAGGGGGAAATCATACTTTTAGCAGACCTCAATATGGCTTTGGATCCTTCCCGCGATTGGAGCATAGTCACCTGCTTCACCTAACCCCCACCCTCTAGCGCCTTGGTACACTCATTTGCTCTGTTGGCCGTGATTAATGTTTGGCCAGCTCTCAAAGGATCTGAGAAAGGATATACATGTTGTTCACATGTCCGCAGTTTGGAACTTTGATGGCTCTCGAATGGATCACTTACTCTATAGAGGGTGAACAATCGAAATGTACACAAGGCTGTGCCTTAGTTTTGACTTTTCTTCAGAATTACTATATTCGAGGGGATTGGGTCCTCCGACGTATTCCATATCTATGACAGGTAATGTCCACAGCTGTGCTGCTTCGGAAAATCTTTGGCGTCTGCGTCCTACGTCGATGAAGTCAATGCGCCGTCCCCGAGGACCTCCTCCAACGGCCGACGTCACCTGATAAGTAGGACGCACAACGCCCATAGCCTAAGTTCCGTTTTTTCCGCGAACGTGTTCGCTTCGTGAATCTCGGGAACGCCTCGACTAGTTGGAGTTTGCTGTTTTCTATTCTCGGTTCGTTGAACCTGTTCGGTTTGTTGTGAAGACCTGTTCGTGGCGATGTCTTTCTCGTCTTCAACCCCGCGTCCGGGCTTCAAGAACTGCGGGGACTGTGGGTCCAAGATGTCGGTCACGGACTCGTATGATGCCTGCCTCTGGTGCCTTGGGGAGGCCCACGATAGGGACGACTGTGTCGACTGCCAGTCGCTCACTGCAAAAGCCTTGCGGGAACGCAAGAAGAAGTTGTCGGTTGGCCGGGTGTCTAAGCCCCAGAAGTCGAGGTCTGCGGGGCTTTCGACAGATGACTCGAGGGGCGACTCTCTGCGTCATCGTCGGAAGTCCGGTGGGTCTCCTTCCAGGAGTCGGTCTCGCCACTCCTCCGCCTCTTCGAGGAATTCCAGGAAGTGCCGGCATAGGTCGCCTTCCCCGTTCTCTTCTGAGGACTCCGCCTGCCGGCAGGTTGCTTATCCCTCCATGCAAGCGACACCGGAGGAATGGGCTTCCTTCGGGAAGCAGATGTTAGCGATTCTGGAATCGCAGGGCACCGGTCCGTCCGCGCCTCAGAGTGGGGTCGGTCGGCACCGGTCGAGAGACACCGCTCGTACGCCTTCGGGCTCGAGTGGTCGGCACGGCTCACAGGAGAGGTCCCGCTCGGACAAGGGTAGCATTTCTCGCCATGCCCGTTCCAGGTCCCGGTCCTCGACGCGCTCGAGACCGTGATCCTGTGCCGTCTTCGAAGAAGACGTCGACGCCTGTGGCGCCGAGGCCGTCGATGATTTCTCTCGAGGCTCCGCCTCCGAGGGGGTCGTCGGCGCCTAGGTTGTCGAGAGACACGCTCGGAGCTCCGGCTTCGAGGGCTGTGTCGACGCCGCCGATGCTGGCGGCGCTGCAGCTGACGTCGACGCCTTTTCTGTCGACGCCGGCGCCGACTCGTTCGGCGCCCTCGACGCCTTTCGAGGCGGTGGTGTCGGAGGGGCCCCGTGGCACGGGGTTTGCCCCTAGAAAGGCTATGGCTAAGGTCCGGCACTGCTTTGGTCCGCAGAGGTCTTCCTCTCCCCGTCTGGAGTACATTTCAGAGGGTGATGAGGGCTCTGATGGCGGCCTGGTTCCGGTTACGGTTCCAGATGACCTTATCTCGAGCCATAGCCAGTTTGATGACTTGAGGCAGTCGCTGCATGATGCCAGTGGACTGGACACCTCTCCGGAGGTGGAATTTTGTCGGCCGGAACCTGGCTCTCATGCCGATTCTTCATATCGGCGCCTTATGTCTCGGGTTACCGAGTACTTGGGTTGGTCAGCTCCCCCAGGGGAGTTCGTTCAGGATGATCTCACAGACATCCTTGATCTCGGTCCACCCACTGACCCGGTTTTGCCTTTTCATATGGCTCTGCAGAGAAGGGTGGCGGCGGCTTGGACTGCTCCGGAGAGTCTCCCGGCAGTGGGCAAGTCTTTGTCGCGAAAATACCATCCAGCCAGTAGCGACTCCTGCTCCTTGTCTAGGCACCCCACCCCGGAGAGTTTGGTGGTGCAGGCGGCTACGGCCCCGGCAAAGCAGGCGTCGTATCCTACCATCCCTCTGGATAGGGACGACAAACGTTTTGACGGCTGGGCGAAGAAAGTGTTTTCTTCGGGGGGGTATGGCGCTTCAGGCGGCCAACTCCATTTGTGCCTTGTCTCGTTTCACACACACTCTGTGGAACTGTGTTGCATTAGCGGCTGATCATATTCCCGAAGGGGACGAACGGGATGGTTTCCTTGCTATGGTTCAGGATGGCAAGGATGCTATGTGTGAGGCCGTTCAGTCGGGTTTGGACTTGGCGGATTGTGTCAGTCGGTCCATGGCGGCGAGCACCGTAATACGCAGGTTTGCGTGGTTGAGGAAGTCTGGGTTTGCTCCTGATGTGATGTCCCGGCTCCTCAACATGCCTTTTGACGGTGAACACCTTTTTGGCAGCAAGGCTGACGAGAGCCTTGAGAGGTTGCAGACATCCAAAGCTGCAGCGAAGTCGTTGGGCGCTGCAGTTCGCCAACCTCCGCCTTTTCATCCTAGGGGACAGCAATGGAGGGGTGGTTGTTTTCACTATTACTCGTCCTTCAGTAAAGTGAGGGGAGCTAGCAGTCAAAGAGGCCATCGTAAGAGTGCCAGAGGTGGACACAAAGGTACTCGAGGTGCCAAGGCCGCTCGGGTAGTTGCCTCTTTGCCCTCAGGCAATACTGCAGCCGCTACCACTCAGTCATGAGGCCAGGTCCCATGGTTCGCCGGTTGGGGGAAGGCTGGCGCAGCATCTTGTAGAGTGGCAAGCCATTACTTCGGATGTGTGGGTTCTGGAGATCATAACCCACGGCTACCGTCTTCCTTTTCGGCAGAGGCCTCACGACAATCCACCAGGGAACCTCTCTTTGAAGAGTCCGGATCCGCTCCTTGCGCAGGAAATTCAAGCCCTGCTGGAGAAAGGTGCCTAGAACTGGTGCCTGTAGCGGAGAGGAACAAGGGATGGTATTCCCCTTATTTTTTGATTTTAAAGAAAGGCGGGGGATTGAGACCCATCATGGACTTGCGCGGTTTGAACAAACTCCTCGGGAAGGACAAGTTCAAGATGGTGACTCTTTCTCAAGTCCTCCAGGCCCTTCAACTTCAGGACTGGTTGGTGTCTCTCGACCGCAAGGATGCTTACTTCCATGTGCCGATCCATCCCAAGCACAAGAAGTACCTGAGGTTCGCACTTTCATTTTCGGGTCCTGCCGTTCGGATTGACCTCCGCCCCGAGGGTTTTCACCAACCTCATGGTGGTGGTGGCAGCGCATCTCAGGAAAGGGGGGATTCACGTCTACCCCTACCTGGACGATTGGTTGATCAGGGGGAGCTCTCCTGAGCAAGTCCTGGATTATCTGTCCGTCACCTGCCACTCCCTTCACAGGCTGGGCTTCTCCCTCAATTTAAAGAAGTCCAATTTGACGCCAACACAGCGGCTCCAGTACATCGGAGCAGTGCTCGACACTTCCCTGGGGCAGTGTTTTCCTCCCCAGGTGAGGGCTCTTCACATTCAGCAGATGGTGCACAAGTTTCAGCATGCCCAGACACTCCCACCGTTCGAGTTATTGAGGTTGCTCGGCCTCATGGCATCCTGCATTCTTCTGGTGCCAGAGGCTTGTCTGCGGATGAGATCTTTGCAGTGGGCACTCAAGCTCCAGTGGTCTCAGTCCTCCGGCAGGCTGTCGGACCCTGTTCAGGTGCCGCCCTCGGTAGCCCAGGACCTTCTGTGGTGGGCCGTCAAGGGCAATCTGATAAAGGGGGCCCCATTTTGGCTGCCCTGGCCGGAGGTGACGATCGTGACGGACGCATCCCGCACAGGATGGGGAGCTTATGCCAATGAGATGAGTCAGCGGTCGTTGGTCTCCGTCGGAGTCCAGACTCCATATCAATCTGTTGGAGCTAAGGGCCGTCAGGCTAGCCCTGAAGGCTTTTCTGCCAACTGTGCGCGGAAAGAGTGTCCTGATTCTAACGGACAACACGGTGGCCATGCACTTCCTCAACAAAAAGGGGGGGGGGGCAGGGTCACTTCCGCCATTCAGGGAGGCGATGCAGCTCGAATTCTGGGCCACCCAGCAGGAAGTTTGGATCTCGGCTGTTCATCTGGCTGGAGACGACAACGAGACGGCGGACGCTCTGAGCAGGCAGAGCTCGATCTCTCACGAGTGGGAGCTGGCTCAGGAGATTCTCCTGGAGATCTTTGCCCTTTGGGGGACCCCTCAAGTGGATCTCTTCGCCTCCAGTGCAAAAGGTTTTGCTCGCGGGAATTTCGCGGCGGCGCTGTCCATCTTTAAGCGCTCGTCTGAAGAGTGTTCCTATTTTAAGATTCCTTTAATTTCGCAGTTTTTGAAAGGGCTCACTAATGTGTTCCCTCCGTCACCTTTTTTGGTGCCAGGTTGGGATTTGAACCTTGTTCTTAAGTTTCTTATGGGTGCTCCGTTTGAAACTTTACATTCTTGCCCTTTGAGGCTGCTGACTCTGAAAACTGTTTTTGGTTGCGGTTACTTCCGCCCGCCGAGTGAGTGAGTTACAGGCACTTTCAGTTAAGCCACCCTTCACTGTGTTTCAGAAGGACAGGGTTGTCCTTACGAGTTCGTCCTTCTTTTCTTCCGAAGGTGGTTTCGGATTTTCATTTGAGCCAGAAGGTGGTTGTTCCGGCGTTCTATCCTCCTCCACATCCTGGTAAGGAAGAGGAGAGGCTCCATAGGCTTGATCCTAGGAGAGCGTTGAGCTTTTATATCTCGCGCATGTCCCGGGTCAGAGTGGACGATCAACTTTTCATTGGTTACGCTGGAAAGCGTTTGGGACAAGCTGTGACGAAAGAGACTTTGTCTCGTTGGATTATTTTAGCTATCTCCGAGTGTTACCGCTTGGCGGGTAAGGACCCTCCGGCTGGCTGGCGGGCCCATTCTACCAGAGGAGTGGCTGCGTCTACTGCCCTGCAGAGGGGAGTTCCTATTCGTCACATCTGTGATGCAGCCACCTGGGCTTCAGTACATACTTTTGTACGTTACTATTCCCTTGATTCCATCAGAGGGCAAGATCTGGCCTTTGGCAAGGCAGTTCTCTATTCCGCAATTTGATTGGGCATGCTAAATTTGTATTCTAAATTCTTTCCCACCTCCTTGCTTGGTACTGCTTTGGGAGCCTGTCATAGATATGGAATACGTCGGAGGACCCAATCCCCTCGAAGAACAAGTTACTTTCTTACCTGGTAACGTTCTTTTGATGGGATGGTCCGACGACTTATTCCATATCGCTTCCTCCCTGCCTTCCCCGCTGCAGAATTTCTTTTGCGATTGCAGCTTGCGTTCCGCAAGGCCTTGTGTCAACTGGCAGAAAACTGGTGGCACACGTTCTGGGAAAAAACTATAACTGAGGCTATGGGCGTCGTGCGTCCTACTTATCATATCGGGTGACATCGGCCGTCGGAGGAGGTCCTCGGGGACGGCGCATCGACGCAGGACGCAGACACCAAAGATTTTCCGAAGCAGCACCGCTGTGGACATTACCTGTCATAGATATGGAATACGTCGTCGGACCATCGCATCGAAAGAACGTTACCAGGTAAGAAAGTAACTTGTTCATTTCTCATATTGCCTTCAGAAACGTCGAATTCTTGGTATCGTGTGACTGATTTTTATTGTTTGTTCCAATATATGTGGGACGCGGCTAGAGGAGAGGGAGTGGGTTTGGGGTGGGGAGGGTTAGGTAATGTTAACAGTTAAACAAAATAGTAATAAAAAACACGAAAAAAACAATAATTCGGACTTGTATTATTTTACGTTCTGGAACTTGTAGTTTTCCTTTTAGGATGTGGAAAATTAAGCTACACCACTATTCTTCAGGCTTAGCATGTTATGTTTCTCTAAGGATTTACATATTGAAGTGATATGAGATGTGTATTTTGTCATTAAACTATCAGAGCTCTGAACCTTCTTGTGACGATGCATGAGAAGGCATTGCAGTTCTGCTTATCACTTTGGATTCTGGGACTTGTAGTAGTTTTTTTTCTGTACCATTTGAAATTGAGGAAAGTCCAAGAATTCCAAGCAAAATTAGATCAGGGTGGTATACTCATGCATAAAACAGGAAACCTGAGACCTCTGCTCTATAAGTGTCAGGAACCTTCGGAATTCCCCTTGGTGCCTGGGGTCCAGATGGGTACAGTACAGAAGATGTTATTCCGTGCATCTCCCAAGATGGCGGCGCATTGCTCCTGCCGCTGCATCATACAGTCAAGTGTATTTCAAAATGGCGCCTTGCCGGCACCGAAGACTGAGAAGGAAAGTCAGCTGCAGTTAAAAGGCTTCCTCCACGGTAAGCAGATGCGTTGGTTTGTTGTTCATAGCATTATGCTAGTCTAATCTGTTTCTCTCTGTTCTTTGCTTCTCACCTTAATTCCTGTTCCTTCCAAGGTACAGAGCCTGTGCTGGTCCGGTTGAGCTTCCTTCTTCCGTCCTTCTCCATGGGTTCGCCCTTTTCTTGGTCTCTCTCGGTTTCCCTCTTCCTGCCTTCCACTGGATCACGCTGCCGGTTCTCCTGCGGATTCGCCCTCTGAATTCTTACGGCTCTGGTTCGAGTTGTTGCGGGCTACAGTTCCTCCTACTCTGCAGCCGTGGTCCGTAGCAGTACCATACCCGCTTCCCATCCAGCATCTTACGCCGACTGCCAAGGGTTTTTCTGCCCAAAGAGGGTTTTTTCCCCGAAGCAGATCTCCCACAGAGTTGTCCTGGCTCTTGTCTTCCACCAAGAGAGCCACGCAAGTTCTTGGGGAGGTTTTGCGTGTTCATCTGGCTGCGTCCAGGATGAGAGAGCAGGTTAGTGCTTACGTTGTGCTAACAATAAGACATTATTGTAATCCCTAAGATTTAAATGTCTGTGCCTATTGGTGCTTGGAAGGTATGTGTTCAAGTGCTGAAACTATAGCATGAGTTAAAATCACAGATTTTCTGTTTAACCAAAGTGGTATTTCAAGTCATAAATTAGTTTTCAAAAATTGATTAGCAGAATTTTTGCTAATTAAATTGTTCTTGATTAGCAAACAAACTTATTTGATTAGCAATTTTGTGATACTATTTTAAATGCCACCAGAAGTTATTTGTACGCAAGACCTAAAATTGGCAACAATACAGCTTTTGTTTGTACCGCTGAAGTAAGACATTAGTGAGAGGAGTCTGTAAAATGTAAAGGGTTAGGTGCATGAATGGGCACAAATAAATAGATCTAATTAGAAAGGCTCTAAAACATGATTTAGTGCAAGGCTCTGTGCAGCTGGGTGCAGTCATTGTTGAACAGGGCAGTGTCTTTTTTATTTTGTATGTTTGACCCATCATTTGCTGTGTAAATAGTTTCATAAAGACAAAATGTTCACAATGCTAAAAGATGGTCATAGTCTGAGACTAAGTACTTTGTATGGTTTAGCAACAGCCAGGGTAATGGACAACTTCAGGTGGACAAGATGACCCTTGCCTGTCATTGATATCAACTGCTTTCAATTTAGAGTTAATTACCACTTTAGGGAAAAGCGACCTAGAGACATATGTCCGAGTGTTGTTCCAGGAGATACTTGGGGACGAGGCAGTGGATCTCACATTAGACCACATGCATAGGGAGTTCTCCAAATTCCAGATGAGACAAAACCTTCTCCCAGATGTCCTGGTGTGTGTTAATTTTTTTTAAACGAAGGACCTCATCTTTCAGAAGGCTAGAGCGATGGGGAACCTACTGTTCCAGGGATCAACCCTGCAGCTGTTTCAGGATCTTTCCCAAGGCACAGTACAGCGGCACAGACTAATGAGGCCTCTTAACAACTGGCTCTCAGAGAAGGGGGTCAGTCCTAAGTGGGGTTACCCATTCCGAATCATGTTCCAAATGAACAGGACCGAGCACCAATTCACATCTCTTTGTGTGGCAGTGGAGACACTAACGATCCCGGAAGCGGATATACACTTGCCAGATGGGAGTGCTTCTGAGACCTCAGCAGCCCAATTGTCTCGATCACATTCAAGGAAAAGTAGACGTTGAGAGCGTAGGAGGCCCTCTATGGACAAAAGTGAGAAGAGCAGGGATACCAAGGCTCCTGATTGAACAGCGAGGTTGGTGAACGAAGTCGGTTTTGGCTCTCACAGAAGCCATGGGGTGAACGTGGGTTGTTAAACACTTTGAGACTACGATGTGAGGTGGCAGGGAGCTAGTGAGGACAATTGCAGAGGCTGTAGCAGACTGTTTAATTTTCAATCATTCATACCTATAGGGGCATCAGGAGTACATGCCCTTTTTCAGGCAGGTTGCTTGTTGGTCACCCCATAATGGGTAATTCTGATTCTTGTTTTATTTGTTCCTTTTTGTTGCGACGTTGTACATCAAATATCGTTGTGGGAGGTGCTATACAGCAGAGAACTAGAACGTTGAGCAATATCCCCTTGAAGGAAGAGGGTATTGGGAGGCTGTAATGTTGGGTGGCATGTTGTCTATGGGGGAGGATCCGACGTGGTGAATTCAGCCACTGTTTGTGCTTTGGACTTACCTGCATCACTACAATGTTAAATATTTTTTATAGAAATCCATAAATGTGCAGGGGCTAAACTCCCAGAGAAGAGGAAAAGCGTTCTCTCCAAACTAATTGACCTTAACGCAGATATTGTCCTGCTTCAAGAGACCCTTCTTTTGCAATGAGCTGAGATAAGGATGAGATCACGCTGGTCTCCGCATCAGCATTTTGCCTCCTTTTTGGTCAAGAAAGCGGTAGTAGCTATCTTGATAGTTAAGACTCTACATTTTGAGCAAGGGCGGGTGATAAGAGACACCCAAGGTAGATATATAGTGGTAAATTTGCACATAGCGGGAAAATATCTCACGGTTGTATATGTGAATGGTCCCAATCAGCATCAAAATCGGTTATATACCCATTTGTTTCCTCAAATCGCGCACATCCAACGGAGAGAGCTGGTAATAGGCAGGGATTTTAATCTAGTGCTAGATGGTAGCCAAGATAGTTCGGGTTTGGGGACCTCAATGTAGATGGCTATGGCGGCCCCTCTCAAACACGCTGTAGCTGTCATGAATTTGATTGATACGTGTCAGAGCCTTCATCCCCAGCATCAGGACTATTCTCATTTCTCACACGTACATCATACTTACTCCGGAATTGACTATATTTTGGTATCTCATTCCTTGTTAGCAGGGATCTCGTCAGCCACTATAGAGGGAGCACTAGTATCAGACCACTCCCCCATTACTATGGAAGTTGAATGAGTCGCTGTTAGCGGGTCTGGTCATATGGTCTGTGGATAGGATCACACAGTATTTTCAAGAGAATCTTACGGGGAGGTGTCCATCTCAGGGGTGTGGGAGGTTCTTAAACCCACTTTAAGAGGGGAACTGATTAGTATAGCCTCGGCCCGGAAAAAGATACCGTCTTCTCAGAGAGTCCGGGCTGAGGAAAGGGTAGCCAAATGGGAATCTCAATACAAGTGTGACAGAGCTAGAAAAACATACAGGCAGCTTCAAGTAGCCAGGACTGAGATGGAAGGCATTGTGGGCAATTGTGGGCGGATGATAGTTCACACAAATTACTTACTGGGCGAAACACTTCTACTTTAGTGCGTCCAACAAAGTGTCTCAGATATTGGCCTATAAACTCCAAGTACAGCAAAATAGCACTGTTATAGGTGCTCTACAAGATAGTGGAGGATTGTTGCATAATGCTGAATCTGAGAAAATACGTATTCTATCCCAATATTATTCCGAGCTGTTTGCGGCAGACTCGCATGCCGGCACACTACAAGAGAAGTTTATCTGAGAAGCCTGGCTTCCTCAAATCACAGCGGATCAGAGGCATGCTCTAGCCCACCCATAACAGTGGAGGAAGTTGCTCATGCCATACATTCTCTTCCGGGCAATAAAGCACCACCAGGACCTGAGGGCTTTAGTCTGTTTTTTATAAAACATTCTCAGCAATTCTTTCCCCCTGCATGACAGACCAGTTTAATTCTTTTGGTGAGACTGGATCAATTACACCTTCTATGGGGGAGTCGACCCTGACTCTGCTCGATAAACCAGATAAGTATCCCACCTTATGCTCATCTTTTCATCTGATCGCGGTTCTTAATTATGATCCTCGGATCTATTTGAAAGTGTTAGCCGTAAGACTAGCTGTAGTTTTACCAGAGCTGTTAACAGCAGACCAAACAGGTTTTATACCAGGACGTCCGGCATATCATAATATGCGGCTTATGATTAATATTTCGACCTGGGCGCAGACATATAAACAAGCCATGGCTTTGAGACTGGGTCTGCGGTTTCTCGGGTTGATACTGACAACTTTGTATTACCATCTATGAGGATTAAAGTGAATGGGATTCTTTCCGATCCGGTGAATCTGTACAGGGGTACCCGTTAGGGGTGCCCACTGTCCCCATTATTGTTCGCCCTGACTGTGGAACCCTTGGCTTGTATGGTGCGTCTATCTGCAAATATTAGGGGAATGGATATAGTGGGTCAACAACATGAATTAGCATTGTACGCAGACAACCTCCTCTTCTACATGCAAGATTCTAGAACTACGTTACCACATGTTGTTTTATTGTTGGAATGATTCTGTGCGGTTTCAGGCTTTAAAATTAACCTCAACGATACTTAATAGCTCAGAGCCACCAGGGGTGATCGAGCATTTGAAGGTAGCCTTCCCTTTTGCATGGGCTTTGCGGACCTTGAAATATTTGGGGGTGTTCTTGACAGCAAGATAGGCAGATCTTTATATGGCCAATATTGTACCTCTTTTTGCTAAGGCCAAGCAGGACTTGGCATGATGGGGGGAATTCAGAAATCTCTTAGCTGGGGATGATGACCGCTATTAAAATGACTCTGTTACCGCATTTACTGTATATGTTCCAGGCTTTACCGATTTGGGTTCCAAGAGCGGCCCTGAAGGAATTGCAATCGCAGATGTTTAGGTTTATATAGTTCCGGGTGAGCCCGAGAGTAGCTAGACGCACATTGATGGCAGCCAAAGGTGTAGGGGGTCTGACGGTGTTGAATATTGAAAGCGATCTATATGTGGCCCAATTGGTGCTGGTTTTGGAGAGTCAAAAGGCGGCACAGTCTCAGAAAACCAAACACTGGGTGAATATCGAACAGTTTCTTAGGAACTCCCTTACACAGAATGTGTTGATTTTACAGAAGGTCCATAAGGGGTGAACAGGGTCTCTCAATTTCCAGAGCCACCTTAGAATACTGGGACAAAGCAGCGCTCAGATATGCTGTGACTGTTTCCCTCGCCTAGGACATGTCTCTGGGATAATATGGAGTTTTCCCCCCAGGGATGGACAGGGGTACCTTTAAACGTTGGAAAGAGGGGGGCTTATGCACATTGGCCCAGATGTTCAGGGACGAACATCCCCTCACGTTTGAAGATTGCAAACAGGCCTACATGGTTGGTGAAAAGGATAGGTTTGAGTACTGCAACTCTGCCATTGGACGACTCAACCACGAGTGGATCCCCAGGGGAAACGTAAGCCTGCTCTTTTTGAAGATTTGTTTATGGGCGTCTCCCCCCCTAGGGCCAAGCTTGCAGCTCTCTGCAAGGTATTAAATGGGTCTAGTTTTAAATCCCTGCATACCTATATGTCTAGGTGGGAGGAAGATGTAGGGAGACTTATAGATGATCTCACTTGGTACCACATTTGGACAATTGCTAATAAGACCTTTCAAGCTGTCCACCGTAGAGAAAATAGCTCATGGTACCTCACCCCTGAACGAATGCATTATATCTCTCTGACGCTTTCCCTTTGTTGCTGGAGGTACGGTACACCTTCGGGATCTTTTTTTCATATGTGGTGGGAAAGCCCTCAAATTCAAGCATTTTGGCAGGAAGTGGTCTGCCAAATTAGAGAAATTTGTGGGTTTGAGTTAGAAATAGACCCCTTGGTTTTACTCCTAGGAAATGAGGATACCCAGAGACATTAAAAATTGAATCCCAGAAGCTCTAGACTGATTACCTTTTTCCTCGTAGTGGCATGCCTAGTAAATGCACAAGACTGGACATCACAAAGTCTGCCGGCTATAAAGGAACGGTGGGCTCAAATGTGGTATGTGGCTGCTATGTAATAAAATGCTAAATAAAATATCAATATCAATGTGTCCAAAATTGATGGGGCTATGAGGGGAGAAATGTCACAATTTCTAATGGATCGGGCCCCACTGATTTAGTTTGATAGATTCTGATAACCGCAACATTCACCATAAGCTTCACGAAATGTCCTCCTTCTCCCTGTTGTATGAAGATGGATAAGCCATTTTTCCTTGAATCCCTGTATGCTCTATATACTTTAGGTCGCACCCCACTTTGTATTCACGAAAGATGACTACGGATGTACTTTATGTATTTATTTTTTTTTAAAAGTTTTTTACTGGAATTTCCTTTTAGATATGACTTGGTTAAACTATTTGAAAGTGTGATGGTTATGGACTGGTACTGTACCAGCTAGATGCGAGAGTCAGTTGTGATCTTATTTATTTATTTTAACTTTTATTTTTCATAGAAAGTTACATCGGGGCGGAGCCGCTTTACAGGCAGTGCACAAGTACATCAAATACAGTCATATATATTTGCACATTTACACAACAAACAGAACAGATCATGGTGACATCTTGGGTGTAGTGTCATCAGCCGGTAGTAAATTACATAAATAAAGAAAGAATGGGGCCCAAATGTCTTTTGGTCGGCAGGTTGGTGCTACAGTAATTACAAATTGTTCCTCACATTCATTCACCATTGACAAGTCTTTAAGGAAGTCAGCTCGACTGGGTCTGCCCGCAGACTTCCAGCATTTCAAGATACAGCATTTTGCAATAACACATGATATGTTAAACAGTCGCCTAGTGGTTTCCACCACCTTACCAATATCCCCGAACAAGTATTTTAGCTGAGATAGAGATGCAGGGATTGCTGTGATTTCCTCAAGGAGTTATGCCACTCCCCTCCCCCCCCAAAATTCCATCACCAAGGTGCACGCACAGTACATGTGGAATGCATCTGCGCTAGGTGCATCACATTTTAGGCATTTTCCCATACAGCCGTCCACGAATTTGGCTAACTTTGCCGGGGTGTAGTGGAGTTGATTCAGTATCTTGAATTGAAGCAGTGGTAACCCTGAGTTCATGGACACGGTTCTGGTGAGTTAACAACATCCGAGCCATAAAGTTTAATTTATTTCAATGCCCAAGTCTTGCCCCCAAACCTCATTAATAGTGTTGCATGAGATGGAATGTGACTGTACCAAGGTGTATTACTTCGAGATCCCTTTCTTTTGTCCACCGGCCGTCGTCATGGCTCTTATACATTTGTGGGTTGGGTGCTCCGAGGGGAATGTTGGCCATTTAGCGACAAATGCGGTCGTCATTCGGTGGAATTGAAAACGTTTAAGCTGCCCATCTTCCACCGTCTCAACAAAATCCCCAAGCTAACAGTATGCGCCCCCTGGAAACATGTCCCGCATTTTGAAGTGTTTATTCGGGTCCCATGACGCGGCCTTATCGAATGTGGGTGCAATATTGGTGACGTTCCCAAAGGTGGGGTCTGTTCCAGTGAGGGTTCGAAGAGCCCCCTGATCTCCAGAAGAGTGGTATGATCTGGTGAGGAACAGAGGAGTCCACTGAACCCCATTAGTGTTCTCCAGTGAGGGTGAGAAGAGCTCCCTGAATCCCTGAAGTAGAGTGTGTTCCAGTGTGGTGTAGAAGAGCCCCCTATAACCCAATTCATGTGGTCTGCTCCAGTGAGGGTGGAAAAGAGCCCCCTGAAACGCAAGCGTGAGGTCTGATACAGTGAGGAGAGGGATCCCCTGAACCCCAGAAGAGGGATATTCTCCAGTGAGGGCAAGAACAGTGAGCCACTGGGACCCCAGAAGCACGGCAGGCTCTAGTGAGCCTATTGAGACCAAAAGAAAGAGACCCCGGACCTAAGGGAAAGGAATGTTGAGAAGCAGCAAGGGAGAGACTTTGACCCAGAACAGGAGATGCATAAAGGGGAGAGCCCATGGAATCCCGAAGCAGGGTGTGCTACAGTGAAGACAGAGGATGGACAAGGTACTATATTCCTGGGAGAGCGGGCATGCCACTATATCCCTTGGTGTGGATTAGTGAGAAGGACACTATATCCCTGGGTGTGACTTAGTAACAAGGGCAACGGAGGGGGAAAGCTCCTTTGTCCTGGAAGTTTGAGAATAGGTAAAAGAGGGAAAGAGAAGTCTAGTGAAGGGGAGAACTTGTGTGACAATTGACAATGGGAGGAAGCCCTAAATTCTGATTGAGTCAGTGAGGTCTTTTTGTCACCAGAAGAAGTGATCAAGACATGAAGGCTAGAACGGCGTAAATGGAAGATATTTCTGCTTAGAACTTTCAGAATGCCTTGTTTACTGACTATTGGTGAGATTTTATTTTGTGTGCAAACTTACCCTCTCAGTTCTGAGCCTCTCAGTACTACTGCTGGGCTCACTGGGATTTTTTTAATTGACTTTGAAGATGAGTGAGACTTTTGATCTCAATCGCCTCCTGCTTTTCCTTTTTTTGTGGGGGACTCTTGACTCTTCTTCCAAGGTTTCAGCGTGGGAAGAGCTGTTTTGGCTTCCATGCTCTCCAAAATACCACCCTCACCTTATGAGGTGTTCTGCCAGGGGACCCCTAAGGTCCCTTTTGCAATGTCGTTTTGAGTTCACTGGGTAGTTCCTGGACCTATCTGTACATGACTGGTCTTCTCCCTTTCACGACTAATGTGTTTTAATGTGAGGATACACACTGTATCCCCTTATTTATTTTCTAAATAGCATTTTTGCTGCTTTCCAAGCATCTGAAAAGGCTGGTGTATTACTTTTTGACCTTTTTTCTGGATGCATTATTCCGGCTGCCTTTTTAGCCACAACAATGCACTAAAGTCAACCATATTCTCAGAATGGCCTGTGCTTTAAGTCATGTTCGAGATGGCCTGTTCTTTGTTGGCCATCCTTTCTCCCTCGTCATGTGTGGAGGCCCCACTTTCTTCATGTGTTTTGGCAGGCTTCTTGCAAAGAGCCCACACTGCCTCTCCTTTGTATGTGTGCTGGAAGGGAGGCGGTCTGCCCCATTCCACATTCCTCCTGGCACTTTTATGTTATTGGGCAGATTTTGGGAGGCTGGCTATTCACTATTGGAAAGCCACCTGCATGTCTAAATTATATGGTAAGCCCGCTGGGAAAGGGCGCTGTCTGAGGCTGTGCTGTGGCCTGCTCCCTGCTGTCTTGGAGGGACTTTATTCTGCCCCCTTTTTGCCGACGAAGAGGAAGTAACTCCTCTACATGAACTCCCCTAGGTTACCCTTGTTGCTTAAGCCCGCTGGGGAATGGGCGCTGTCTGAGGCTGTCGGAGGTGAAAGCGGGGTAGAGGGAGCGCATTTGTATACACATTGTACATACTGATATTTACCCTTGCGCTTGACTTACTTTGTCTCCCGCACCATCCATTATGTAAACTGAAGTTGTTGCCGGTGCAGGTTTGCGCTATCCCTGCAAGGGTAATGGAGAGTGCAAGTGCCATCATTTCTCCACAGTGAATGGTGCCCCCGCTCAACTGCATAGTTACCAGCGTTATCAGCGCCAGCCTCACATCACTGCCCTATGCCTACTCTTTTTTTTTTTTTTGTACTGTACCCCTGTGAGGGCTAAGGCGGTCCTTGGGCGCAGGAGTTTTTCTTTTTCCTGGTGATTGCAGAGGTCAGGTCATTAAGAGGCTCAGGACCTCAGGGGCCATAAGACGGGATATTTAAAAGATCTTTTCCGCTGCTGAAAGTTTCTCTGGGTGGTCACTGTCCATTACCGAGTAGGTTTTGAGCATTGGCGCCGTTTGTTGCTTGTCCCTACGCCAAGGAGTAGGAGGCAGGACGAGGCAGGAGCAAGGAGTGGTCGTCGGACTACGCGGGCCTCCTTAGCCATCGGGCATTCCTTGCTCTACTGCATCTGTGTTCATTCTTTTAAATAACCATTAGAATTTTGGCCATTCAAATGATTTGATTAGCTGGCTCAGGCTGTTAAATCGTCTCTGGTGAATTTCTTATGAACCTCACCTGACATCGCTGGTGGAGCTCGTGAAGCACCCCTTGATCATTGGTCTTACAGCAGTGATATCCAAGACACTAAAGGCCCTTGGCAAGACTGCGTTGGGCTTATTGGCCTATATGGCTATTTGTTATCCACGGTTTGAAAGATTCTTGTTAACACTTCATAGGGATTATTGGATTATTTGAGTCTTATTTGTTCTCCGGATTTAAACATTTTTTTTTTTTTGTACAGATTTTTATTGGGATGGGGTGTTTTAATCTCATTGCTGGATTATTTCTAAAAGGAAAGCCCTAAATCCACCTCTTCTTAGTCCGGCAAGGAAAAGTACATCCAAGTTTGTTGAGAGGATCGATGAGGCAAATCCCATGATAGACGGAATAACTAGGTTCCTGAGCGACATAGATCCCCCAAGGAAGACCCAGGAAGAATCCAAAGGAGGTGCTGCAAGGGGGGCAAAGCGAGGTTTACAGAGCTTAAGGATACCTTCAAACTTTAGTAGCTTTGGCAATGATGGGATTGAATAAATTGGCAAGTGAGGAAAGGAAGGATCAGCGGGAGGGCAGAAACGTAAGGCTGGCCCAAAGTGCAAGTTTAGCCTAAAGAAAATGTGTCTCCTGACCAAGTAAACCTTAGCATCAAAAAAGGTTAGCTTGGGTGCACTTGTGGATGGGGGTAACATACTCTCAGGCTCCCAGGTGAAACATGCATGTAGTGGGATGGAGGGAGCCCACTATAAAATTCCGTTCGAGGTTGCAGTTGCTAAGGTTGGGGAGCACATGGGGGAGGATTTAGGGAGTGATGAGGGGGCCAGTATTTTAGAAACTGATCCACAGTATCCCCATAGGGTCCCCATTAGTAATAGGTTTGAGATCTTAGCTACACCTGGATTGGTCACCAAAGCTACCCCTGCTATTGTGCAGGGTATGTCCTGGGATCTAGTGGTGCCCCCTCTGCCTCCCCCCTCTATTGTGGGTGGAATCAGACACCTGGAATGCACTGTTGATGATCGAGCCCCGCCCACAAAAGGGTGTGAGGGTTGCAAGAGCCCATTGAAGTTCTTAGAACTCATAGGCTTAAAGAATGCTGAGCTAAAGTGTTATATCACAGGCTGACAAAGTTGGTGGAGGATCTGGCGGTACAGGCCTTCATCCCAGCGGGAGTGGTTGGAAACACGCTGGAGGGGCAGTGTGGGAGGGGGAGCAGCCATCATTGCCCACTAAACAAGACCCCAGCTGCTCGTGCCAGTGCAAGTTTTGTCAGGACTCCAGGATTGGGCAATAAGTGGGAAGTTAGGTCCCCTGTAACACCTCAGATTCCCCATCATGGTCCAGGAATTGTAACACAAGATTGTTTTTACCTCATGAGTGTTCCTAAGTCTCAGGATAGCAGGCTGGAGCGTGGGGACAGCCTGACCAATTAGGTTAGTCACTGGCTGAGACACAGAGGGGTTGTCTCTCTCTGATTCATAGTGACTTGCTGTCCTGTGAGAGAGTAGTGCGAGAGATTAGTGGACCCACAGGGTAAGGATGCTATTAAAGTAAGGGTGAACGATCCACTTCTTATCATGGGTATTCTGGAAATGGAGCAGGGGGTGCTACCTCCTAACCAGCTGATGATTTCAATTAAAATCTCCCCCTCCACCACGCCGCCCTCCCGACTTGTACCATTCACCCTCTGTGGGGATCTTGTGCAGTCTGCTGGGATGGGGTGACAGGTTGCATGTTATCTCATGCCTTCGGCCACAGATTATCCAGCTCCCCAGATCCCAGGTGCACGATGAAAGCACCCTTAGAGCCAGCGAAGAGTGTGGAAAGAACCCAAGGATGCTGATTTCAATACAGTTGGTATTAAGCAAAGGTTATTACTGTTAAGTGAGAACCAGGGGCCAGGGTACCACAGCAACGGAAGGTCATTGCATCCTGAACAGGGACGGAACCCCTTTTCACCAGCTCTCACCCTTGATTCAGATGATAGGATGCTGCAAGGTATTATAAACCCCGGTATGGGGGGGGGCAGATTGGTTCTAACTTTGACTGGGGCGCGGGTTGTCTTGGAACATTGCTGGAGTTAACAAGTACCTAGATGATAATGATTGGCTTGCTTTTGTTTGGGAGGCTGAGTTGATCCCTCTCCAAGAAACATGGGCCCTGTAGCCACCACACTTCCCGGGGTATGCTATCTTTAGTATCGCTGCAACTAAAGGAGTGCGGGGACGTCCCAGCGGGGGCCTGCTAGCTTGGGTGAATGTAACTTTGTTTGAATCAGCCACTCCGATTGACATGCACATGCCAGATGTTCTAGCATTGCACCTAAAATTGCAGGATGGCACCTCGCTGATGATGGTTAACTTTTATAACAGGGTCTCTGCGGGCATGTGTACGACACTTATCGAGAAGATTGAGTAAAATCCTTGATTGGAGACTTTGTCTCACGGGACCACTGAAGATCTTAGTTATGGGGGACCTTAACCTACAGGTTGAGCCTCTTAGCGGTCTTGCTGATATTATGGAAGAAGAGGATAGCCATTGGGGATTGGGCTCATCATTGCCAGTAAGACAGCACAAGTCTGCGGAGGAAGTAGCAATTTTGCTAGTTTCTGCCAACCTTGGGGCATGCAATGGTCGCTTCCCAGGTGACTCGCCAGTGGCCTCTACCTTTGATAATAATGTGTCCTCTAGCAAAATTTATTATATTTTTGTGAATCTTGAGGCATGGGGAACTATAAAAGACTTCAGTTGTACAGAGGGTGGAAAGTGATCACCACCCTTTGCGCTTGGAGGTGTCTGAGGAACTTTGGGGGGGGTCACCGGAGGGACTCCGGCAGATCCAGGGGGAAGTGCTGTCTTTTTGGAGACTGTTGGACATGCTAGGAAAAGTCTCAAGTGGGGTGGCATCGAAGTTCTCCCACAGGTATATGACAATATCCGCCATCTACTTGAGGAGCATGAGGTCTGACCCGTGTGATGCTAATATTTTTTAAAACCTGCAAAAGCAGTCCTCAATCACAGAGAAAGTTACCCCTTGGTATGATAAAGACAGTAGGGAGGCCAAAGGATGGCTTATCTCGGCTATTAAGAATCCAGGGCCCCAGAGGGGACTATCGGAGGCTGTTGAAGTATAAGGAGGAAGAATGGTATGAAGATTCATGGAAGGCACTCTTGGAGGCAATAGAAAGAAGGGCCTCTAGGGGTTTCTGGTCTAAGATGGGGGCAGGCCGGAGTGGGGAACCATAATCAACTGCAGGGCTCGATCACTGAAGGAGTTTGGGTTGAGTATTATGGCAACTTGTACAAGGTGGTAGGGATGGACCTATGATACCTGGTGCTGGCAGGAGGTGTGATCATTCATCTGGGTAGTTATGCCAGACCCCGTTGATGTTTACCCCTAATGAGGTAGAGATGGCGCTGGTACGTCAAAAAATAGGTAAGGCGCCAGGTAGGATGCCGATAGACTTCAATAGAAACAAACGTGATGTCTGGGTACCCTATCTGACAAAATTATTTAATGCAGTATTGTCCACGGAACGGGTCCCATAGTCCTGGACTACTGCAAAAATTGTCCCAATTCATAAGAAGGCAGCTCGTGATGACCCTGCTAATTTTAGAACTATTTCCTTACTGGATGCTGGGGGGGAAAACATTTGCGCAGGCATTACTTTTCTATTTGGATGAATGGGCTTTGAGCAATGGGATAATAGACCACCACCAGGTGGGGTTCTGTGAGGGCTTAAGCACCATCTATCAAAGCCTACGGCTCTGCCTGGTATGTGAGAAATATGCTGTACTCAGGAAGACAAACGTGTATTCTGTGTTCGTTGATTTACAAACTGCCTTTGATACTGTGCCAAGACTAAGGCTATGGGAGATGTTAGTGGAGCTTGGTATCCCAGCTGCATTGCTTTCAGCCATCCACAGTTTCTATACAGGAAACGCTGCAGTGGTGCGTTGGCGAGTTGATGGAAGTACTAATTGCAGCATTGATATTCAGATCGGGGTCTGCCAGGGATGTGTTTTGGCCCCATGTGTTTTGTATCTTCATCAAATAAGTTTTGAAGAAACTCTTGGGTGTGCTAACAGATGCCCCTTCTCTGGCAGGTGATAAGCTCCCAGCATTGCTGTTTGCGGTTGAGGGTGTGCTCTTATCCGTAACTCCTCTAGGCATCCACAAACAGCTAGCGATCTTTGTTGCCTTTAGCAAGAGGAATGGGCTTTCCCTGAACATTAGCAAAACTAAGGCTATGATCTTCAATGCAAATGTTGGGAAGAAACAGAAGGCCATTAGACTCACCCAGCAGGATGGTTTGATTGAGCAGGTTGTAGCATATGACTACCTGGGGATAAGAGTCATGGTGTCCTGTGGGTGGACACTTGAGGTTGAGAAGGCCAAGACTACACTGGCCAGGTATTGCGGGGCCCTTGCGAGATACACTAATGAGCATGGAAATGGGCCAATAAGAGTCTCACTGGAGGAATACAAAGCCCATGCACTCCAGGCCGCACTATATGGGGCTGAACTCTGGGGGCAAAAGGATACTGCGCCCCTGGTAGTGACACAGAGTACATTTTTGAAAAACATCCTTGGGCTGCCTATCCGCACACCGAACATTCCAGAGTTGCAGTCAACTCCTCCCTCCCCCCCAAGCCTACAGCACCCTCCGATCTTCCCCCGCCCGCTCCTACTGACGATTACACCACTACTTTGCCCCTGAAGGGCTATCTTCTCCAAGGCTTTCCCGGTCTGACACTGATAGTGTCGCTATTAGTTGTCTCCAGGTGACCAGCGTGTCTGCTTCCTCCTCCTCCTCCTCCCTCCCTCTGCCTGCCGCTTCGTGCCAAACTGTTGTTTCGGCATTCGCCCATTTCTTAAGATCTTGCCACCAAACCTGTGCCTGTGGTTTCCTACACGCTTTCCAGCTCATTGCTATTCTGCGTTTCGCTGGTATATACACCAGGTCTTTGAGTTTGCTCACATGCTTAGCTCTACGAGGCCTGGGGAACCCCCCAGCAAGCACACCCATGGGGAGCTCACGTCCAAGTTTATCTTTTTCTGCCATGACGTGGGCCACCTCCTTCCAAAAATCTCCCATTTCGGGGCATAGCCTAAACATATGTACCATTCCTGCATTCGCTTCCCCAAATTTCGGGCTTGCCTGTACACCTGTGTTTAAACTTCGCTTTTTTCTCAGGGGTCATGTATGCTATGTGGGTGACATATAACTGAATCTGCTGCAACCATGCGTTTCTCAAAACCTTTTTATGTTATCCTTGTACTCTGACCCACAGCCCGTCTTCCATTGATTCCCCCACATCCTCCTCCCAGTTTATTCTCATCTGGACCACCTCTTTCCCAACCTTGGACATCAGCAACTCATATATACGGTAGACCTCATGGCCCCCTTCAGACGCATCATAAAATGTTTCCATGAAACTGTTGGAAATGTTTCCAACACCGCTTCGGGCACGTACATTTGATAATCCTCACAGCCTAGAATATGTTATATGCTGTCCTTGATGTAACCCTGTGACCTCTACCAGTGTATTGTACTCCTCAACTTCCTGTCTCGCCACACATCCCCCATTGTCACTTTGCCTACCGGTTCCCACTTCCTTCTGATGTTCAGCCTCATTTGCTCATCTACTCCTTCTAGCGCCACTAGCGGAATCTGTAGGGAACACGGGGATGGGTTCTCCATTAACTGCCAAGCTCTACGCCACGTCTTCCCTCCCAGGTCTAATAGTCTGCCCTCTCCCACCCTCTGTTTTTTCAGCAACCACATCCTCTCGTTCAAGAAATAGGGGTGCATTCAGCACTCAACAGTTTAGACTCCAGTGTTTGATCTTCTGATAGCCATATTGCTACATATTGGAGTTGGCTAGCCAGATAGTATACTTCAAAGTTTGCTCATACAAGTTTTGTAACTTCCATAATGTTATTCTATTCCTGGAATTATGCCAGATAAAACCCCTGCATATGCTCTGTAGTTTTGAAAAGAATCATTTGCGTATTGTATGTGGGATGTTTGAAAAATAATGTAATAGCCTGCGCAGTACCACCATCTTTAATAACGCCTCTCTTCCCATAATAGTTAAAGGTAGGTCGGCCCAAAATACCATACTTTTTTCTATTTCAGGTACCGCCTTCACGGTATTTTGCCTATATTCGTCTTCGGTATAATGATGCGTCTATGCCCAGGTATCTAAACGTCTCAGTTTCCCACTTTATCTGTAGCACCGGCAGCTTATGTTGTGGCATTCCTACATATCTTCCCCAGGGGGAATATGCTTGACTTTTTTGGGTTAACTGTTATGCCGGACAACCTCGCATACCGCTCCATAACCTCCAGAATGCATTGTAGATTCTCTTCTGGGTACCTCGGGCAGAACAGTATGTCATCCGCATACATCGATATCAAGTGTTGCCCTCCCTTAGTGCTGATTCCTACTTCCCCATATTGCTCCCTTAAATACACCGCTAAGTGCTCTAATGCTAGGATGAAAAGCATTGGGGACCACAGGCACCCCTGGCTGGTGTCTTTGCTCAGTTGCCACTGTTTTGAAATGCTTGCGCCTGTTCTGACTCGTGCCAATGGCTCACTGTATAATAATCGGACCCATCTCAGATGTACGGGCCCAATTCCGTATTCTTCCAAAACCGCCAATAGCCTGGCCATTTGACCTAGTCAAAGGCTTTCACCACTTCTCCAGCATGGGGTCTGGCATGGATTCACATGCTCATGAATATTCCCCGTCGTCAGGCCGGGAATCCTCGGTAAAGAAAAAATCAGTATCAGTTTCGTTTCTGATCTGTCTTTCTCAGTAGTAACCAATCACTGGTCTCTGGGTCATACTGCCCCCAGCCAATGACTGCCCTCTCCCTAAGCCCCACCTCTGGCAGCCATCCTCAGATTTTTACCGCACGCTCAAGTGTTGGGAGTCCTCGTGTTTAGCTCTCGAGCTTTTGCTGCGTTTTCGCGCTTTTTTCAAAGAGAATCTCGTTTTTCGGTCAAATAGAGCGTTAAGCTCCACCGTCTCTACGTCCGATTAACGGGGATCTGTGTCAGATTTTTCTACGCTCCACAAGGGTGAAGATTTCGTCGAGTTACGCTTCTTGGTGGAGTCCAGGAGTTTCTGCGGCCTACCCGAACATGGCCCAGGTGAAAGGAAGCTCGACGCCCGCAAAGCTGTTCAGGGTTTGCCCTGGATGCCAGCTTCAGAATGTGTTCAAGGAGGACGAGCACTCGAAATGTCTCTACTGCCTTCATGAGGACAAAACGCATGTGGAGAAGCACTGTGCGTTTTGCAGGAACATATCGGAACGGGCCATCAGGGACCGACGCCTTCGTCTCTACAACTGGCTGGAAGGAAAGAGCCTGTCAGGTGAGAAGAAGTCCGAGCTGTCTTCTAAGTCCTGTGAGGGCCCCCTGGAGATGGGGGACCAACAGAAGGCAAAGCACCGCAAGTCCGCAGGCACCGGGAGCGCCGAATGGTCGGGCTCCTCGGCTGCCAATCAGGGCGCATCCTCTCCAGCGCTCTGGCTCAGGGAAGAGGAAGGCCGAGAACCCGGCGAAGCTTCTGGAGAGGCCCCGGTCGAGCTCAAAGGATCCGGCCGTGGGGGGGAGCGAGGGGGAGCGAGGCGGTGACCCTCCCCCCAAGGTGAAGGCCACAGGCCCACATAAGGTGGTAAAGGCCTTGATTCACCCGGCCAAGGCCTCTATCGAGGAAGTCGCAGCGGCCCTGGCGCAGCCTGTGAAGGCTACACCAGTGGAGGCGACCTCGGGGCCCAGAGTCTCCCTGCCTCTGCTGAGGGAAGCCTCCTTCAGACCCATCGAAAAGACCCCCTTGAAGACCCCGGCGGAAAAAGAGGGGGGGGGCGGTGGCCATGGTGGACACGGACACAGCATCCGAGGAGGAGCTGGTAGAAGTCTTAGAGGGTCGCGACGAGGGCGTCGAAGAGGCCCGTTCCCACAGGGGGGATTCCGACGAGGGCGACGGCGGCACCGGCGAGGGTCCTAGTCACCTGTCGCTTCCAGAGCCGCAGGACAACTTGGCGGCCATTTTGTTGGCAATACAACCCTTATGTTCGGAGATAAGGATGAGATTGCCATTACCACCGACGGAGGAACCGGAGCCAGGCTCGACGGAGGAGCCAGAGCCAGGCCCGGCCGGAAGCCCCCCGAACAAGAGAAGACGGATCCATCCAGCCCCGCCTTTTCAGCCCTCGCGGCCTACTCAACCTTTGCCCACGTCCCCCGTCCCTGGGGATGACACGGGAATGGTCACAGCCATGACGGGTACCGACGACGACAACGGCTGTGACGATGGGATGGAGCTCCCATCGCCCCCAGCCCGGTCCTCCCCGCCCGACGAGATCGGATCTTTCCATGCAATAATCGCCAGGGCATCCGAGCTTTTTCAGCTCTGCCCCGAAGAGAAGAAGGAAGGTTTCCTTTACCAGCAGCGCGAGGCAAAGAGGAAAACAGTCCTCACCGTACCTCTGCTGGATGACATCTACGACGCCTGCCAAGAGGGATCGGTATGAGAAGAAGTACCGGGTCCCCGATGGGCCCCTTTGTGCCTTAGGGTACAACCGATCCCTGACTCGGTCGTCTCAGCGGCGGCCAAGAAGAAAGAGGGGGGGGGCATCGGCCTCCACGTCATCTTCCCCGCCGGACGGCGAAGGAAAGAAGCTGGACGCAATGGGACGAGTTATCTCGTCAGCGGCAACAGCGATTAAGGCGGGCAACGCCCTTGCGATCGTGGCCCGCTACGACAGGGAGTTATGGTACATGATCGCCCCCCTGTTGGACTTCCTACCGGACGACAAGAGGGCCGAGGCCCTGGAGATCTTGCAAGAAGGCGAAGTGGCGTCGGACCACGCCATTACGGTGGCAATGGACATTGCCGACACCGGTTTCCGCCAGCTAGGCAGCAGCGTTTGCCTTAAACGATGAGGGTGGCTCAAGGCGAAGGATTTCCGCCAGGACGTATAAGCCAAGGTTTTGAACATGCCGTTCGACGGGAACAATCTGTTTGGGAAAACAGTGGATGAGTCCCTCCAAGCCATCAAGGCGGACACGGAGACAGCTAAGGCCCTAGGCGTTCTGCGGCAACGAAAGCCGTCCTTTCGGAACACCGGAGTCAAGCAGTGTGCCTCCAAGTGATTCGGCGGTGACTCCTCTACGTACCGCCAAGTGGCCCGCTCCTCATCGCAGGAAGCCTATAGAGGACGAGGCAAGTCAGGTGGACCCCGCTGTCGTCGCCAGGGAGGCCAAGTCGGCAAGGCGTCCTCCAAGCAAGATTGAACCGACTGTGGTGTTGGGCCCCCACCGAAGCACCCCGGTGGGAGGCCGGCTGGCGAAGTTCGTCATCGTGTGGGAGTCCATCTCCACCGACCGTTGGGTGCTGGACGCCCTGGCCCAGGGGCACGGCCTCGAATTTCTAAAAAATGTGCCCCCGCATTCCACCCGTGGCCCGGAAGGAAAATCACGTCCCTCAGCTGCTATTGGAGGTAAGGGCGAAGCTCAAAAAAGGTGCCATCGAGCTCGTCCCGAAGAGGCTCCGGGGCTCCAGAGCATACTAAAGGTACTTCCTCGTGAAAAAGAAGACAGGAGGATGGCGACCCATCCTGGACCTGCGACGACTGAACAAGTGCATCAAGGCACAGAAGATCCGGATGGTGACCCTCCAGAATGTGCTGGGACAGCTGGAGGAGGGCAATTTCCTGTCGTCGTTGGATTTGGAGGATGCATACTTTCACATCCCCATTTTAAAAGGACAAGACCGGATCCCTCTCAACGAGACCTTCCGTTGAGCGACCCGGTGGTGGGGCACCCGTGCTCATCTGGCGGCAGGAACAGATTTTCAAACCCCCGCCCACCAGGTGACGGTGACGACGGATGCCTCCCTGGAGGGGTGGGGAGCGCACACCGAAGATCTTCACGCGAGAGGCCTTTGGCTCCCAGAGGAGAAGCCGCTCCACATCAACATCCTGGAGCTCCGGGCAGTGTTCTGGGCCCTCAGGTCCTTTCTCCTGTCCCTCAAGGGCAAGGTTGTGAGGATCTTCACCGACAACACCACCACAATGTTTTACATCCGGAAGCATGGTGAAACCAGGTCCCCAGCCCTATCCAAGGAAGCCCAGGATCTGTGGCATTGGGCCATTGCTCAAGGGATGTTTCTGGTGCCGTTTCATCTGGCAGGGATAAAAAACACCATCGCAGACTCACTCAGCAGAGAGCTGCGCTCGTACCACGAGTGGGAACTACGCCAGGAGCAAGTGGACCGACTCTTTCAGCGATGGGGCAAACCCCAGATCGACCTGTCCGCGACGACGACGAACTCCAAGTGCCAGAGGTTCGCCAGAAGGTTTCCCCAACCGAGGAGCATGGGCGATGCTTTCTCTTTCGCCTGGGACGGCCTGTTCCTATATGCGTTCCCTCCGTTGCCGTTGCTGCTCCGACTCGTCAACCAGCTCAAGAAGTCCCGGTGCAGGATGATCCTCGCCGCACTGGCGTGGCCGAGACAGATCTGGTTCCCGGACCTTCTGGACTTGTCAGCGTCCCCACCAGTCAAGCTGTCGACGAACGCAGATCTTCTCTCCAAGAAGGAGGCGCCATTCTTCATCACGACCCAGAGTCGCTGAACTTGCAGGCCTGGCTCCTGCAGCACTAGAGTCTGGAGGGTACGATATCCCGGCTGACTGCAGAGAGGTTCTTGCGAAGGCCAGGGCGTCCTCAACTCTCAAGTGCTACGGACCTAAGTGGAAGAGGTTCTCTATCTGGTGCCGGGCATAGAAGATTAACCCTCTGCGGATTAGGGCCCCTCAAGTATTGCCGTACCTACTGTCGCTACACTCACGCTTCAATCAAGATACACCTGGCAGCGATTTCCCTATACACCAGGACTACAGGGCGGCCATCCCTGTGGTCTCATCGCCTGGTTAAGGAATTTATGAAAGGACTGTTTCGATCATTCCCACCGGCGTGGGAGCTCAACGTGGTGCTGACCAGGCTCATGGGTCCACCATTCGAGCCGTTGCATTCGGCACCGTTGAAGTTTTTGTCGTGGAAAACGGCATTCCTGGTGACCATCACCTCTGCACAACGCGTGTGAGAGATCCAGGCGATATCCTGCAAGCCTCCATACCTGACCTTTCACGATACGCGGGTAGTGCTGAGGACGCACCTCTCCTTCATGCCCAAGGTGCTGTCGGACTTCCATCTCAACGAGCCCTTGGTGTTACCAGTCTTTTCCCCGTCGCCTTCGTCGCCGGCCGAGAGGACATTGCACTCGCTGGATGTAGCTAGAGCGCTGAAGTTCTACGTGGACCGAACGAAGAGTTTTCGGAGGACATCACAGCTGTTTGTGAACTTTGGACCTGTGAACCAAGGGAAGGCTCTCTCGAATGCTTCCATTTCCAGATGGCTCTCCGGCTGCATCATGCACTTGCATCGGTTGGCAAACTGACCGTTGCCCGGCCGTCCGAGAGCCCATTCGACCAGAGCTATTGCTGATACCACGGCGTTCTTGTCTGGTGTGCCCCTGCTGGACATCTGCAGGGCTGCTACGTGGAGGTCGACGCACACCTTCACGAGATTCTACTGCGTCGACCGGGATTCCAGGGAGGAGTCCAGGGTCGGCAAAGCAGTGCTGCGCAACCTGTTCGCCTAAGGTGAGCCGGTAAGAAATGCTTAATGTTGAGTTTGATGTAATGCTTAATGTTGAGCCTTGCCACCTCCTGTGGTTGTGCATGTGTGTACTGCTATGTATCCTTATATTCATGAGCATGTGAATCCATGCCAGATCCCATGCTGTAGAAGGAACAAGTTACTTAACTGTAACTGTTGTTCTCCAGCATGGGTCTGGCATGGATTCACATGCGAACCCTCCCTCCTACCCCTCTGCGGCTCTTCACTTGGTCATACTGCCACTTTATGTGCTACCAAATCTGAGGATGGCTGCCAGAGGCGGGGCTTAGGGAGAGGGCAGTCATTGGCTGGGGGCAGTATGACTCAGAGACCAGTGATTGGTTACTACTGAGAAAGACCGATCAGAAACAAAACTGATACTGATTTTTTCTTTACCGAGGATTCCCGGCCTGATGACGGGGAATATTCATGAGCATGTGAATCCATGCCACACCCATGCTGGAGAACAACAGTTACTGGTAAGTAACTTGTTCCTTCCAGTGACATTATTTGCCACCTCTTGGAAGCTCCCCTGGACATAATCTATAACATGATGGAGTCTCTGCAGGTTGTCGGATATATTCCTACGTGGGACATACCCTGTTTGATCTGAGTGTATGTCTATCTCTTCTTCAGTGGAGCCTGCATATAGTCTTTTATAGTATTCAAAAAAGCATTAATTTACTCCTTCCTGTTTCTCTCGTATCTGACCATCCATCCCTTGCATTCGCTACTTGTTTGTCTAGGGGTCTCACTTTTGTATAACCAGGCCAGTAATCTGCCTGGCTTGTCACCTTCGGCATGCTGCCTCAGCATATTTCCTATAACCTAGCTTGCTTAGCCACTCCCAGTGGTCCCTATACTCTTGTTGTAATTGGTTTATGGTTTTGTCCTCCTCCGGGGATCCCGTACCCTCCTGCATCCTCCTTTCAAACTCCTGTTCTGCGTTTTGTAATTCCTGTGTTATACCGCGTTGCAACCCCTTTTGATTTAGACATTGCTGCTCCCCTCACCACTACCTTAAATGCCTCCCACAGTGTCCCAGCTGAATCTACACTACCCGTGTTGTGTTCAAAATACTCTTTTATCTCTTTTCTCAGGTCCTCTCTGAATATTGTATCTTTTAGTGATCCTGCCCTGAGTCTGTCACACTTCCAACTTCCAGGTCCAGGAGTGGCATGAAGCAACCATCCCCCCTACAGCCTGGGCCCCTGCAAGCGTAAGTCCACACAGGCCTCCGAGGCCCCAGTGCGGAAAGAGGGTTAGGGAGTCGTTGGCTGGATGGGTTCAGTTTACGAGGGCAACTGGAAAGAGGGTTAGGAGAGGGGAAGTGGGTAGGAGACACAGGAAAACACAATGAAATGCAATTACATTACATTCACTAGCACGCATGCACTCAACACCATGGAAGATTAGAAAGGCACTTAGCTCTGGGGGTGAGTGCTGGCCTCCTGCCTGCGCACTCTCAGGTCCGGTTATGGAGCAGCATCAGTGCTGCAAAGAGAGCAGGAATTACTATGCATGTTTCTTCACTCACACACACTCGTATGCAACACATAATGCATGCGCCAGATTAGTGCCCCTTTCTGAGTTTGCCTCCTGCCTCCTTATTAGTTGCATGCAATGATTGTTTTGCTCTAACAGGGCGGTTCTAGCCGCATGTGGCTCTGCGCAGCACCTATTCCTCGGGATGTAGGTTTTAGTCTAATTTGCCTCCTTGGGCAAGCGTTCGTGCAATCAGTCGCACGTGACGGGTCGCGACTTGCTGAGTTGCACAAATCGGGGCGATCGCGGTGTGCGACGCGTGGATACTTCGGTATTCTAATGTATGCAGAGTATATGCACTGCTCTGGCTGTGTCTCTGTAGTTATATGCGCAATCGGATAACCGCGCTAAAGTCTATAGCACCGAAGGAGGTTTAGATAGAGACTTAGCTTCAGAAAAGCAGGGGGATCTAGGATGCCGGGCTGAACCCCCTGCGCGTGCCCCTCTGCTGTTTCCAATGGTTCTCTGTCGCCTGCTCGGTAACGCGGCTATGGTAGGCAATTCCCCAGCGTTGTGGACCTCCCCATGCGCGGCGCGACTTATCTTGTGGCGGTGAGGGGCCTGTGGAGAAGGTTGGTGGGGCGTGCCCCTCGTGCTGATCCCCGTAGCTGGAGCTCTGGTGAACACGTCCTCTCAGGTCGCGTGTTCGAGCACAAGCCCCGTGCTTTGGCTTTGATGTGCACGCCCGCGCGTGCCTCGCCCAACGTGGGGCTGATCAAGTAGTTCCTGGCACAGGGGTGCTTGGGTAGTGTAGTCCTAGAGGTCTTTTTCCTGCATTGAGGGCACAAAAGCCTTCTATAAGGCTGTAGTTTTTTACCCCTTGCTGGCATCTTTGTTACAAGCATTTACATGTGTACAGGCAGCCTCAACCAGGTTCTGCCCACAGAATCCGGAGCTTCACTCCCTGACAGTCTCCATGTCAGGATTCTGGCTCTGGGTGGTAGAATCTGCCAAGTTTTCATCTGCGGGGCATGGTCTGAGAGGACCATGGCTTTGTATTCTGCTAGTGTCGCTTCTTTTGTTCATTCCGTTCCAATAAATATATAATCTAGCCTTGTGTGCAGGTTCTGTGGGGCTGAGTACTGTTAGTATCCTCTATCCTGTGGGTGTCACAGCCTCCATACATCTACTAGCCAAAAAGCTTTTAACAGTGTGCTTTGGGCCTTTGCTGCCAGGGTTGGTTGTATGACCTTTTTGTCCGACCTATCCATCACCGGATCCACGGTACAGTTAAAATACCCTCTCTCCCTCCCCTCCACACCACTGCTCCGTCCATATACAGACTCATCTTGGTATATAGGGTTCTAAAGTAGGCTGTAGTATCTTGATTCGGGGCATAAACGTTCATGATACACACTTCTTTATTTTCCACCGGTCCCCTTATTAATACCATCCTGCCATCTTTATCTATGATGGACTGTAGTCGCTCGAGCGGGACTTGTGGCCCTATCCATGTTATGACCCCTCTAACGTACGCTGCATATGCTGCTCCTAGGGTTATCCCTTTCCATTTCCTTATCACATCCTGCTTTTCCTTGGTCAGATGGCTTTCCTGCAGCAATGCTATATCTATTTTCTGTCTCTTCATGTACATCATAACCCTATTACGTTTAATGTAGTTATTGAGCCCCCTCCCATTCCAGGTTGCTATCTTCATTTCACTCATCTCCGCCCCCACCCTCCTCATCACACTTTTTGGCTTGTGTCTGTAGGCTCGTCCCCCTTTTAACTTCCCCAACTACCCTAACTATCCCCAACTGTTGCCCAGCTCCATCCCTGGATCTCATGCTGCCCACATCTAGTCTCATTCTCCAGCATGGGGTCTGGCATGGATTCACATGCTCATGAATATTCCCCGTCGTCAGGCTGGGAATCCTCGGTAAAGAAAAAACCAGTATCAGTTTCGTTTCTGATCTGACTTTCGTAGTAATAACCAATCACTGGTCTCTGCGTCATACTGACCACAGCCAATGACTGCCCTCTACCTAAGCCCCACCTCTGGCAGCCATCTTCAGATTTTTACCGCACGTTCATGTGTTGGGATCCTCGTGCTATTGCTCTCGAGCGTTAGTGCTATTTTGTTCACGTTTTTTCTCAAAAACTTCGTTTTTTCGGTCAAAAGAGCCTCAAGCTCCACCGACTCTCTATCCGATCAACGGGGACCCGTGTCGGATTCGTCTGCGCCCCTCAAGGGTGAAGATTTCGTCGAGCTACGCTTTTGGAGGACTCCAGAAGTTTCTCAGGCCCGGTCATGGCCCAGGAGAAGGGAAGCTCGACGAGCGGAAAGCTGTTCAGGGTCTGCCCTGGATGCCAGCTGCAGAACGTCTTCAAGGAGGACGAACACTCTTTTTGTCTCTACTGCCTACATGAGGACAAGACGCACGTGGAGAAGGACTGTGCGTTTTGCGGCAACATGTCGGAGCGGACCATGAAGGACCGCCATCAACGTCTCGCCAACTGGCTAGAAGGGAAGAGCCCGTCCGGCGAGAAGAAGAAGAAATCTGAGCGGTCTTCTAAGACCTTTGAGGACGCCCCGGCGACGGGGGTCCAACATAAGGCCAAGCACCGCGAGTCCGCTGGCACCGGGAGCGCCGAACGGTCGGGCTCTACGGGCGCCAGGCAGGGCGCACCCTCCCCGGCACCCTCAACCACGAGCCAACGCTCTGGGTCGGGTAAGAGGAAGGCCGAGCACCCGGCGAGGCTCCTGGAGAGGGCCCGGTCGAGCTCGAAGGCCCCATCGGAGGGGGAGCGAGGCGGTGTCCCCCCCTCAAGGATAAGGCGGTGAGCGCACCTAAGGTGGTGAAGGCCTTAATCCATCCGGCCAAGCCCTCTATCGAAACTGTCGCGGCGGCCCTGGCTCAGCCTGTGCAGGCTACACCAGTGGTGGCGACCTCGGGGCTCAGAGTCTCCCTGCCACCTCGGAGGGAGTCCTCTTTTGTGCCCATCGATAGGACCCCCGTGAAATCCCCCGAGGGGAAGAGAAAGGGGGGGCAGGGCGTCGTCGTAGATTCGGCTTCAACCTCGGAGGAGGAACTGGTCGAGGTCTTAAGCCACGGCCTCGGCGTGGAAGAAGACCGGCCCGTCGGGATGGATCCCGACGCAGGTGACGACGACATCGTCGAGGGTACCGACGGGGCCCCTGATCGCCCGTCGGATTCCCCTCTGCCAGCACCGCAAGACAACTCGGCGGCCATTTTGTTGGCTATACAGTCCTTATGCTCAGAGATAAGGACGAGACTACCGTTGCCGACGGAGGAACCTCTCCCGTCGGGGGACCCAGAACCGGGACCTTCTGGTGTTCCCCCTACTAAGAAAAGAAGGATCCACCCTCCACCTCCTTTTCAGCCGTCGCGCCCCGTCCAGCCCTCCTCCCCGTCCACCCGAGGGGATGATACGGGGACTGACACGGCAGCGACGGGTACGGACGATGAGGTATACGACGAGGATGTACCGTCGTCGCCTCCCACCAGGGCTTCTCCGCCCGACGAGATTGGATCGTTCCACTCCTTGATCACCAGGGCATCCGAGCTTTTTCAACTCTGCCCTGAGGAGAAGAAGAAGGAAGGTTTCCTTTATCAGCGGCGCGAGGCCAAGAGGAAGACGGTCCTCTCAGTGCCTCTATTGGACGACATTTGGGATGAGGGCCTCACCCTCCTCAAGAACCCTTCCACGACGCCAGCTAGAAGAGACCGGTACGAGAAGAAGTACCGGGTCCCGGACACGGCCCCCCCTGTGCCTCCGGGCGCAGCCTACCCCGGACTCCGTCGTCTCCGCGGCGGCCAGGAAGAAAGCGGGGGGGGTGCGGCCTCCACATCGACTTCCCCACCGGACGGTGAGGGAAAGAAATTGGACGCTATGGGACGCAGAGTCATCTCGTCGGCAGCGACGACGATTAAAGCGGCCAACGCCTTGGCTATCGTGGCCCGCTACGACAGGGAGCTCTGGTACAAACTGGCTCCCCTGCTGGACTTCCTGCCGGACGACAAGAGGACAGAGGCCCTGGAGATCCTGCAGGAAGGTGAGGTGGCTTCGGACCACGCCATTACCGTTGCGACGGACATCGCCGACACTGGGTTCCGCCAGTTGGGCAACAGCGTTTGCCTTAGGCGGCGTGGATGGCTCAAGGCTACGGACTTCCGTCAAGACGTTCAGACCAGAGTCCTGGACATGCCCTTCGATGGGAACAACCTGTTTGGCAAAACAGTGGACGATTCCCTTCAGGCCATTAAAGCGGACACTGAGACGGCCCGGGCCCTGGGAGTTCTGCAACGACGACGGACGCCCTTTCGGAGCAGCAGAGGCAAGGGTGCCTCCAAAGGTTCCGGCGGCGGTTTCTCCACCTACCGTCAAGCGGCCCGCTCGTCGTCTCAGGAGGCCTACAGAGGACGAGGCAAGTCTGGCGGACCCCGCCGTCGTCGCCAAGGAGGTCAAGGCGGCAAAGCCTCGTCGAAGCAGGATTGAACCGGCCGTGGGGTCGGGCCCCCACCGAAGCACCCCGGTGGGAGGCCGGCTGGCGAGCTTCGTCAGCGTGTGGGAGTCCATCTCCACCGACCGTTGGGTGCTGGACGCCTTGGCCCGGGGCCACGCGCTCGAGTTCCAGAGAAGGTGCCCGCGCGTCCCCCCCGTGGCCAGGAAAGAACTTCACGTCCCTCAACTTCTCCTGGAGGTAAAAGCGATGCTCAGGAAGGGCGCCATCGAACTTGTCCCAAAGAGACTTCGGGGCTCCGGAGTCTACTCGAGATACTTCCTCGTGAAGAAGAAGACGGGGGGGATGGCGCCCCATCCTGGACCTGCGACGTCTGAACAAGTTCATCAAGGCGCAGAAGTTCCGATGGTCACCCTCCAGCACGTCCTGGGTCAGCTGGAGGAAGGAGACTTCCTGTCGTCGTTGGATTTGGAGGATGCCTACTTCCATATTCCCATCCTAAAGGGGCACCGAAAATTCCTCAGGTTTGTGGTCCAAGGGCGTCATTACCAGTTCAAAGCCCTCCCCTTCGGACTAAGGTCGGCACCCAGGGTATTCACCAAGTGCCTCGCACCGGTGGCGGCGCAGCTGCGCCGCGAGGGGGTCCACGTCTACCCCTACCTGGACGACTGGCTCATCCGAGCCAAGACGAGGGAGCTCGCCGTGGTTCACACGGCAAGGACCGTCCAACTTCTCACGGACCTGATATTCTCCGTGAACTACGCCAAATCCCACCTGGTACCCGCGCAAGACGCTCTGTTTCTGGGAGCGAGGCTCAACACAGTGTCCCTTCTGGCCTCCCCGTCGGAGGAGAGGACCAGGACCATCCTGGGCAAGGTGCAGCGGATGTTGGTGGCCGACGCGGCCAAGGTGAGGTCCATCAAGTCCCTCCTCGGAATGATGTCTTCCTGCATCTACCTCATTCCCATGTGCAGGCTCCGGATGCGCCCGTTGCAGGAGTTCCTGGACGCGCGCTGGATCCAAATGACGGGCAGCTTCGAGGAAAGGATCACACTCGACAAGAGTTTCCGACGAGCGATCCGGTGGTGGGGCACCCGCGCGCATCTGACGGCGGGCTTGGACTTCCAGACCCCAGCCCACCAGGAGACAGTGACCACGGATGCCTCCCTGGAAGGGTGGGGAGCGCACACCGAAAATCTGCACGCAAGAGGCCTTTGGCTCCCGACGGAGAAATCCCTACATATCAACGTCCTGGAGCTCCGTGCAGTGTTTTGGGCCCTCAGGTCCTTCCTTCCGTCCCTCAAGGGCAAGGTGGTGAGGATCTTCACCGACAACACCACCACCATGTTTTACATCAGGAAACAGGGCGGAACCAGGTCCCCAGCACTGTCCAAGGAGGCGCAGGACCTGTGGCATTGGGCCATCGCCCAAAGGATATTTCTGGTGCCGTTTCATCTGGCAGGGATAAAAAACACCATCGCCGACTCACTCAGCAGGGAGCTGCGCTCGTGCCACGAGTGGGAGCTACGGCAGGATCTAGTGGATCGCCTCTTCCGACGGTGGGGCACTCCCCAGATCGACCTGTTCGCGACAGCGGCGAACTCCAAGTGCCGGAGGTTCGCCAGCAGGTTTCCCCAGGCGAGGAGCATGGGCGATGCTTTCTCGTTCCCCTGGGAGGGCCTGTTCCTCTACGCGTTCCCTCCTTTGCCACTGCTAATCCGGCTCGTCAACCAGCTCAAGAGGTCACGGTGCAGGATGATCCTCGTCGCACCTGCGTGGCCGAGGCAGATATGGTTCCCGGACCTTCTGGACTTGTCGGCGTCCCCGCCAATCAAGCTGCCGGTGGACGCGGATCTACTCTCCAGAGAAGGAGGCGCCATCCTCCACCACGACCCGAAATCGCTGAACCTGCAGGCCTGGCTCCTGCAGCGCTAGAGTTTGGAGGATACGACATACCGGCCGACTGCAGAGAGGTTCTTGCAAAGGCCAGGGCGTCCTCGACTCTTAAATGCTATGGACACAAATGGAAGAGGTTCTCTGTCTGGTGCCACGCACAGAAGATTAACCCTCTACGGATTACGGCCCCCCAAGTACTGCCGTACCTGCTGACGCTGGCCAAAGCTGGACTGTCACACGCGTCCATCAAGATTCATCTTGCTGCGATCTCCCGATACACCAGAACCACGGGGCCGACGTCCTTGTGGTCTCATCGTCTGGTGAAAGAGTTCATGAAGGGACTGTTCAGATCGTTCCCGCCGGTGAAGGCTCCGGCCCCGGTGTGGGAGCTCAACGTGGTGCTGACCAAGCTCATGGGACCTCCGTTCGAGCCTCTGCACTCAGCTCCGTTGAAATTTCTGTCGTGGAAAACAGCGTTTCTTGTGGCCATCACCTCCGCACGACGAGTGGGAGAGATCCAGGCCCTTTCCTGCAAGGCCCCGTACTTGACTTTTCACGACACGAGGGTAGTGCTCAGGACGCACCCCTCCTTCATGCCCAAGGTACCGTCGGACTTCCATCTCAACGAACCCTTGGTGTTGCCTGTGTTCTTCCCGTCGCCTTCGTCGCCGGCTGAGAGGACTTTGCACTCGCTGGATGTGGCTAGAGCGCTGAAGTTCTACGTGGACCGCACAAAGTGTTTTCGGAAGACGTCACAACTCTTTGTGAACTTTGGACCTGTCAATCAGGGGAAGGCTCTCTCGAAGGCTTCCATTTCCAGATGGCTCTCCGGCTGTATCATGTACTGTCATCGGTTGGCAAACCGACCGCTGCCTGGCCGTCCGAGAGCCCATTCCACCAGAGCGATCGCAGCTACCACGGCGTTCCTATCTGGTGTGCCCCTGCTGGACATATGCAGGGCTGCTACGTGGAGGTCGACGCACACCTTCACGAAATTCTACTGCGTCGACCGGGATTCCAGGGAGGAGTCCAGGGTCGGCCAAGCAGTGCTGCGCAACCTGTTCGCCTGAGGTGAGCCTGGTGAGGAGGTAAGATGCTTAATGTTGAGTTTGATGTGATGCTTAATATTGAGCCTTTGCCACCTCCCGTGGTTGTGCATGTGTGTACTGCTATGTATTCTTTATTCATGAGCATGTGAATCCATGCCAGACCCCATGCTGGAGAAGGAACAAGTTACTTACCTGTAACTGTTGTTCTCCAGCATGGGTCTGGCATGGATTCACATGCAAACCCTCCCGCCTACCCCTCTGCGGCTCTTCACTTGTCCTTACTGCCACTTCAGGTGCTGCCAAATCTGAAGATGGCTGCCAGAGGTGGGGCTTAGGTAGAGGGCAGTCATTGGCTGTGGTCAGTATGACGCAGAGACCAGTGATTGGTTATTACTACGAAAGTCAGATCAGAAACGAAACTGATACTGGTTTTTTCTTTACCGAGGATTCCCAGCCTGATGACGGGGAATATTCATGAGCATGTGAATCCATGCCAGACCCATGCTGGAGAACAACAGTTACAGGTAAGTAACTTGTTCCTTCTCAGCCAACAGCCGATACTCTGCAGGAGGATACTGCACTACCAGTATCCTAACTAAGACCGAGATCATCATCCTGGACACTACTGCATCCCTTAATAAATTAAGCTCTAACTACGCTGCCTTCAATATTGACAAACAATAACATCATCTCTGTGGCCAAAGAGGTGAAGACCTTAGGTTTTTACCTAGACAACCCTTATCCTTTAACAAGCAAGTCAACGCTGTGGCCTCATCTACAGCCTACACGTGTAAATTGATTAGAGCTAGCAAACCTTTTCTATCAGATAGTAGTTGCATCACCTTAGCCTGAGCACTTATTTTGTCAAAGTTGGATTATTGCAATGTGTTGTTCATAGCTGCTAATAAACAAATCATCAAGAAAATCCAGACCTTGCAAAACAATGCTCTTAGACCTGCATTAGGAATTGCTAAAAGAGAACACATTTCCATGACTAGAAGAGCTAATAACTGGCTTTCCACATATGACAAAATCAAGCTGAAGGTTGCGTCCTTGATGCTTGAACAATGCGGCACCTAGCTACCTGTCAGAAAGATTCACTAAGAAATCTTCGACTAGAATTACTAGACTCTCCAACACTAACTACCTTGCTGTTTCCAGATTCAAGTTATCGAGAATCGGAGGCTGTAGCTACCCAGTCAAGGCAGCCCAACTGTGGAAATCATTACCTCCCACATTAAGAGCTGATCAGTCCTTCCATAATTTCCACCAGATTACCATTAAATGGCTTAAATGTTCAGACCTCTAGCTATGTACTGCTACTGTATGTACTGCTACTGTATTGCACTGTGACTGTAAACACTGACTCTGTAACTGTAAATACCTGCTTCCAATTTGTACAGCCTATTCCTTTTGTCACTGCGAGGTTCATTCATGTGTCTTTTATATTGTACCTCCCCATGCCAACCACTGCCTGCCCTATTTGTCATTGCCTTGTATTATATCCCCATATGTGTTGAACTTGTTATTTCTGTAATCTTTTTGTGTAACTAAGCTTTGAATTATCTTATGCTCTGCGCCCTGATACCTACGGGTCTGGTGCGCAATACAAATAATAAACTAAACTAAGCTAATTACTGAGGGTGATAACGTATTTCCTGGTGCTGCTTATCCCGAAGCATTACCTGTGTCTCCTGCATTAGGCCAACAGTATAATGCACAGTTTTTGTATATTTAAACCCTTATGTGCACATTTCACACTAGTCTCCACATATTCTGCTAACGGTATACCGCACCATAAAATAACCACTAAAAATCTGTGTGCACCTGTTATATCCGTTTTAACTTATTCTGGGACATGTTCTTGTCCCTAGGTAATGTTGCTTATATCCCTCCGCATAACTGCACACGTTCCGTCCAACAACATTACATAGAGGTAATGCAGCTTCACTTATCCCCTCCTCTCTCCGCCTGGTCAACAGCTCCTGCCGGGCAGTTGAGCGTGTCCATCCATTTTGTGGCATCCTCCGGAATCTCAAAGAAAATAGATCTGTCTTTATGTAGGACTTTCAGCTTCCCTGGCTATAGTAACATATATTTGAAGCCAGACTCTCGCACCCTTCTTTTAACTGACACATAGCTCAGCCGTTACATCTGCACCAGAAAAGTGTAATTTGGGTCCGAACTCTCCTCCCCTTCTGGAAGTCCCACAATGCGTATATTGTTCCTACGTGCTCGTCCTTCTGCTTCTTCTGCCCTATACTCCAGGTTGCGCACATGTTGTTGCAATGTGGAAACATCCTTGGCGTTGGTGGTGCAAATGCTCGTGTTTGACTTCACCTCCTTTCAGCCCTCCTGTGCGTTCGGCTAATGCTCTAACATCTTGTCTCAGGAGGTTGATGTCCACACTAACAGCATCGATCTTGCACTCCAGAGATGTTTCTAGCTCTGCAACGGTGGCGTCAATCTTGGATTCCCACGATGATTTTAACTCTGCAATGGCCACCAGGCTGTTGATCATCTCGTAGTGAGGCTACTTCACCTTGAATGCTCTGTCCCGCAGTTTTAGTCATTTCACCTGCCTGCCCTTTGGATTTACCTGGTTGACGCCATGTGTTCTGTCGGAACTCAATGGGAGCCCTCTCAACTGCGCTCCCCCCTTTATTCTTGTGCACAGTTTACATGCAGGGTTTCGCCCTTGCTTCCGCTGGTGCCTGACTTGCCACTTCGCTAGTATTTGCTTATCTGCCAGGTCCGACTATCGTGCGAAGAGGCGGTGCCGTTCCAAACGCAACTCCACAATTGTCTGGGGCCACTGTGTCACCATCCGCCTCCTGTGTTGGTAGGGCTTTTCCACGCACCTTTCTCACTGCCAAATCTGTGGGTTTTTTTTGTTTTCCCAGTGCAGTATCACCCTTGTGCTCACAGTTCACAGCAGCAGCGTCCCTTTGGCCCGTATTTCGGGTGACTGACACTGGTGTTTCTATCTGTACTTTTGCCAACTCGTGAAGCCTCGCCGTCTGTCTGTGTTATTTCCAGTGTTCATGCAGTTTATTGTCTGGGCCCCGCATCTATTTGTGACCTCTTCACAGGACTTCTGTATCTAATTTGTTTCTAGTTGCACTATTAGTGTTGTTGTTGGGGCTTTTCAGCTGGCACAGGTGACCGTTCTTTGGGCCTCCATCTTAATTTGGAGTAATCGCTCGGATTGTGCACGGTGAGTTCTTCATTGTGGAGCTCCTCCTCATTCGTGCTTCCAACCACGGGTGTAATGGTTCTATTTTCGTGCACCGCCTCACATTAAAAGCTATGTAAATGACTGCCCAGTGTGAGTTCCACCAGGGTCTGATATCATTCGTTCACACTCTGACGGCAGCCCCAGCTATTTTTGCATGCGCCCGTCATTGTTGCATTTTGGCGGATACTATGTGTCGCTTCCGAGCGTTGGATATCTACTGCAATGTCAATGCTTTCACGGTATGGGCCCAAGCAGTGAGCCTATGCTTAGGCTACTGTATCCGCCTGTGTTGCCGTTACAAGCACATTGTTTCCTGTGTCGGGTTCCCTCACGCTATGATCTTAATAGATACCGTGCAGCATCCAGCCTAACTTGTGCATGTTGTTTGCCCACGTCGAAACAGTGTAACAGCTTGTATTGTTCCATTCTTTAGGATTCCCCTCTCCATCTGACCTCAACAGGATGCTTTATTTGTCTCCATGTATCCGCCTGCATTGCATGTATTCCGACGAGCCTTCAATGCGCACTAGGTTACCAACAGTGGATGCCTGCAAGTCCCCGATCGTGTCTGCCGCACGACGGGGAGGAAATACACTCTGATGTTCAGTGCCTCTCGTCGCGGGGACCCTATGTGTCGTGTCCCTCTCACTCCACCGTCGGTGCACCTGGGCGTCCGGTCTGCGAGGGCCAACCTGTCTGCTATATCGGGAGTTCATGCAGTATTTACTGCCGGGTATTGTGACTGTACGTCATAGTCGCACTGCGGTTCCACTTTGACCGTACAGTTCCTAGCTTAGTTCTTTGTTACAGTGCAGGCGCTGTTTTCTTTCTTCTCGTCCCCGGACTCGTGCACCTTTTTTTATGTCCTTGCCATACTTCCTCTCCACCGATCTGCTTGCAAATACGCCCTTCATGTGCCTCGCATATTCATGCAGCAGTGGCTCAGTTTGCTTCTCGAGTGCACTAGGTTTACGTGTGTGCACGACAGGATCTTGCAGGAGACCAGTCCTATCTCATGGCTACTTAGCCACGCCCCTCAATTTGTAAACTTCGACCTGTTTTGTATTGGGCCTGTACATGGTCAACCTTTGCAAATGCAAAGAGGCACTCCTGGATGTCCTGTCACAGCAAGGGAGTAAATAAAAAGTGCTGCGGGGCTTAAGGTGGAGAGCAACATCCTGAGGAAATCCAGATCCCCCGAGTCGCTGGCCCGGTACCTTGCTATTAAGGAACGGGTTGGCTGCAAAGAGTATTTGGATTATGTCAGCCCAAGGAGGGACAAGATTGCATATTTAAAGTTCTGTCTTGGGATCTTGCCCACAGCTGCACTGCTACAAAAATTGAATAATGCCCTTCCCCCCAGCATGCATCCTCTGTGGCGATCCTGTTGAAGATCTCAACATTACTTACTACTCTGTCCTGGGACTATATCACTGAGGAAACTCTTCCGGAAGCCGCTATTTCTGATCCGTGGATGCAGGACAACAGGCAAGACCATGGCTAAATGTTTGGACACCACAGATGTTTTAGCTGTCTATTTTGACAAGTAACTATTTGAGCTGGGTATGTACAGTCCATTTGAAAAAGTTTAAAGAGTCAGCCCAGCCACCCCTGGCAATTATTACTTGACTTACTCTCGAGTTGCTGTGTAAAGCCCCTGCCCTTTTAACTATATTGCAATTATGATGTAATGATTAACCTTTTTAGAACTGCATGGTCTTGTTTGTAATGTATTTATGTAATGTTGCTTTTACTACTTTTTACTGTCGAAATAAGGCCTATGAATGAATGAATATTGCAAAGTGTCCTTATTTGAGTTCTGAGGTCACCCCCAGCCAAGTCTCTAGAAATAGGCCAATGAGGTGGACCCAGGAGCCAAGTCGAACACTGGATCTGAAGAGATCCGGCAAAGACACTGAGGGACGCTGGAGGACTGCTGCAGAAACCAGCATTGACTCAGCCAATACCACCACCTCACAAACCTCAATCTTCTAACCGACCATTAAGACCTCTGCAAGGTGCCTTGCTCCCTAAGACAGGTGGGACCAAACCGTCACCTGTTCTGCTGGTGGTACATCACATGTTTTCTGTCGTATGAGCATGCAACTTTTTGCATTAACTCTGCAAGGCCCTGAACCAGATGTTCATCGTCACAAAGACTTCCGGATGGGCACATTGCTGAAGTTCTTTTGTGGGCCTCCTCGAGGATCTGCTTGGCTATGGAAATCCACTGTCATGTCCTCTATATGGAGAGACGCCTTCAGGAAAATCGAAGTTCTGCTACTGAGTTGCCGAGTGCATCCTGACTCTGTCTATGTTCAATGCAAGACATGCATCCTTGAAGATCTCTGTGCGGGTTCGCCTTTGTCGTGGAACCAAACTTGGGTCTCCCCCATACAGTGTCTCCAGAGGAACCCAAGGACTGGTGGTGAACAACCTATAGCCCGTAACCAAACGACCTTGCACGACGACAACAACGGCAAGACCCATCTTCCCCAGCTATTTCTGGTCTCCTGGGACTGTTTCTACCTTTCTAAGGCTGTGGCCTGAGATCACTTATCTCTTGAGCCTCCCCCTCCTAGTGGGGTTTGCATTGGGTGAAAAGTCCTGCTTACCTTAGCCCTGTGCGGGGATGGTCCAGGATGATGGTGTCCAGGCAAGTACTTCTGTAACCCCAGCGGTGGTAGCTGCTCCTCCTTCAGTGGAACTCTACTCAAGACCCTTAATTCACATGATTGCATTTGCCTGTCACTAACTAAACTTCAATACTTTACTTGCCCTAGTTGAGTAAGCCCTCCTGGCTATGCACCTTTTCCCTCAGGATCCTTTTGGGCCACATAAAATACTGCTGCAGACTTAGCACCGGTTACGGCTGAACTTATGGTGCTGCGTGCCTTATTATAAGGGCTGTGTACTGCTATGTGCTCAGCATGTGTTGTCCCTACTTTTGTGAATGCATTTATTCTGTGTGTGACTACTGCTTGTAATTCTAAAGTCTTGTGTAACCCATAATGGATGACCAAACTTTGAGTTCTGTGTATATATATTTCTGAGGCTTCTGCATCTGCTTAGAATCGCAAGCTTTACATTTAGTGGTTGATGCAGAGAATTACATGATTTATTTTCGATTTCAAAAATGGATGTCGTCTGGGCATTACTGTAATACCATACCTACTGTGATGTGACTGTACCCATGATCCTTCATGCGCCAATGTCCTCAGATTGGTTTTTTATGCCATCAGGTTGGTCGTACTTCGGAGAGTTCATCGAAATAGCACTTTTGCTTGTGATGGAGCCTAATTTTACATATTGTTATTACAGTGAATTTGACTGTTACTGTCGAAAACTTGCTTTGAATCTCGACAAACACAAGTATAATCATCTTACTGGAGCACAACAGCAACCTGAGATCTGCTTTCTATGCCCTACAGCTCCAGACTGCGGCCTACACAGTAGGGAGAGTGGGTTAAGACACTTACACTTTCTAGTTCAGGAGAATGTCTCAACACATTGCCCCATTAATCATTTTAATCACACTGTCACCCAGCTTGTGTTATGGAAAACACATCATTCAAATTCTCTCCAGCTGTAACAAAAGGTTTCTGTGGAAAGATGCACCCAAGGTGTGCAATTATTGCCGTCCCAGAGGTCACCGGGAAGATAAATGCCACTCTTGTAGGCTCTTTAAGCTGGGCGATTTTTGTGATGCGGGCCAAGGCATCAACAGAATTCCCTGCCAGTGCGAATAGGACAGCATCGGCAAACAGAGGTTTCCCGAGGGCCGGTCCCCAGCTCTGAACATCAGGCGCCATGCTCTGCTATCTAAGGATGCTATAGATTAAATAAAGCAAAATTACATGCACCGAATACGGCCATTTCAACTAATTTCCCAAAAACAACCACAACACACACAGAGAGTAGCTCAACAATCTCGGATACACTAAATGGCAAAAAAGATGTTCACACACACACGGGATCACCTCCGCTCCCCCACAACCCCCCAATCTCCCCACCCTCCCTGTGTCTTTATAAAGTTGCTGGCAGTGTTAACTGTGCATCTACGCAGAGGGTATTCCAGTGTACCCTTATCTGGACGACTGGCTAATAACTGTAGAAACACCAGAAATATGTCACCAAAATACACAGAAAACAATAAATCATCTTCATTTTTTAAATTGTGATGTTTTGTATTTAGTTTTGTAAAAGGTTTGTTAAACCGAATACAAAAAAAGAATCTTCTGCATCAACATCACGCCTAATCCTCAGGCAATAAAAACAATTCTTAACAATAGTAATTCATACCAAAGGTACATTGGTCTTTCCCTCCAATGAGAGGGTCCAACCTTCTACTGCAGATCCTTTGTTATACAGCTGGTCGGCAGATAACAGTCAAGAAAGTAATGCGCCTTCTCAGCATGATGGCATCATGCATCTTTATTTTGCCAAACACACAGCTACATATACGTCCAGTACAGCAATAGTTAGTGAAACAATGGTCGCAGGCAGAAGGCAATTGGTACGATCGTGTGGAAGTTTCGCAACTGGTGGTGTTGGCGCTGCAGTGGTGGACAAAAGATAAAAAATGTTGCAGGGAAGACCTTTTGTCAACCCTCCAACACACTTCACAATCACAACAGATGCATCACTCTTGGGGTTGGGAGCCCATTGTCTCCACCAGACAGCACAGGGGATGTGATTATGCACACTCTCCAGGCAACCCATCACTGTTTTGGAATTGCAGGCTGTTACAAAGCGCTACAAGCATTCCGACATCCTAATGGGGAAGAATGTGCTGATTATAAAATACAGCACACACAGCCATGTTTTGCATCAACAAACTAGGCAGGACTCACTAATTCTATCCACATTGGCACAGAGAATATGGAAATGGAGCCTCCAAAAAGGATACACCTCCAATCACAACGTGTTCTAGGAGAACACAACTGTCTAGCATACTCACCTAGCAGAAATACAAGTCTTTATTTTATTTTTATTTTTTTATTTATTTGGTTGAAGCACTCAACCTTTCAAATCTTTCATACACATTAATAAGCGGAGAAAGGAAACATTCTTACATTTTTAAAAATTTCAATTTACAACATTCAGGTTGTGTTTTCATGATTTCACTTCCTATTTTACACATTTTTTGATTCATATATACATTTTGTTATTAATTTCAGAAAGAAAGTGCAATCAATTAATTTACCTCAAATCTCTGCAACACATAAAACAATGTTCAATTTTTGTTCACCTTTCTCCTTCGAACCTGTCGCTATCAGGTAGTATTGCTTGTACATATTGAGCTAAAGCAATTTGTACAGCAATTCGTCTGTTAGAGAATATCTGACTCCATATTTCATCTTCAATTCGATAGAGATTGAAATGAAACGCATTTTTAAAATACCTTTCCCACATACTTATCAAGGCTGGACAGCTGACCAAATGTGATAGTGTTTCTCTGAGCAGTAAATTGTTACAAAAATGGCAGGTGTTTTGATTTTTCAAAATTAGCCATCTTCTGGCACGGATCTCATTCGTCAAACACAAATTTAAACAAATTCTTAACAGTTGTGTACGGATGTGAATTGATGGAGATTTTACCAAGTAGCTTTCCATTGTACGCAGACTTTTGAGACTGAATAATGTGATGTTGCAGTCCACATATCGTTTGCATTGGTCCAAGGTTTGTATCCAGTCATATCGATACAAAGCTACTTTTGCTTTTACTGGGTTCAATAACAACAGTTCAATTGAAACATGTGCATCTATTAGTGCATCTAATACACAACTGTACCAGTATCCGACGATGTCAACAGAGATAGTGTGCCACTGAACTTAGATTATTTTTGGAAGAGGCTCCTATTACACATTTCCTACATAGACTGCGCATTTTCCACATCACTTGACTATGTATAGATATCGCACCCAGTTCATAGCGCAATAAAGGAAGAGGGGTACAGTTTGGTAAGCCTAATACTGCTTTCCACAACTTGCTCTCATATCTTTCCCAGACTTTCCTCGGTTTGGGTATCATTGTGTCATAACCATACGTGAATATGGGGACCAGTTTTTGCTGAAAAAAGGTCATTATGTAAATTTACCATATCTATACATAAGTATTTTAGCTCGAGATGTTAATGTTCTTATTTTTGCATCCAAAGTGTTAGCATGAATTGAATCATTTACGCTCCCCGAAAAAACAATGCCCAAATATTTGTATGATGGAACAACCGTGAGTGTGTTATTTTGAAGGTGCCAGCAACACTTAGCTTTCTAGTTAATACCTTTTTTCCAGCAAATTACTACCTGTGTTTTTTCAACATTTATCGTCTAGTTGTTTTTGGTGATATATTTGCCCAATTCATCCAGGATATTTTGAAGGCCCTGAGGGGTCTGCGATAGTAGGACAAGGTCGACGGCATATAATAGCCAGGACATTTTTTGGTTTCCTATATTGGGGGCATCTGCTAAGGTATCCATGAAAGCACACCCTATGTCTAAAATGAATAAATTAAACAAGGTTAAGGCTAAAATGCATCCCTGCTTCAGCCCCCGCTCTGTTCTAATGCTAGCAGATAGTCCATCCAAACTCATCCTTACTTGGACAGTTGTTTCAGTATGTAATTTTTTTATTCTAGTTGGCAATGACGATGGACATCCAAATTGTTCCAACTTAGTAAAGAGCAATTGGCAATCAACAGTGTCGAAAGCTATCCGAAAATCAACAAAGGCCATATGTAAGGCCTGCTTTTTCCCCCAGATATTTTGATGTTAGCATGTTAAGCGTTAACATATTTGGTGAAGTGCCCAAACCAGAGACAAAACCCGACTGAAAGGGATCCCTTCTACATTTTAACAGGGTCCACTTATTGATTTCTTCTAGTATTATTCGACTATACATTTTGCCGGGTGCATCTAGCAGTGAAATGTGTCGATAGCTTTCGGGTTTACTGTGATCACCCTTTTTATAAATGGGAACAATTATTGAGTGTCTCCACGATGCGGGAATAGTTTGTGAATAATTTATTTGTTCATATATAAGATACAGGATATTTGACCATAATTCGGGTATTGCTTCAGGCTGTAGTTAGAAAGACCATCAGGGCCCAGGGCTTTTGATTGATTAGCCGAATTGATATAATGCAAACTATCTGCTTTATCAATATGGAGATGGAAAGGTTCTGGCACTCTGCTATCAGTTGTTATTTGGAATGAGATAGGCCTGTCATAAATTCTTTTAAAATGATCCAACCACATTGCTTCAGGGACACTATGTATTTGAGACGCAACTTGGGACGTCAACGTGGCTTGATTTAATGTCTGCCAGTTGTTAGCTGAAGACTTGCCCTGGATTAATGTGAGCATCTTTTCGCCATCCAACTGATAGTTTAGCACAATGTGCTTTAAGCCAATTTTTATAACTAGTTTTGATGTTGGCAAGAATTTTGAATCTTTTTATTGCCGGCAATTTTAATGCCTCACGCTTTTGCTGAGGAAAGCGAGATTTTCTCCAGATGTAATAGAGATTTTTCTGACCATGTTAGTCGATTTAATCTGGGATTGACAATAAGGGTTCCCTTCATCTTTTGAGAGTTTGTCTTTGGTTGTCAGGTAGTGGTACACCATTTCGTTGTAAGCATTTTATGATCACTATGGGAAGCATCCTCTATTTGAAATGAGGTGAGTTTAGATAGTAATCCGCTATCTACATAGATATAATCAATAGTAGCTTTGGAGGCGCCACGCGACCATGTGTGCTGAAAGTGCCATCGGTAGTACCAGTCTCGGTTAGCATATGTAAAGAGCGGGATTTCATAAGATGTACCCATTGAATTTTCCTTGCTTTATCTTGCATGTGTGTTGGATCTAAACAATGTAAATTAAGATCTCCCGCCACTATTATATGCAAAATATCTGGAACTAGAGCAATATAATCCAGCATGGTAGACACATCATATAGAAACTTCTGAACATTGATACCTTTGAGATTCCAGTACAAGTTTACACACGCATATAATGTGACTCGATCAGATACAATAGATAACTGCGAGAAGTCATTTGGAGCATAAGAGAATATTATACTTAGATTGGCACTGGACTTTACACTTGTAAGAAGACCTGCCATGGGGCGACCTTTATTGCCCTTTAGGGCAGCAGTTGGGTGGACTTCATGGTCATTCCAAATTGGCAAGTTAATTAGCCACCTTTCCTGGAGCATTACTATATCAAATTGATCCAGTTTACAGCTTGGGTTATTAAATAAGTGATGATGCCCACATGTGTTCCACGATACAAGTGCAATAGTAGTTTTTACATTTTGTTGCTCCAGTTAACTTTAGGAACTGCCACAATTAAATACACAGTTTGGGGTGGTTTTCTCACTAGTCACATTTATCAAAGAACTGACGGTAAACGGGAAGCTGTTTTTCCATGACGGTTAGCACTTAACAGGTCATCAACCGCCTCCACTAGTCCTACTAACACAAGAAAACCCATTTGAAACAGTTCCTCCTTTGCTTGCCAAATAACATTTGGTACAACTCTAGATCGCAGCCATAATCTCACAGTGCTTAACACTGTGTTGTTAATGAATTCTACTTGTTCAATATTTAAGCTATTTACATCATCCAACATTGGCACATCCGAAAACAATTCCAATATGCTGCACCGATTTAGATCATACTGCGGATACGGCGCCGGCCGACATCCAAGTATTAAGGAACTCATGTTTACCTCTCGTGGGAGTGCCTTCAATTGCGGGGTCATTAATGGTTTGGAATTAAGAGGCTTGGGTTGGCTAGTAACATTTAGTGCACACAGCGATTTTCTAGGTAACAGCGCCTGGAGCATGCATGCTATTTCATCGCCATTTTCAACAGACTGAGGGGCCCCTGCTTTCAGGGGGAGATTGTTTCCGATGGTCATTGGGAAATGCACGTTTTTGGAAATCTTGCTCATTTCTGGCACACCCTTCTGTATGTTACATGATTTTTCACATACCAGAGGCGCAGGAAGGGCCCGATCATGAGCTTCAGACTCTGTTACAATCTGATATTTTGTCCTGTTTTTGTATATCAGAATGCTCAGTCAGATTTTCAAGTGGGGCGCCCAAGTTCTTAGCGTTAGAGAATCTAGCCATATAGACATCAACCTCCTGCCTAATTTTTTGATGCCGAGAATCTTTACTAGCCAGATCTTTTAATGCGGCATTAGTTTGTCGGCAATAGAGGAGCAGGCGTATCACACACCACAATCTACAGCCCATGGGTACTCTTATGTATTTTCACAGCTTCTACAAGCTCGTCTAACGGGACATAAGAAGGAATAGTTATGTTTGTTTTTATTAGGGAGAACCGTCACTGATTTACGAGCTTTATTCATAAGCATATATGTTTTCGTGACAGCGAGAGAAACTGTGTTGCTTTCACTGGCACATTTAATGATTTAATAAAATGCTTAGTCGCGGTCGTAGCCACAGAACTGATAGATTTCACATTTTTAGATTTTTTTCCCCTTGACTGCATTTTGATCCTTGATGTTCCTTCTGTTTTAGAGAAGATGGTATAGGCTTTTTTATTGTTTATAATGGCTTGGGCTTCAATTTGTGTTTTAGCTGATGTCTCATTAGAAGACACTTCATCAGTAATGATCTTTTCAATGTACGGCACGGACAAAACTATTTTGTCCAATTTTGGGTCGACATTCACCCTGTTGTTCTTTGGTTGAGATACTAGAATAGAAGTTCTAATAGGTGAAGTAGCACTACTGATGAGCAACGGAGGTTCAAATTTTGAACCAGCAATTGGCAATGGCCATATTTTCTCATCAAAGGTTTTCTCAAACTTAGTTTGCCACGCTATTATGGAAGCTATCTGAGAACTTTGCATTACCATTTTGTCATTTAGCGTGTCAAATTATTTAATTATGGTGTTCATAGTTGTGCTCATGACGTCACAAGTTTATTCATGCCCTCATTCGATGGTTGTATCTCTGTGACAGTACATCTTCGTGGAGTAGGGGCTAGAAATTATGACACTGCATTCTCTTTTCCCAGGCTAGGGTCCGAGAACATATTAGGTGAAAAGGAGAGTTTCTCCAAGCGATCCTGAATAGAAAAGTCTGTTTCCAGTGAGTCTAGGTCAATGACGACCATGTCGCCGGACAGGTCGCACTGTTTATCAGGGCTGTTCGGCACCATGGCCGCCAATGACTCGCCCCTGAAAACAGTGCTATCTGACCAGGAAGCATTACAAGTTATTTCATCATTTAAATCATTCAACAGACTTTCATCTTCCACACATGGAAGAGCAATTTTTGAAATATCAAGCCTTCTCCCCGATTGTGTTTTCAAAATCCTGGTTGTGGATTAATTCGACTTACAGGCAGAATAGAAAAATCTTATGTCAGTCGAGGAAGTGTCTTTGGATTTGTTTGTTAACGATCTGATTTTTGCAGAGTGAACATTCGGAGTGGAACAAACTTGGGGTTTTGGAGTTGAAAAGGCAGGTTTGTTTGTTTTTCGCCCAAGGTCCAAATTGCCATCAAGGCGAGGAGGAGGCATATTTGTCCTCAAAGAGTACAGATTTTTTTTTCATACTCCTTACCACAGACGCACAAGTAGATAGCAAAGAAAAAAGAACGCACAAGCAAAAAGAATGCACAAGCAAATCGGTGAAGGCCCTGAAATATAATTAAGCTTGCACCCCGCACCACGGCGAAGCGGCAAAACAGTGCTTCCTAGGTGCCTCCGCTAAGTGTGCGCATGCGAAAATCCCTTTTTAAGATCTCGTTTGAAAAGGGGGGCGGGGCTTCACTCAAAATTTCTGAAAATCGTTCCAAATGACACAAAATAAAAGGTATAAGTATACCAGGCACTTAGCTTATACTAAATAGTGTCCAAAGTACAAAGAGAGCAATAATACCATCAGGCAATGTCCAACATAGAAAAATGCACAGAGCAGCTTGCAGGGAGTCCGGTGCAAAGCAGTGCTTCCTAGGTGCTTCCGCTAGGTGCGCGCGAAAATCCCCTCTTAAGATCTCGTTTGAAAAGGGAGCGGGGCTTCACTCGTAATTGCTGAAAATTGTTCAGCAGGCAATGTTCAATGTAGAAAAATGCACAGAGCAGCTTGCAGGGAGTATGGTGCAAAGCAGTGCTTCCGCTAGGTGCGCGTGAGCTGGTGCTTGCGAAAATCCCCTTTTAAGATCTCGTTTGAAAAGGGGGCAGGCTTCACTTGAAATTGCTGAAAATCGTTCTCCACAGCCCCGGTCTTCAGTTTCACCCTTCACAGCCTTCTGTTGCCTGTGTTGTAAAGTTTAAATACAAGTCAAACCTCATATCACGAGTGGGAATTACATTCAGGCATTGGAACCAACATTTTTACATGCTGGGAGCAACCAGACATAGATGTGTTTGCCACAAAAGAAAATGCAAAATGCCTAAGCTACGCCTCTAGGTTCCCGCAGAGGGAATACAAAGGGAACAGACTGTGGATCATGGTCACAGATATTTTCGTACGCTTTTCCTAAAACCCCACTGTTGAACATAGTAATCCACAAGATGCACAAGAAACACTTTTTGTGCCAATGTGGGCACATCAGCTGTGGTATTCCCACCTCCTCAAGTTGTCAATTTCCCCACCCATTAAGCTAACATGCCCGTACAACATGTCACAGATTCTGGGATTAATCCTACATCCTCCATCTCAGACAAGCAATTTAGCAGCTTGGCTCCTAAGGTCATATAGTTTGGACACCTTAATTTGACTGACAGGTGCATGGAAATACTAAGAGGCCTGTAAGCCTAACGCTAGATACTATTTTAACAATTGGAAAAAGGTTCATAGTGCGGTGTAGAAGGTCGGATTTCAACCCAAATAACTATTCACCATGACACACAGTGCACTATCTACTACACTTGTTAGACTCAAAATTGGTCTTTAATTAGTTAAAATTCTATTTAGCAGCACTTTCGGCATATACAACATCGCAAAGCAAAGTTTCATGGTGAAAAGTTCCAGTAAGGAGTAAGACGGCTTTACTCTCAAATCACGAACAAACCTCCAGGTTGGGATTTAAACGTTGTCTTAAGCAAGCTCGTTGGGCTACCTTTTGAACCAATGCATAAGGCAAGCCTGAAGGATATCCCGTATAAGACTGCTTTCCTTAAAGCTGTTATTTGCAAAGGCTGCCCACACCCCTAGGCAGCGATTAGTGTTGATGGTGAAAAGGCTTTTGATAGAGTGAATTGGATATTCCTTCAATCAGTCATGAAGCACCTTTATCTTGGCCCAAACATTCTGAGCCTCTTTAAGGCTTTATATAGCAAAGCAAAGGCTCAAATGTTGGTCAGTGGTGTGACATCTGAGGTCTTTGTAATACACAGGAGGACATGACTAGGATGCCCATGATCCTCCCTTCTTTTTAACCTTTGCACAGAACCTCGGACCGCAGTGATCCAGTCTCATGAAGGCATCCATTGTATTGCATGTTTGACATGCACTTCCATAGGGCTTTTATGTGTAGATTGTTTGCTAATCATGGTTTCACATCCAAAACAGTTATTCCCCAACCTGTCTGAGATCTTTGCAAAGAGGGCACTGTCCAGTTATAAAGCAAACGTGTAAAAAACTGAAATTTGCCCCTCGCCCATGTTGGACATCTGTTTACTGACCTGTGACTTAGCTGGGCAAAGGATGGATTTTGATATCTTGGTATTGGCACTGTGAGGGACAACCATCATTTATTGCAAATTAATGTAAGACCACAATTACAGGAAATTACATCTGATTGTAGGAGATTGGTTAAACTTAACCTTATTCTTTGGGGTGCGATAGAAATTTCACTGCTTCGGAAACTACTTATTAAGCATGCTCCTATCGCCTCCCCTATCAATCTCCTGAAAGAAGTATGGAAGTTCTTCGATGAATTTGTGGAGGGCTAGAATTAAGCTCCGTATTTCAATGTCCATTCTGAAACGGCTGGTGGCGGGTAGTCGATTTGTTTTTCCAAGTGTACAAAATACTTTTCGGAATTTACAGTACATAGAATACACAGTTGGATACATTCAAACTCTGATTCAGTGCCTGTATGAGAAACCATTGGGAAAGGTCAGTGGCTTCTGTCCCTTTGGACTGTCAATGGTTACATCTCGGTGGAACACCATGACTCCACCCACTATGGATCAGACTGTGGTAGAGTGGAAAGATAGATGCAAGTAGGGGGATGGGCTAACAATTCATGCTCTCTGGGGATTGGTGCCTGTGATATACCCCAGCAGTTGTATGAGAAAACAAGCAATTGCATTGGCGTTCATGGCAAATTGCCAGGATCTGAAAGCTCAAAGATTTATTGGACGCAGAGGCGCTGATGGACTTTTGTTTTCTTCGTACAAACTCTGTGCGTCAGAATCTCAAAAGTATCAAATAATGGCTAATATCCCGCATCTCTCTTCTCACCACTGAATGGTCAACTACATAAGGTACTGGGACTATAACACCAGTCAAAGATACAATCTCTCTCTCAGATTTGACAATTTACCACTGGCTGTTGTCCAGTTTTCAGGATGCCATGCCTGAAAGGGCAGAATGGGAAGTGGAGACAGACTCACAGATTTCTGACAGTGACTGGACGAAAAATTCTGTGGAGTATGCTTTACATTAAAATGGATTTAGATCTACATTATACTCAACAGAGACTAATTCAATGGTTATACTGGACACCATTGAAAATAAAGGAATGGCAACTTTTGTCATCCTTTTTATGTTGGGTATGCAAGAAAGAAAGGCATCAATCTATATATGTTTTGGGAATGTAGTAAACTTGCACCATTCTGGGAAGATATTCTGCGACATATAGAGTTAATTGCAAATTGAATGGGTGAGAGGACACCGTTTTTTTGTTTATTAGGGCTCTTTCCATCTAACCTGCATCAGATGGTGTTAGATTTGGGACAAGAGAAGTCCCTGAGGAACTAGTAGATCCTAGTTAAAAAATGGCAGACCTTTATGACTGCCTACAATTGGCCAGTGGCCTAGATAACTCACCTGAGGTAGAATTTGAAAGGCCTGACCCCACTGAGCACGCTGAACCGGGTATAGGAACCTCATGGGAAGAGTGATAGATTTTATGGGGTAGAAGTCAGTGTCTCCAAGGTATGACCAGAGCGACATGACTGATATTGATGAAGGACCTCAGAAAGACCCAATCCTTCCTTTCCACAAAGTTCTTCAAAAGAGAGTTATGACAAATTGGGAGACCCCAGAGTCTTTACCAGCTGTAAATAAGAAATTTGTAGGAAAGTACAGACCTGTTCCCTCGGATCCAGAGTATCTATCTAAACACCCTTCACCTGAAAGCTTGGTGATTCAAGCTGCGACTGCAAATAGGCAATCGGCTTATCCCTCCATGCCCCCTGACAGGGACGACAAAAAGATTGACGCCTGGGCGAGGAACGTTTTCACTTCGGGTAGTATGGCCCTTAAATCTACTAATGTGACTTGTACATTAGCTAGATTTAATTACACCCTGTGGAGCTGTTTGGATGCAGCGGCTGATCACATCCCGGAGGGTGAGAAGCGGGATGGTTTCCTGGCGATAGTAAGGGATGGAAAGGAGGCTATGGAGGAGTGCCTCAAGTCAGGACTGGACACTGCAGAGAGTATAAGCAGGTCCATGGCATCTAGCGCAGTCTTGCGTAGATTTGCATGGCTCAGGAAATCTGGCTTTGCATCTGATGTACAGCCCAGATTACTTAATATGCCCTTTGACGACTTGAGGTTGTTTGGCAGCAAGGCGGACGAGAGCTTGGAGAAGCTGCAGACCTCAAAAGCGGCAGCAAAATCTCTCAGTGCCGCTATAAGGCAACCTCAGCAACACTCTTACGCAGGCTCATCTTCCTGGAAGAGTCACCCGTTTCGCTTCTATTGCTCTTTTGGAAAAGGGAGAGGGCAGGCCAGTCAGAGAGGCCAACAGAGAAAACCCTTTCGTGGTGGAAAAGGGAGAGGTGCTAGATTAGCCACAGCAGCGGCTACTACCTCCTCAGCCACTGCTGCAGCCGCTGCAAAGCCACTTTGAGTCTTAACCCACAAAACCCCGGTGGGAGTCAGAATCCCTCAGTATCTGGACGAATGGCAGGGCATTACGCCAGATGCCTGGGCACTAGAGATAGTGGCCCATGGTTACTGCCTTCCTTTTCATCAAAGGCCTCAAGATCATCTACCGGCAGCCAACTCTGTAAAAATCCCAGACCTGCTCCTTCTGCAGGAGATTTTAACCCTGCTAGAGAAAGGTGCACTAGAACATATACCTGTAGCGGAGAGGAACAAGGGCTGGTACTCCCCCCCCCCCCCCTCCCCCGCCCCCCTCCCCCCTATTTTCTCATCCCCAAAAAGGACGGAGGATTGAGACCAATCATGGACTTGAGAAATTTGAACAAATTCCTCAGGCAGGACAAGTTCAAGATGGTGACCCTTTCTCAGATCCTTCAGGCTCTTCAGCTTCAGGACTAGCTGGTTTCATTAGACCTTCAGGATGCTTACTTTCATGTGCCAGTCCATCTCAAACACAGAAAGTACCTGAGGTTTGCAATTGGCGGATCTCACTATCAGTTTCGAGTTCCGCCATTTGGGCTGACCTCCGCCCCGAGGGTCTTCAACAAACTAATGGCGGTGGCGGCAGCGAGTCTCAGGAGGGAGGGGATTCACATCTACCCTTAACTGGACAATTGGCTAATCAGCGCAGGTTCACCCGAACTGGCCAAGGAACATCTTGCCATCACCTGTCACTTCCTATACAAACTGGGCTTCTCCCTCAATTGCAAGAAGTCGCAAATGATGATTCCGAGCCAAAGACTCCAATTCATCGGAGCTGTCCTGGACACCACCTCAGGGAAAGCCTCGCCTCCCGAGGAGAGAGCTCACCACATTCTGCAGATGGTAGCAAGGTTTCAAAATGCCCAACATCTACCGGCGTTCGACTTCCTAAGGTTGCTAGACCACATGGCATCCTGCATTTTTCTGGTGCCAGAAGCTCGACTGAGGATGAGATCCCTGCAATGGGCCCTCAGGACTCAATGGTCCCAGTTTTCGGGGGAGATGTCAGATCTTCTACAAGTCCCGTCCAAGGTGGCTCAAGATCTCCTATGGTGGGCTTGCAAGGAGAATATCCTCAAGGGGGAACCTTTTTGGCAACCATGGCCGGAGATAACTGTAGTGACGGATGCCTCACTCACGGGGTCGGGAGCCCACACCAACGATCTGACAATCAGCGGTCGTTGGCCTCCATCAGAGTCCAAACTACAAATCAACCTTTTGGAGCGGAGGGCAATCAGACTAGCGGTGAAGGCTTTTCTGCCCTCTGCACAGGGAAAGAATGTCCTCATAATGACGGACAACACGGTGGCCATGTACTACCTCAACAAAAGAGGAGGCGTAGGATCACTTCCACTCTGCAGAGAGGCAATGCAGCTCTGGTTCTGGGCAATGCAAGAAGGAATCTCTCTATCAGCAGTTCATCTTGCCGCAGAACTGAACACGGCGGCGGACGCTCTGAGCAGGCGGAGCACAATCTCCCACGAGTGGGAACTAGCTCAGGAAGTCCTTCAAGAGATCTTCACCCTTTGGGGAACCCCTCAAGTAGATCTGTTCGCGACCGGGGCAAACCGGAAGTGCGAACTGTATTGCTGTGAAGCAGCAGCGCCTTGGCTGGTGCCGCGGCGGCCGCGGCGTGAAGCCGACCCGCACGAGTCGGGAGGCGCTGTCGCGTCCGCGGCCAGAGAGGCCAGAGAGGGGAAAGGGAAACCCGCTGAGACTAGCCGCGCGGCTAAAGCCGCTACGGGGGGACACGGCGGGGCCACGCAGGAAGCCGCTATGTGCAGCCGCGGCGGGGCCGCTCGTCTCTCACCTGTTCGCCCCAGTCCGGGGGGTGGGGAGCAATGTTCACAGCGACGACGGGATACGGGGGAGCAGCGCCCGGCTCGCTGGCCCCGTGCTGCTCATGACGCTGCCAGAGCTGCACGTTGCTGGGGGGGGGGAGGGCCCAGCCTCAGGACGCGTCCTTACGAGTCGCGGCCACAACCGCATGGCCAATACCACCGCCCTCCACCACCAGGGGAACGGGGCCAACACCACCGCCCTCCACCACCAGGGGATCGGGAAGAACGACACGCTGGGATGGCAACCCTTAAGAGAGGAGGGACCATGTCCCAGGGACCAATAAGAAGGGGGTTAACTCAAACCCTCAGGGATTGGTGGGGGCTTGATACCTCCACCTGTGATAAAAGAGCACCCAGGGAGACTAACGGGTTGTTCTCATTACACAGGAGACGGGGAGGAGAGAGGAGAGCGAACCAGAGTGGTGGGCCTATCCGGACAGCGGCTCGAGATAGGACCAAGCCAGGCCCAGTACCGTGGTATTATAAGAGGACAAGATACCGGTGAAGTTAACCGGGAGGACATAAGACTTTTCTTTCAGCATCTGCTGCCTTAACCCCAGAATAAATATTGTTTTAGCACGTGTCTGTCTCCGACTATAATTCCACACTTCACACTGGCGACGAAGGTGGGATTTTTGACAGCGCGATGGAATCGTTAATAAAGACCTTGTCTGAGGGCCAACAACAATTGCAACAGATGCTACAACTGCATTCCCAACAAGCAGCTGCGGATCGGCAAGCCTTTCAACAAGCCATACAGCTGCAGGGCTCTATATTGACCACCGCACAGGACAACCAGCATGAGGCCATGTCCCGTCTCACCGATGCAGTGGCCAGCACTAGAAACCAACCACTGGTGCCCTCGGCCCTCCTACAAAAATATAAGGACGGAGAGGATCCCGCCTTCTTCTTTACTAGTTTTGAACGTATAGCCAGAAACGCACAGTGGCCTCCTGACCGGTGGGGTCAGTACGTCGCCCCCCTACTGTCCGGGGTGATGCAGGGCGCCTATCAGGCGGTAAATCCCAACGGCAACACGCCGTACGGGGAGATCAAGGCTGCCGTACTAGACCGCTTGGGCTTGGACGACGAGGCCTACCGGATCCGACTGAGGGAAACCAGGCTCAGGACCGGGGAGAATCCACGCCAGCTGTACTATAGGATAAAGGACCTAGCAGAGAAGTGGTTGTTGGCTCCAAACCCCGCTAACCAATCCCTAATCGATAAAATAATTCTGGAACAATTCGTCGAAGCCCTGCCCGGCCAGATGCAAAAATGGGTTAGGCAGCACCATCAACCCACCCTGACCGAGGCCGTGGATATTGCATCGGCATACCAGAAGGCAGGCCACTTCCGACTACCAGCTACAGGGGTATCGGCCCGCTTCGCCATCCCGATATCCGACCCCCACATGATTAAGGGTAACCGAGCCTTACCCATAAGATGGAGACCTCCCGATGAGAACAACAGGAGACCCGAAGACAAGAGACCAGGAAACGAGGAGAAGGCCCCAGCACCGACCCCTAGCTACAAGCAACCGCAGTGCTATGAGTGCAACGAGTGGGGCCACATAGCCCGGTTTTGTCCCAGGAGAAGAACAGTCGAACCCATGGACATCGGCTATCTGACCCCGATGGACGAGAACGGTGTCCCAGGACCATATGTGGTGGACGTTCGAGTCGACGGCAGACCATCACGTGCCCTTTTGGACAGCGGCAGCAGGCAGACCGCCATATCACCAACCGTGAGTAACGCTCCCTGCTTACCTAACGTAACTGTACCTATCCGATGCATTCATGGGGACACCAAATGTTATCCGATGAAGGATGTAGTGATTGACTTGAATGAAACCTCTTCTCCCTTGAGGGTTGCCGTCCTACCTTGTCTCCCAACCCCGGTGGTAATTGGGACCGACCTCCCCGGTTTCGGTCGGACATTAAGGGACACCAGGGAGGGGCAGTCCCCGTCCAAAACCGATCTGGCAGGAACCGACCCCGTCTCCCAGGAACCCCCACCCGGGCGAAAGAGGAGGACCCGGATGGCATGGTGTCAGGCCAGTTACATGACCCGACCTATTGACTGGAAGCTAGAAGACAACGAAGACACCATAAGGGGCGAGACCCTGACCGACCCCACCCTACGAGTGGCCAGAGAAAGAGCCGCCCGGGAAGGGGAACCCAACATCGCCAGAGGCCCAGGGTTTCTACTGCGATAAGGTCTCCTATACCGAAGGTATAAGGGTGACGATGACGCCATGAAGGAACAACTGGTGCTACCAAAGAGCCACCGACTTATAGTGCTACAACTGGCCCACAACCATCCCTGTGGAGGTCACATGGCCTCTCTTAAAACCCAACAAAACCTACTAAAGAGGTTTTACTGGCCCGGCATTTATGGAGAAGTTGCCCAACACTGCAAGAACTGCCCCACCTGCCAATTGACTAGCGGGGTTCTACCCGCAAAGGCACCACTACAGAAAATGCCCCTCATTGCGATCCCATTCCAGAGGATCGGCATGGACATAGTGGGACCCCTGGAACCAGCCAGCCGGGGTTATAGATACTTACTGGTCGTAGTCGACTACGCTACTCGATACCCCGAGGCCTTTCCCCTAAAGGGAACATCGGCCCGGTTGTTATGCGACCAGCTGATTCCATTCTTTGCCCGAGTGGGGATTCCCTCCGAGATAATCACCGACCAGGGGACCAATTTTATGTCGACCCTCTTAAAACAAGTATGTGGACAGTTCCAGATCAACCAGTTGAGAACCTCAGTATATCATCCCCAGACTGATGGGCTGGTAGAACGTTATAATCAAACGATCAAGAAGATCCTAAGAAGGGTGACGGGACCAGATGGAAAAAACTGGGATCGGGTGATTCCCCTAGTGTTAATGGTGTTAAGAGACACCCCCCAGTCATCCACCGGTTTCTCTCCCTTTGAGCTCTTGTTTGGGAGACAACCTCGAACAATACTAGACCTGGTTAAAGAGGAATGGGAAACCACAGAAGAAGTATCTTTAACCGAGTATACAGAGGAATTAAAGGAACACCTAACCGCCCTACGTACCCTGGCCCAAGATAACCTTGGACGTGCCCAAACAATTCAAGAAAGAAACTATAACAAGGGGAGCCGTATGAGAACCTTTAACCCAGGGGACCAGGTATTGGTACTCCTGCCCACCAGCACCAATAAACTGTTGGCTAGATGGAGAGGGCCGTACAAGGTCACTGAAGTACTAAGCCCAGTAACCTACCGGGTACACCAGCCTGATCGCACCACCCCTGAAAAGGTCTATCATATCAACCTTCTAAAAAAATGGAATGAGCCTCTTCTGAGCGCCTTTGTATGTATCGAGGAAGCCAAACCGGACGAGATCCCGAACACCGTTCCTGATACCCTGAATTCAGTCAATTGGGGAGACACCCTAACCCTCGAAATGAAGACGGACATCAGGAACCGGTTGTCCCCTTTTGCTGATGCCTTCTCCGCCTTACCTGGAAGAACCGATGTACTTGAGCATGTTATCAAAACAGATCCCGGACCACCTGTGAGGCTTGGACCCTACCGGATACCCGAAGCCAGGCGAACCATCATCAATTCCGAAGTGGACGAGATGCTAAGGATGGACATAATCGAGCCTTCGGTCAGCGTTTGGTCATCACCCATAGTGCTTGTCCCTAAACCGGATGGCTCGGTTCGTTTCTGTATGGACTACAGACAATTGAACGCGGTGTCCCGATACGAAGCCTATCCGATGCCTCGGATGGACGAACTCCTGGAGGGCCTGGGAGCAGCCTGTTTCTTAAGCACTCTCGATTTAACCAAGGGATATTGGCAAATACCCCTTCGCTCCCAGGACAGGGAGAAAACTGCCTTTTCCACCCCACGAGGATTATATCAGTATAAAGTCCTACCCTTTGGTCTTCACGGGGCTCCCGCCACGTTCCAGAGATTGATGGACATCATACTGAGACCGCATACTGGATACGCCGCTGCCTACCTGGACGATATTGTGGTATACAGCCAATCCTGGGAATCGCATCTGAACCATCTGGAACAAGTAGTGGCTGATTTACAGAAGGCAGGCCTACATATCAACCCCAGGAAGACCACGATGGGAACCAATGAAACCAAATATCTGGGCCACATAGTAGGTGGGGGAGTGCTGAAACCACAGTTATCCAAAACACAGGCTATCCAAGATATACCGACTCCTACCAACAGGAAACAAATACGAGCTTTCCTGGGATTGATCGGATATTACAGAAGATTTATCCCTGACTTCTCCTCGATAGCCGCTCCCTTGACGGACGCATTGAGACTCAAGGGGAATCCCAACCTGACCAACGACCCGAAGGCCTTGAACGCCATAGCACACCTAAAACAAAGGATCACGTCCAACCCGGTCCTCTGTTGCCCGAACTTCCAGAAACATTTCTTTTTACAAACGGACGCCTCAAACCAGGGCCTGGGAGCTGTGTTATCGCAGAGGAATGGGGAAGACCTGCAACCGGTGTGCTTCATCAGTCGGAAACTATTGCCCCATGAAGCGGCTTACTCAACCATTGAGAAGGAGTGTCTGGCCATCAAGTGGGCTGTTGACTCGCTCCGGTACTATCTGTTGGGTCGCCGGTTCACTCTGTACACCGACCATGCACCCCTCCAGTGGCTGGCCCAACACAAGGACACGAACCAGAGGGTCCTACGCTGGTTTCTCTCCCTTCAGCCATTTGATTTCGTCACATTGCACAGGCCTGCCAAGTTTCAGCTGGTGGCTGACTATCTGTCTAGGTGTTCACCCTGGCCCGAACGGCCTGGGATTGGGGCGGGGATATGTGAAGCAGCAGCGCCTCGGCTGGTGCCGCGGCGGCCGCGGCGTGAAGCCGACCCGCACGAGTCGGGAGGCGCTGTCGCGTCCGCGGCCAGAGAGGCCAGAGAGGGGAAAGGGAAACCCGCGGAGACTAGCCGCGCGGCTAAAGCCGCTACGGGGGGACACGGCGGGGCCACGCAGGAAGCCGCTATGTGCAGCCGCGGCGGGGCCGCTCGTCTCTCACCTGTTCGCCCCAGTCCGGGGGGTGGGGAGCAATGTTCACAGCGACGACGGGATACGGGGGAGCAGCGCCCGGCTCGCTGGCCCCGTGCTGCTCATGACGCTGCCAGAGCTGCACGTTGCTGGGGGGGGGGGAGGGCCCAGCCTCAGGACGCGTCCTTACGAGTCGCGGCCACAACCGCATGGCCAATACCACCGCCCTCCACCACCAGGGGAATGGGGCCAACACCACCGCCCTCCACCACCAGGGGATCGGGAAGAACGACACGCTGGGATGGCAACCCTTAAGAGAGGAGGGACCATGTCCCAGGGACCAATAAGAAGGGGGTTAACTCAAACCCTCAGGGATTGGTGGGGGCTTGATACCTCCACCTGTGATAAAAGAGCACCCAGGGAGACTAACGGGTTGTTCTCATTACACAGGAGACGGGGAGGAGAGAGGAGAGCGAACCAGAGTGGTGGGCCTATCCGGACAGCGGCTCGAGATAGGACCAAGCCAGGCCCAGTACCGTGGTATTATAAGAGGACAAGATACCGGTGAAGTTAACCGGGAGGACATAAGACTTTTCTTTCAGCATCTGCTGCCTTAAACCCAGAATAAATATTGTTTTAGCACGTGTCTGTCTCCGACTATAATTCCACCCTTCACAATTGCTCAAGGGAATTTCCCCCGAGAGGAGCTGTAGGGGATGCGTTCGTAGTGGACTGGGTATTTCCACTCCTTTACGAGTTTCCTCCAGTCCCCGTGATTCCTCATGTATTCAGGAGGTTGAGAAAGTTCCGGAGTGCCCGGACCTTCTGGACATGTCCATCTGCCCTCCAATACGTCGTCCACAATGAGAGGATCTTCTCTCGCAAGGGGAAGGTCGGGTTCTCCATCCAGAGGTCAAGACACTCAACCTTCACGCTTGGCTTCTGAGAGGTTGAGATATAAGGATTGAGACCTCCCGTTTTCACTAAACTAAACACAATAACGCGTTCATTCCTATGGGGGGGGGGGAGAAATAGGATCGCAATACGGACCCTGCAGAAGGACTACAAAGAAGGGGGTATCAGACTACCGGACTTCAAGAAGTACTACTTAGCGGGGCAGCTGCAATTTGCAGTAAAATGGCTGGGGGAAGACGAAACAATAGACACACGCATTTTCCAGCCAGCACTGAAACAGTATTACCTAAGGGAAATACTATGGCTCGACAGACCCCGGCTCAGAACCCTGCCGAACATGCTCAGCATTGCAGTGGATTTATGGAAAAGAGTGTGGAAACTCCAAGGGGTAAAAGATCTGCAGTCAACGCAAATCCCTGTAGCGGGTCTCCTGGGAGGGAACACAAACACACTAGCAACATATCGAGCACACTGGGAGGCCAAAGGTGTAGCACAAATCGGAGACCTGAGTAGGATGGGAAGGTGGCCGGACTTCCACGAAAAGGTAGATGAATATAAAATACATACGGGTCAATTCATCCTATATACCGGCATGCTGAGAAACATCACAAGAAGATGGCCAGATTGGGAAGACCAGGATGAGGAAACGGCATTAGACGTATGGTATGACATTGCAGAGGGAACGCACACAACCTTCAGGTTGTATGGACAGCTACTGAAGGCAAAAAACCCACAGGAACAACACACGAAGCAACGTTGGGAGGAGGAGTTGGGGAGACCCCTCAGCGATCAAGAATGGACCAGGGCCCTACGATACCCAAAAAAGGTATCCAGAAATGCAAGATTTAGGCAGGCGCAGCTATATGTAAAGCACAGAGCGTATCTCACACCCAAAAAGATGAATTAAGTCCAGACATGAGCCCAGAGCGGGTGCCCCCGCTGCTCGTCGGAAGAAGCGGACATGGTACACATGTTCTGATCCTGCCCAGTGATACAAGAGTTCTGGGACGGGATCAGACTTAAGATACCAGGAAGCGGACTTCCAGGCGCAACACCCCGAAAAGTACCTACTGGGCCTCTTCTCTAGAGTGGGTAAGCATGAATCGCATCTGGCGAAGATGAAAGATTTAATAAGTATATTGGCCAAGAGAAGGATAGCAATGACATGGAAGTCAAAGGAGGGCCCGCGTATGGAGGCATGGTGGTCAGACCTTCAGAAGTGGACGCAGGCAGAGACAGTGGTGTGGACAAGAGCAGTGATAAGAGGGGAAGGTGAAACGGCGCACAAGTTGACTGCATGGAACACACTAATACAAGACCTCTTTGGCCACCCGAAGGAGGGAAACTCCCAAGATCCCTCGGAAACAGAGGGTTCATAGGCGAAATAGTAAGGCCAAGCACGACGCCCAAGAATAGAATATTATGCGTACCAGACCTGGTGCTCGACCCAACGGGAGGTCTGGACTGAACTAACCAGGTCGCTGGGGAAACTATGAAACTACAGTGGGAGGGCAAGATCCGTACGAAGTGCCAATAAGCCATTTATGTTAAGGTTGTTTGTATGTTGTGTGTTGTTGTTGTTAAAAGAAAACAATAGACATTTTAAAAATAAGAGGATTGGGACCTCCCGGATGACGTTATGGAGATTTTGCTTTCGGCCAGAAGGCCAGCAACAAAAATCCTTATACCGGTGTCGTTGGAAGAAATTCAGTAACTGGTGCAGGGATAAGAATGTGGATCCTTTTCAATGTACCACTCCCATGGTGCTTTCCTTTCTATTACATTTAGCCAACTCAGGACTCCAAGTTGGAACTATTAAAGGATATTTGGCAGCGCTATCTATCTTCAAGCGCTCCTGAGAAGAAGTTTCATATTTTAAAATGCCTTTAGTTATCCAGTTTCTTAAAGGGTTAACAAATGTGTTCCCTCCTACACCTTTCCAAGTTCCCACTTGGGATTTAAATTTAGTTTTAAAGTTTCTTATGTGTGCCTCTTTTGAGCCTTTACATTCTTGTTCCTTAAGGCTCCTAACATTAAAAACTGTTTTACTAGTGTCTAACTTCAGCCCGCAGGGTGAGTGAGTTACAGGCGCTCTCTTGTACGCCTCCTCACACGATTTTCCACAAGGTTAAAGTTATTTTAAAGTTCAAGCCTTTTTTCCTACCTAAAATTGTTTCAGATTTCCATATGTCACAGAAGATCACTTTATCTTCCTTTTTATCCTCCTCCGCACGCTAGTAAAGAGGAAGAAAGATTCCATAGACTAGACCCTAAAAGGGCTCTCAGCTTCTACATCTCTAGACTGGAAAGATTTAGACAAACTGATAAGTTATTTGTTGGTTATGCTGGACACAAATTGGGCCTTGGTATGTCCAAACAAACCTTATCCAGATGGATAATTCTAGCAATATCTGAATGTTACAAATTGTCTGGAAAGAGCCTCCAGATGGTTTAAGGGTTCATTCAACCAGGGGCATAGCAACTTCCACGGCTCTTCAGAGGGGTGTCCCAGTGCAGGACATTTGTGCTGCGGCCACTTGGTCATCCATGTACACCTTTGTAAAACATTGTTTAGACTCCACTTCTTACCAAGGGGGCCTTTTTGCAAAAGCCGTCCTTCATTCGGTACATAATTAAAAACTCTGGTACTCCCTCCTCCAAATTACTACTGATGTGGGAGTCTATCTAAGATGAGGAATACGTGGGAGGACACAATCCATTCGAAGAACAAGTTACTTACCAACTGTAACGTTCTTTCAACTGGATGTTCCCCCCCAGGTATTCCTCATCGACCCTCCCAACCTACCCCTCCGTACAGTTTTTGCACTTGTACTTCCTTAAGAGCCTGACATCTGTCGATACCGAATACAACTGATGCGACCATTAACATCGAAAAAACAGAATTGAATCCAACGGTCGCGGCTCGAGCCCTTTATACGACGGATGACTTTGACGGTGGCCATCGAGGGACCAAGCTACGCGGCCTGGAGCACAACGCGCTCTGGCTAAAAAAAAATTCCGAAGAAGAAGCAGCAAGCTGACAAATATATCTAAGATGAGGAATACGTGGGAGGAACATAGAGTCGAAAGAACATTACAGTTGGTAAATAACTTGTTCTTTTGTTGGAATCTATTTTTGATGCCTGCTCCACTGAACTGAGGCAGAACTTGGCTGAGTCTAAGGAAATTGATCCAAAGAAGTTGGCAAAGGCTGCTGACTTGTGGGTTGTCCAACAGGGCTACTCACAATGATTCTGGGGCAACTCAGAAGAAGGATGATGGGAAACAGCAAAAGAAAGATGGCAAAGAGAATTCTAATACCTCCATTCCAAAAGAGGGCCACAAACAGAAAAAGGGTAAGCCACAAGGGAAACCGAGTCAGGCTAGTGAAACCTCTGGTGCTAAACCAGAGGGAGGTCAGCAGAAACCTCCATTTATCAAAGCCTTTGGAAAATGTTATGCTTGTGGGTCTTCTGACCATGTGAACGGGGATCCCAGATGCAAGGGTAAACCTTCAGGGATCCACACTGCCTCCTTAGCCTTTACCCCAGAGGGAGAAGTACAGATGGCAAGTGGAAACTTTCAACTACTGGCTGAAGACCCCATTGGAGTCTCTGCCAGTGTTTCTTTGGAACAGCAGAATTTAATGTCTATAATTCAATTCCAGATAACACAAAAGAATATTATAAGGACAGTGTACTTTTAAATGGCTAGGAGACGCCTGCCATTAGAGACACTGGGGCCAGAATTACAGTGTTGGATGAATCTTTTTTTCAAACCTGCGGATGTTGCCAAGGCACCCAAAGGCCTCACTAAACTTTCTGGATGCCCTGTTAAAATGCTTCCAAGATTACCAGCTCTTATCCAGTGCAACAGCATGACTGTCAACAAACCTATTAGTGTGCAGAGTGAGGTGCCTGGGAGAGTCCTGTTGGGGAATGACTTAAAAACTCTTGGAGTTGTATCAAGCACCCCCAGGCCTCCCAGTAAGAGGAAACGGGAACAGCCAAGGAGGCCAGAGAGAGTACCTTAACTGACTCTCAAGAGGATGTTATAGAAGAAACTATAACACCCACTACTAACTGCTATTTCTAAGAAGGAGACAAAGGGGAAACCCAAGGTCTCAAAGAAAAAGCAAGAGCACTCCTGTGCTTCCAACAAGGACACCCCCGAGGGGACTGTCCAAAGTCACACCTGTGACTACTCCACCAGCTGAGGCTGAGTGTGAGGAACAACCAGGAAAGGTTGAATCAGCTGTTGAAGATTCAGAACTGGAAGAAGACCTTAGCCCTGTTGGAGATCTGGATCCTAAAGACCACCCTGAGCTGCAGTCTTTACTGGCAGAAAGTGACCCCTGTAGGGCAGACTTCAGCAGAGGTCAAAGAGTGTCCTACTCTTGAAGGTCTTCGCCAATAGGCAGGCTCCCAGCTGGACGGGCAAGAGCCAGGGAAGCACAGGTTGTACTGGGAAGATGGCCTCTTCTACCGTGAACCAACTGGGTCTATCCCAGGGGACTACAGAAGACTTATAGTGCCTCTAGAGATAAGACAGCAGTTCCTACAGTTAGCCCATGAGATTCCTTTGGCTGGTCACTTAAGCTTTAAGAATACAATGGAAAGGCTTTCTCTGTATTTCTGCTGGCCTAAGTTGGGGGTCTGATGTAGATACATTCTGTAGGATCTGTCACACTTCTCCAGCATGGGGTCTGGCATGGATTCACATGCTCATGAATATTCCCCGTCGTCAGGCTGGGAATCCTCGGTAAAGAAAAATCAGTATCAGTTTCGTTTCTGATCTGTCTTTCGTAGTAGTAACCAATCACTGATCTCTGCGTCATACTGACCACAGCCAATGACTGCCATCTCCCTAAGCCCCGCCTCTGGCAGCCATCTTCAGATTTTTACCGCACGTTCAAGTGTTGGGATCCTCGTGCTATTACTACCGACCGTTAGTGCTTTTTTCGCGCTTTTTCTTAGGAAAATGTTCTCTTTTTCGGTCAAAAGCGCCTCAAGCTCCACAGTTTCTTTATCCGATCAACGGGTTCCCGTGTCGGATTCTTCTACGCCCCTCAAGGGTGAAGATTTTGTCGAGCCACGCTTTTGGAGGACTCCAGAAGTTTCTCAGGCCCTTCTCGAGCATGGCCCAGGAGAAGGGAAGCTCGACGCCCGGAAAGCTGTTCGGGGTCTGCCCTGGATGCCAGCTTCAGAATGTCTTTAAGGAGGACAAACACTCCCTTTGCCTCTACTGCCTGCATGAGGACAAGACGCACGTGGAGAAGGACTGTGCGTTTTGCGGCAGTATGTCGGAGCGGACCATGAAGGACCGCCATCTGCGTCTCGCCAACTGGCTGGAAGGGAAGAGCCCATCAGGCGAGAAGAAGAAGAAGAAGTCCGAGCGGTCTTCTAAGAACTTTGAGGGTGCCCGGGCGACGAGGGTCCAACAGAAGGCCAAGCACCGCGAGTCCGCTGGCACCGGGAGCGCCGAACGGTCGGGCTCTACGGGCGCCAGGCAGGGCGCATCCTCCCCGGCGCCATCAACCACGAGCCAACGCTCTGGCTCGGGTAAGAGGAAGGCCGAGCACCCGGCGAAGCTCCTGGAGAGACCCCGGTCGTGCTCGAAGGCCCCATCGGAGGGGGAGCGAGGCGGTGACCCCCCCCCCCCAATGAGAAGGCGGTGAGCGCACCTAAGGTGGTGAAAGCCTTGATCCATCCGGCCAAGGCCTCTATCGAGACAGTCGCGGCGGCCCTGGCTCAGCCTGTGGATGCTACACCAGTGGTGGTGACCTCAGGGCCCAGAATCTCCCTGCCACCGCAGAGGGAGTCCTCTTTCATGCCCATCGACAGGACCCCCGTGAAACCTCCGACGGAGAAGAAAAAGGGGGGGCAGGAGGTTGTCGTGGATTCGGCCTCAATCTCTGAGGAGGAGCTGATCGAAGTCTTAGGCCACGACGTTGGCGTGGAAGAAGACCATCCTGTCAGGAGGGACCCCGACGTAGGAGATGACGAGAACGTCGAGGGTGCCGACGGGGCTCCTGACCGCCCATCAGAACCCCCTCAACCAGTGCCGCAAGACAACTCGGACGCCATTTTGTTGGCTATACAGTCCTTATGCTCAGAGATAAGGACGAGACTGCCGTTAACACCAACGGAGGAACCGCTCCCGACGGGGGACCCGGAGCCAGGCCCTTCTGGGAGCCCTCCTCTTAAGAGAAGGATGAGTCATCCTCCACCTCCTTTTCAACCATCGTGCCCTGCTCAGCCCTCCTCCCCGTCCACGACACGTGGGGATGATACGGGGACTGACACGGACGCGACGGGTACAGACGACGAGGTTTACGACGAGGATCTCCCGTCGTCACCTCCCCCCTGGGCTTCCCCGCCTGACGAGATTGGATCGTTTCACGCCATGATCGCCAGGGCATCCGAGCTTTTCCAGCTCTGCCCGGAAGAGAAGAAGGAAGGTTTCCTTTATCAACGGCGCAAGACCAAGAAGAAGACGGTCCTCGCTGTACATCTACTGGACGATATCTGGGATGAGGGTCTCTCCCACCTCAAGAACCCATCCACAACGCCGCGAGAAGGGATCGGTACGAGAAGAAGTACTGGTTCCCGGACGTGGCCCCCTTGTGCCTTCGGGCACAGCCGACCCTGGACTCGGTCGTCTCTGCGGCGGCCAGGAAGAAATCGCGGGGGGGGGGCTCGGCCTCTACATCAACCTCCCCGCCGGACGGCGAGGGAAAGAAATTGGACACGATGGGACGCAGAGTCATCTCATCGGCAGCGACGACGATTAAAGCTGCCAACGCCTTGGCTATCGTAGCCCGCTACGACAGGGAGTTGTGGTGCAAACTCGCCCTCCTGCTGGACTTCCTACCAGACAAGAGGGCGGAGGCCCTAGAGATCTTGCAGGAAGGAGAAGTGACGTCGGACCACGCCATTACGATAGCGACGGACATCGCTGACACTAGATTTCGCCAGTTGGACAACGGCGTGTGCCTTAGGCGACATGGATGGCTCAAGGCTACTGACTTCTGTCAGGACGTGCAGACCAGAGTCTTTGACATCCGTTCGACGGGAGCAACCTGTTTGGGAAAACAGTGGACGATTCCCTACAAGCCATCAAGGCGGACACGGAGACGGCCCTGGCTCTTGGTGTTCTCCAGCAACGACGGTCGCCCTTTCGGAGCGGCGGAGGCAAACAGGGTGCGGATTTTCCACCTATCGTCAAGCGGCCCGTTCGTCGTCACAGGAAGCCTACAGGGGACGAGGCAAGTCGGGCGGAGCCCGCCGTCGTTGCCAAGGAGGACAAGGCGGCAAAGCCTCGTTGAAGCAGGACTGAACCGGCCGTGGGGTCGGGCCCCCACCGAAGCACCCCGGTGGGAGGCTGGCTGGCGAGCTTCGTCAGCGTGTGGGAGTCCATCTCCACCGACCGTTGGGTGCTGGACGCCCTGGCTCAGGGTCAAGCGCTCGAGTTTCTAAAGAGGTGCCCGCGCATCCCCCCTGTGGCCAGGAAGGAACATAACGTCCCTCAACTTCTCTTGGAGGTAAAGGCGATGCTCAAGAAAGGCGCCATCGAGCTCGTCCCAAAGAGGCTTCGGGGTTCCGGAGTTTACTCAAGATACTTCCTCGTGAAGAAGAAGACGGGAGGATGGTGTCCCATCCTGGACCTACGACGACTGAACAAATTCATCAAGGCACAGAAGTTCCGGATGGTCACCCTCCAACACGTCCTGGGTCAACTGGAGGAGGGCGATTTCCTGTCGTCGTTGGATTTGGAGGATGCCTACTTCCATATCCCCATCCTAAAGGGACACCGAAAGTTTCTCAGATTCGTGGTCCAAGGGCGTCACTACCAGTTCAGAGCCCTTCCCTTCGGATTGAGGTCGGCACCCAGGGTGTTCACCAAGTGCCTTGCACCGGTGGCGGCGCGGCTGCGCCTAAAGGGGATCCACGTCTACCCCTACCTGGACGACTAGCTCATCCGAGCAAAGACGAAGGAGCTCGCCGCGGAACACACGGCAAGGACCGTCCAACTACTCACGGACCTGGGATTCTCCATAAACTACGCCAAGTCCCACCTGGTGCCCGCGCAAGATGCACTGTTTCTGGGAGCGAAGCTCGACACAGTGTCGCTTCTGGCCTCTCCGTCGGAGGAAAGGACGAGGGCCATCTTGGGCAAGGTGCAGCGGATGCTGGTTGCGGACGCGGCCAGGGTGAGGTCCATCAAGTCCCTCCTCGGAATGATGTCTTCTTGCATTTATCTCATCCGCCTGTGCAGGCTTCGGATGCGCTCGTTGCAGGAGTTCCTGGACGCGCGCTGAATCCAGACGACGGGCAGCTTCGAGGACAGGATCACACTTGACAAGTGTTTCCGACGAGCGATCTGGTGGTGGGGCACCGGCGCGCATCTGACGGCGGGCATGACTTCCAGACCCCGGGCCACCAGAAGACAGTGACCACGGATGCCTCCCTGGAAGGGTGGGGAGTGCACACCGAAAACCTGCACGCGAGTGGTCTTTGGCTGCCGGCGGAGAGGTCCCTCCATATCAACATCCTGGAACTCCGTGCAGTGTTTTGGGCCCTCAGGTCCTTTCTTCCGTCCCTCAAGGGCAAGGTGATGAGGATCTTCACCGACAACACCACCACCATGTTCTACATCAGGATGTTCTACATCAGGAAGCAGGGCGGTACCAGATCCCCAGCCCTGTCAAAGGAGGCACAGGATCTGTGGCATTGGGCCGTCGCCCAAGGGATGTTTCTGGTGCCATTTCATCTGGCAGGAATAAAAAACACCATCGCCGACTCGCTCAGCAGAGAGCTGCGCTCGTGCCACGAGTGGGAACTACGACAGGATCTAGTGGACTGCCTCTTCCGATGGTGGGGCACACCCTAGAACGACCTGTTCGCGACGGCAACGAACTCCAAGTGCCGGAGGTTCGCCAGCAGGTTTCCCCAGCCGAGGAGCATGGGCGATGCTTTGTCGTTCCCCTGGGAGGGCCTGTTCCTATATGCGTTCCCTCCATTGCCACTGCTGATCCGGCTCATCAACCAGCTCAAGAGGTCACGGGGCAGGATGATCCTCGTTCCACCTGCGTGGCCGAGGCAGATATGGTTCCCGGACCTTCTGGACTTGTCAGCGTCCCCGTCAATCAAACTGCCAGTGGACTCAGATCTTCTCTCCAGGGAAGGAGGCTCCATCCTCCATCACGACCCGAAGTCGCTGAACTTGCAGGCCTGGCTCCTGCAGCGTTAGAGTTTGGAGGTTACGACATACCGGCCGACTGCAGAGAGGTTCTTGCAAAGGCCAGGGCGTCCTCAACTCTTAAATGCTACGGACACAAATGGAAGAGGTTCTCTGTCTGGTGCCACGCACAGAAGATTAACCGTCTACGGATTACGGCTCCTCAAGTACTGCCGTACCTGCTGACGCTGGCCAAGGCTGGACTGGCGCACGCTTCCATCAAGATTCATCTTGCTGCGATCTCCCGATACACCAGAACCACGGGACGGACGTCTTTGTGGTCTCATCGTCTGGTGAAAGAATTCATGAAGGGACTGTTCAGATCGTTCCCGCCGGTGAAGGCCCCGGCCCCGGCGTGGGAGCTCAACGTGGTGCTGACCAAGCTCATGGGACCTCCGTTCGAGCCTCTGCACTCGGCTCCGTTGACGTTCTTGTCGTGGAAAACAGCGTTTCTTTTGGCCATCACCTCCGCACGACGGGTGGGAGAGATCCAGGCCCTTTCCTGCAAGCCCCCGTAGTTGACTTTTCACGACACGAGGGTAGTGCTCAGGACGCACCCCTCCTTCATGCCCAAGGTGCCGTCAGACTTCCACCTCAACGAACCCTTGGTGTTGCCTGTTTTCTTCCCGTCGCCTTCGTCGCCGGCTGAAAGGACTTTGCACTCGCTGGATGTAGCTAGAGCACTGAAGTTCTACGTGGACCGCACGAAGAGTTTTCGGAAGACGTCACAACTTTTTGTGAACTTTGGACCTGTCAATCAAGGGAAGGCTCTCTCGAAGGCTTCCATTTCCAGATGGCTCTCCGGCTGTATCATGTACTGTCATCGGTTGGCAAACCGACCGCTGCCTGGCCGTCCGAGAGCCCATTCCACCAGAGTGATCGCAGCTACCACAGCGTTCCTATCTGGTGTGCCCTTGCTGGACATCTGCAGGGCTGCTACGTGGAGGTCGACGCACACCTTCACGAAATTCTACTGCGTCGATCGGGATTCCAGGGAGGAGTCCAGGGTCGGCCAAGCAGTGCTGCGCAACCTGTTCGCCTAAGGTGAGCCTGGTGAGGAGGTAAGAATTGCTTAATGTTGAGTTTTTGATGTAATGCTTAATGTTGAGCCTTTGCCACCTCCCGTAGTTGTGCATGTGTGTACTGCTATGTATTCTTTTATTCATGAGCATGTGAATCCATGCCAGACCCCATGCTGGAGAAGGAACAAGTTACCTGTAACTGTTGTTCTCCAGCATGGGGCTGGCATGGATTCACATGCGAACCCTCCCGCCTACCCCTCTGCGGCTCTTCACTTGGTCATACTGCCTCTTCACGTGCTACCAAATCTGAAGATGGCTGCCAGAGGTTACTACTACGAAAGACAGATCAGAAACGAAACTGATACTGATTTTTCTTTACCGAGGATTCCCAGCCTGACGACGGGGAATATTCATGAGCATGTGAATCCATGCCAGACCCATGCTGGAGAACAACAGTTACAGGTAAGTAACTTGTTCCTTGTCAGACATCTGGCAAGATTTGAGCCAAGAATGTGGCACCCTTGGTGCCTCTCCCAGTGGTGGGAGTCCCTTTGAAAGGGTAGGAATCGACATTGTTGGTCCCTTAGACCCTCCAACCTCTTCAGGCAATCTATTTATATTGGTTGTAGTAGACCATGCTACTAGGTATCCTGAAGCCATACCTATGAAGACTGTAACAGCTCAGGCTGTTGCTGAGGCCCTACTTGGAATTTTTTTACCAGGGTAGGTTTTCCTAAGGAAGTCATCTCTGGCAGGGGATCAAACTTTATGTCCCACTACACGCAGGCCATGTGGATAAACTGTGGAGTGACTTACAAGTTCTCAACTGCCTACCATCCCCAGACAAATGGGTTGGTAGAGAGGTTTAATAGAACTATGAAGAGCATGATAGGTGCTTTAGAAGAACCCCTTAGAAGAAAGTGGGACCATCTACTGCCATGCCTTCTCCCTGCCTATAGAGAAATCCCTCTGGAGGGAGTTGGATTTAGTCCCTTTGATCTTCTCTATGGTCATCCAGTTAGAGGTCCATTGGCCCTAATTAAGGAGGGGTTGGAGAGTGCTCCTTCTCCCAAGCCAGTGAGAGTCACTGACTATGTGCTTGGTCTCCGGAGGAGAATGACACACATGATGACGGAAGCAGCAGATAACTTGAAAGCAGGTCAGGCTCAGGTGAAGCATTGGCATGACCAGAAGGCCAACATGGTTGAGTTTACTCAAGACCAGCAAGTTCTGTTTATGTTACCTACATGGCAGAGGGCCTTACGGGACAAATAGATTGGACCCTTCAAGGTTATGGAAAACCTGGAGAGGTCAATTATTTGGTGGACTTGGGCAATCCTAAGGAGGCCCCCAGGGTCTTTCACACCAACCGTCTAAAAGCCTATTTCTCAAGACCAGAAGTAGGAGCTTTGCTTCTAGCTTCAGCTCAGGAGGAGGAGAGTGAACCTCTACCTGATCTCCTCAGGGGACAACCTTTAGATGGAAAGATAGGAGTTAACCTATCTTCTAATCTGACACTGGAACAACAGGAAGAGTGGACGTTTCTGTTAAATCAGTTTGCATCCCTGTTTTCACCATCACCGGGCTTGAGCCCTTGGGGCCAGCATGATATTCTAACTGGTGACTGTTTACCTGTTAAAAGCAGAGGTTACAAGATGTCGGACCATGTAAGAACCGACATAAAGGAAGAGGTCAACGAGATGCTTGATCTCGGGGTAATAGAGCCATCTATAAGTCCATGGTCTAGTCCAGTTGTACTAGTGCTAAAGGCAGGATCCAAGGAGTTGAGATTCTGTGTGGACTATAGAGCTCTAAATGCAGTCACAAAGACTGATGCCCATCCTTTACCTAAGACAGATGAGCTGGTGGACAAACTTGGTTGAGCCAAGTACCTCTGTACATTTGACCTAATATCAGGCTATTGGCAAATAGCCCTGCCAGACCAAGCCAAGGAGAAAACTGCATTTTCAACCCAGCAAGCCTCTACCAGTTTAAGGTAATGCCTTTTGGATTAAAGAATGCACCTGCTACATTCCAAAGGATGGTTAATCAAGTTCTGAATGGGATGGAGGACTTCTGCATGGCATACTTGGATGACATTGCAGCGTTCAGCCCTACTTGGAAAGAACATGTTGACCAATTAGGATATGTTTTGCAGGCTCTTGAGCAGGCCCATCTGACCATAAAGGCAAGTATATGTCAAATTGGTCAGAGCAAAGGGGTCTACCTTACACATGAGGTAGGAGGTATTGAAATAAGGCCATTGCCTAGCAAAGTACAAGCAGTACAAGAATGGGCCACCCCTACTACTCAAACCCAAGTGAGAGCCTTTTTAGGTCTCACTGGTTTTTATAGGAACTTCATAGAGAACTATGGGTCCATAGCTTCTCCCTTGAATGTGGCTCCTCACCCAAATTCCCCAAGAAGGTCAGGTGGAATGAGGAGTGCACTAGAAAACCCTTTGTCAAGCTCAAGTCTTAAGAGCTCCTGACTACAGCAAACCTTCATTGTGTAAACAGATGCTTCCAATACAGGTATAGGTGTAGTTCTGAATCAGCTGGATGCGAAAGGTAGGGAACACCCAATCTGCCTCATCAGCAGGAAACTCTAAGTGTGAGACCGTAAAACAATTCCTATCATTATCTAGCCCCATGTGGGCGACCATGCAACAGTCTCAGACAATCTTAGACAATCTCTATACCCCCCTGCTTGAATCTCACGGCCTATGTGCACTGTTACGCCTAGATTACTTACTCATAACAACTTACTCCTATGGACACATTAACATCAGACACAAAGAAAACACATTAATCGATTCAATTATAACAATAGAATACATTTATTCATCATTAACTATGCATGATACAAAACCCTACTAAAACTATACAAATCTCGAATTTGCACCTTTTATACTTTTGGTGCAAATCTTCCATGCAGTGTATAACTATAAGCCTTACAGGCTTCTAATGCACGCCAGCATTCCTCTCCATTCCACACCATACTTCTCTCTCTCTCTCTCTCTCTCTCACTCACTCACTCACTCACTCACTCACTCACTCACTCACTCACTCACTCACTCACTCACTCTCTCACTCTCTCAGACAATCCCTGTCTGATTTCCCCTTTCCCAAAGCTCTTTGTGTGCGTCTGTTCTAATTCCCCCATGCACACATGTCTTTTTCAGCAATACTCCCCTCTTGCTGTTCTCGGTGTTGATCTGTCTCTCCTCTCCCGCTCACTCTGCAACGAGCCAGTCAGTCAGAGCCAGGCCTCGCTCTCTCTCTGCCAGATCAATCTCATCAAGGCCTCATCAGAATGCTTAGTCTCTCCTATGCCACCGCCAAACATCTCTCTTCCATCATCTAAGAGTAGCTCTCTCGATCTGAGAACTGCACCTCCAACAACATCCCATAGAGAAGGCCAGCAGAGCAGAAACTACCCCAAAGCCTCATCTCCAACAACTAGCGAGCTCCCCTTTCTCTGTTCTCTCCATTATACTGTCCAATGACGTATACAAATCCCTATGGTTACGTTAAGCATTCCTTCGTTCCTCTGTGTGTCAGCATTCTATATTTGAGCAATGCCTGAAAGTCTCTGTTGCATGTACTTTGAGTCCGTGTTCTGGTCGTGTTCTTTGTCAATGTGACATTGGTCATCATATATACTAGCATGGCCTTCTGTCTGCCTGCAATACACCATCGTACCTTGAAACACTTGTGTATAGGCGCGTTACAAATGCCATATCATATCATATATTCCTCCATTCACTGTCATGAAATCCCTCTCGTACATGTCGCTCCTCGCAAAAGCATTCTCTCCCTCTCACCATGCAAAAACACTCACTGCAGAGCCCATGGCGCTGCCTCCCACCTTTTCTCTCTCTGCGAACACCTGTCCAAGGCTGATAAACCTCCTTCGCCTTCTCCACTCGGACAAGATTCATCTGTGCCTGCCAAGAAACTGTTAACATTCCTTTCCATCACAGTGTACCATAACACCTTCGCACAGAACCAAATGGCGCTTCTGTGTCTCCATTCAGTGGAATGGCTTTCTAATGCCATAGGCCTCATTCTTTCTAGCGTTTACTCTCTCATTCACACAAACCCAAGCGCTACATAATGCAAACTCATGCATATTCTAAATGCACACTCAATGCGTGTCTCTACACATGCATGCATAATACATAACATATCTCTACATGTGTAACTACATGTATACCAGTGTGTCTCTAAATGGCTCTACATGGCATTTCAAATATGACAGTGTCAGTCTATAAGCAAATGCAAATGCATACAAAGTGGCAGTCTAATGTGGATAGTCTAGTGTTACTATTCAGTACTAATCAGAATATATGATGATAACTAAACATGATGCAATGATTCCTAAAGGGGTAATACTGAGAAATAGTTCTCTAACAATAGGTAATGATGGGTAATGATAACAAATCAGGCCTCTCCATTCTATCCGGTTCTACATAAGGAACCTGAGGCAAGGTGGGCAACCATAGAACGTGAGTGTTTTGCCATTGTGTGGGCTCTGAAGAAGTTTAGACCATAATTGTATGGATCTACTTTTGTTTTTTTTTAATCAAAGATTTTATTGGTTTTCAAGGTTAAAACAACATTACATTCATCTCTCTACATTCCAGGGAGGGGACACGGGAGGAGGGGGGGGGAGAGTGGGGTAGGAAGAGGGAGAAGAGAGGGAGGGAGGAGGGAGGGAGGGGCAAATGCCAGGGAAGGGTAGTGGTGGGAAGAGAGCAAAGTAATCAAAAGAAGAAACAATAACAGTAACAAACTCAGCTTCAGGGACCTCGGTCCAACAGACCGTCAAAAATAACATAGGATGACTTCATGACACAGGGTGCTCTTAACAGAGTCAATATTTCCCTTTCTGTGGGCCTCACACAGTCTCAACGGCTACAGGGTCGCCCTTGGCCCTCAGCTATCCTCTTCCCAACTTCTCGATATTTTCCCCGTCTTTTGCGGGCACCCTCTTGCTTTGTACACCCGGTGCTCCATTACCGCACATATGTCCACGTCCGTGACCCACTGGTCATAGCTGGGTGTGCGCTCCGAGCCCCACAGTTGTGCAATGTTCCGCCTAAGGACTGCAAACGCGGTTGACCACAGCAGTTTCTCATAGCGGGATAAGTCAGATTCCCCAGAGACCCCCAGAAGCAGTTTTTTCGGGCACCTCTGTATGGTCTTTCCCAGAACGCTAGACAGTTTGTCGCAGCATTTCTGCCAGAGCAACTGAATATTACTATACTCCCACAGGATATGAAAAAAGGTACCTTCCTCTCGCTTGCAGCGTAGGCACTTTGTGTCCGCGGCCCTGCCCCATCGGAAGAGGGCTACTCTCGGGTAGTAAGTGCGATGCAGGATCTTCAACTGGACGAGTCGGAGTCTCGACGAGATGGTGGTTTCACGCGGGTACATCAGGGCCTCCGTCCAGTCCTCCGGAAGGAGTGGGCCCACATCTCGTTCCCATTTTGATTTCAGACTGGATTGTTCTGATGTCGCGAAGTACATGGTGGAGGTGACCTTCCGCTCTACCCGATCCAGGACTATGGTTCGTTCAAGCGGGGAGCTTTCCGGCAGGTCTTGTGTGATCTGTCGATGGGTCGTCCAAGCATGATTCCGCTGCATGTGGTGGAACCTCTCTGTGTCCGGCAGGGAGAACCTCTCTTGCATTATCTCGAATGTTGCCAGGTTGTCCTCCTGTACCACATCCCCAACGGTAGAGATTCCACGCTGGGTCCACTCGGGCCATCTCGGTAGTTTTCGTACTTTGGGAAGGTTGCAATTGTTCCACAGCGGTTGAACCAGTGTTATTTTCCCACCCCACCCCAAGAATCGAAGCGCTTCCTTCCAAACTCTCGTTATGTGGGATGCCATATCAGATTTCGGAGGGTGATCCAAGTCTCTGTACAGGTGCTCTATTGGTTTATTTGTAGTGTTACAGTGGAAGCCCTTGATGTGTGGGAAGTTCCCGTCACCGTGAAGCATGTCGTTTACCACCTCCATCTGGCTGGCCCAGTAATATGATTGCAGCCTGGGCAGCCCGATCCCCCCCTTCCCAGACGGACCTCTGAAGAGTGGCAAGAGCAATTCTCGGGTGGCCTCCTTTCCAAAGCAGTTTCCGGAGGGTGCATTCGATTTTGTGTAAATCCCGATGGTCGATATACAATGGTGCGTTTTGCAGGATGTATAGAAATTTAGGGAGGGCAATCATTTTAAACAAGGCTGCTCTACCCATCAGCGTCAGTGGCAAGGAGATCCAGTGTCGAGTGTCGTCTGCAAATCTTGCCACCAAGAGGGAGAGGTTCAAGGCAGTATATTCAGTAAGGTGCGTCGTGATGTGTATCCCCAGGTATTTCAACTGTTCCTTCTCGATCTGGTAGGGGCTGGTCTCCTGACTCACCAATGAGGTGTTCCCTATAGGGAAGAGGATGGATTTGGACCAGTTCACGCGTAGTCCACAGAATGCCTCATATTGGCCCAGCAGTTGCACAACTCTGGGGCAGGAGGTGTTTGGGTCCTTCAGGTAGATGAGTAGGTCATCCGCGTAGAGGGATATTCTGTCTTCCCAGGCCTCGGACCACCGGAAGCCCTCCCAGGTTAGATCGTTTTGCAGCAGGATCGCCAGGGGTTCGATCGCAATAGCGAAAATCATGGCCGATAGTGGGCAGCCCTGCCTTGTACCCCTTCCCAGACCGAACAGTTCTGATCGCCAACCGTTGACCCTGGTCCTAGCAACCGGGGATTCGTATAGCAGCCTCACCTAACTCATGAAGTTCTCGCCGAAGCCCATGCAACGCATTATGGTCCAGACAGCCTCCCATCTCACCGAATCGAAGGCCTTTTCAAAGTCAATTGCTAACAGGGCTAGTGGCCCCTGTATGCTGTCGGCTCTTTCCAAAGCTGAGAATAGTCTGCGGAGGTTCATGCGAGTTGATCTTTGTGGCATGAAACCGCACTGGTCCGGGTGAATCAAGGAGGGATTTACCTCTTGTAGGCGGTCCGCTAGAAGCTTTGCCAGATTTTAGTCTCGGAGTTGATGAATGAAATGGGCCTGTACGAGCTACATCTTTCCGGGGGCTTGTCCGGCTTCTCTGAGATCTGGAGGGAGAATTCCCTTTTCACGTGCATGGAGGTACATTTGCAGTAGCTGGGGGGCTATCACGTTGGTACCTACCCTTCGCCATAGCTCCACCGGGAAGCCATTTGGACCAGGAGTCTTACCGGTCTGGAGTCCAGAAATGGCGGCTAGAATCTCATCCTCAGTGATCTCCCGCTCCAACCGTTGCCGCTGCGCCTCATTCAGGGTATGGGTTTCAATTCGGTCCATAATCGTGGCGTCCATCGGGGTTGCGGATTCACTGTATAACTCTGCGTAATATTCCGCAATGCCCTGGGTTATTTCCTGGTCCGTCACCCTTGCGTTTGATCCGTCCGCTTCGAGTCTCTGGACATGGCTGCGTCCCTGCTCCATCCTTTCCAGCCATGCCAGCATCTTGCTGGCCTTGTCACCCGTTTCATAGATCCTTGCTCTCATAGCAGTGTGCGCTTGGCGAGCGTTGTCCATCGCTATGCTTTGCAATCTTTTTCGTGCTAGTAGAAACGTCCGGTTAGAGGCCGGCGTATTTTCGTTTACGTGCCCCTCCTCTGCCTGTTTGACATGGAGCTCCGCTTCAAGAATCTTACTCATGTGCAGCCTCCTTTTGGCCGCCGTCCATGATATTAGTTCGCCCCTTAGCACCGTTTTATAGGCTTCCCATAGCATTTCAGGATTTGTTGCCGTAAGTATGTGTTGGTGGTCTCCTGTAGTCTGCCTACCAGCTCAGGATCTCCCAGATAGTAACTGTTCAGGCGCCAACATGGCGGTGGGATCCTCCGGGACATTATAAGTAACATTTCTAGCGGAGAGTGATCAGAGTTGCCTCTAGGCAGCATGTTTATTTCCTGTGCCCTATAGAGGTCAGTTGCGGGAGTAAAGAAGTAGTCCAATCCGGAGAGCGAGGCATGGGCCCCCGACTGGAAAGAGTACGCTCTAGTGTCTGTGAAGTTCCCTCCAAACATCGCACAGGCCGAGTGCGTTGGCGAACGTGGCAAGCCTAGTGGGGACATTGGGGTTCCTGTTTCGTATGTGCGATCTATCCAGGGTAACATTCATGACTTCATTGAAGTCACCACCTAGTATCATGCAGTTGGAGGTATCATTAGCGATTAACGGGGTAATGTCAGTGAGCAGTGGTTCTAGAAGGGTCGGTGGTGCATAGATATCTATCAGTGCGATGGATTGCCCCCATAAGTCGCCCGTCACATATATGTATCTGCCGCCAGTATCATGGGTCACCGTGTAGAGGTGGAGGGGGAGGTTTTTGTGTACCAAGATCATGACGCCTCTGGAGCCCATCGTGAAGCCTGAGTGAAATGTCAGCTTATAATTTGTACGCCTAAATAGGGCGCATTCTGTACCCCGAGATGTGTCTCAGATAGGAACACTATATCAGCCCCCTGTGTGTTCAAAAAGTGGCGCACCAGACGGCGCTTGATTGCATTGCCCAGGCCATTGACGTTCCACGACATGAGCCTCAGTGTTCTGAGAGTGTCGACATTATTAGAATACTCTGCCATGTGAGCATGTGTTGGTGGCTGCCCTTATTGTCACCGGCAGCGTTATGCGCCTGTTGGAAATATGCACATGTTGTACTGACATCCTTTTTGGCCATGTTCCTCTATTAGTTCGACAGGACCCTAATGAAGCTGTGCTTAACAAACCCAAAACCCCCACCCCATACTCCTCCCAACTAGAAGCATCGGTCGCCCAAACAAAGAATCTATGGTGTCAACTGGACACCTAACATGCACTGAACTTAATATCAAATAAAAGTGGCCTTCCCCTAGGTGGAACCCGGGAAGAAGGTAGTACTCCTCTAAAGGTGATCCCTGAGGGGGTCCACGCATATACTACGACTGAAATGTATTGCTCTCTCGGGGGACGGCGGGTTCTCCTTCTATTGTAGGGCTTGGGGCATACTGCGGCCACTACAGGTGGGTATGTGCGCTCTCTCTCTCTCTCTCTCTCTCTCTCTCTCTCTCTGTGTGTGTGTGTGTGTGTGTGTGTGTGTGTGTGTGTGTGTGTGTGTCTGTCTCTCTCTATGGTCTGACTTGAGTATCTCAGTGTGGTCACAGGATTTTGACAGCCGTGGTGAAGGGGGGGGGTAATCCCCCCCCCCCCTCATCACAGCTGTCAAAATCCTGTGACCACACTGAGATACTCATGTCAGACCATAGATTTGCGGTGGTGGTCGTCGGGGTTCTCGCGGTTGGTCTGGTGGAGGTCTTCGATTTCTTCCCCTATTTTCGCGGGGGGCGGACCAATCTCCCTCTGTTTTGCTCGGCCCAGCACCAAGCCTCCTTAGGGTCACTAAAATGGACTGTTGTACCTTTGTGATAAATCTTGAGCTGTGCAGGGAAGAGCAGGCCGTATTTCACTCCCATTGTGTGTAGCTGCCTTTTCAGGGAGTCGAAGGATTGCCTTGCCCTTTGCACTTCCCTCGTGTAATCCGGGAAAAAGGCGATTTTGGAGCCATTGAACATGACGGCTCCTTTGGCGCGCGCATGTTACAGTAGGGCATCGCGGTCTCTGTAATTTAAGAATCTTGGTTTTACAGTTCGTGGGGGGGGGGGCAGGCGGTGGCCTGCCCGTGGGCACCCTATGTGCCCTCTCTATGGAAAAGAACTTGGAAAAGGCATCGGGCTCGCACAGGTCGGAAAGCCATTGTTCTAGAAAAAGTTCCATGCAGGTGCCCTCTGCCTTTTCGGGTATACCCAGGATGCGCACATTGTTGCGTCTGGACCTGCCCTCTCCCTCTTCAATTCTGTCTTCCAGCACCTTCAATTTGGACGTCGTGTTATGAAGCTGCTGTTGCATGGTGTTCATCTTGTCCTCTGTGTTCGAAATGCGCTGCTCAGCCTCCCCAGTGCGTGCTGTTAGTGCTTGGAGGTCGTGCCTGAGGAGGGAAACATCCATGCTTATTCCATCCATTTTCTGCTCCATGGACGTGCGGGAGTCGGTAATGGCGGCCATGATGTCTTTGAGCGAGATTCCTTGGTCCGTCTCCATGTCGTCTGAGGATTGCGGGTGGTGTTCAGTGGGCTGGGGTGGCGGAATGGTGTACTGATCCATTCTGCTTTGGGCATGAAGCTTCCTCGGCCTGTCCTTCCCCATGGCACCAAGTCCACCTTGTACGCTATATGGGCCGATGTGGGCGCCCGTCCAGCCAGCTTTTTGCCTGAGCACTAGGCTTCCCGGTGTGCCTCTTGTCTCTCTTACCTTGTTGGCAAATCGCTCCCTTTGTTGCTGCCGTGCTCCGGGGATATGTCCTCACTCCAGGGCCGACGCAGCCGCCCGCCGCCCAGCAGCAGCACGCTTTCCGGGGCAAGGCGTATCCCTCGCTCTCGCACTGGCCCACGGGTCTGCGCGTATGTCACTGAATCAGCGGCTCCCACAGGGGCGGAAGGGCCTATCTCTCCGGGCCTCCCCGCTCGCCTGTTATCGGAGGGCAGGGCGGGTGCACGGCCCTCTCTCCCTTTGCAGGCCCTCTTGACTTCCCGGCCAGTGATGATGCACAGTCCGGGCCCCACGAAGGGCAGGAGCCGGCGCGGGAGGCCCAGACTCCACTTTTCGGCAGGTTCTCCCGCCGCTTTCTTGTCTGTGCTGTCCTGCCAGAGCGTGTCTGCCGATCGGGGCCTCTCCGGGAGTCCGCTGGGTCTGCACCTTTCTTCCGCTGTGATCGACCAGTCTGTTGCGGGTTGGACACTGCCTCAGCGTGACCTCGCTGGATATGCACAGGACGTTCAGCTACGTGCGCCCGCGGCCATTTTGAAGACGGGCTAGTTGCTGTCGCCACAAAACTTCACACGGTCGTCTCTGGTGAATCCGACTGCGGTTCTCTTCGATCTTCGCTCCGGGTGTGCCCAAGGATGTTCGCCGTCACATCGGGGTATTTCCATGTCTTATTACCCCCGAAAATAGGCTTTTTTATAACAGGATGTTAGTGCGGCCACGGGAGCCAAGCAGACGCACGTCTAATGCAACCCGTGGTTAGCCACACCCCCCATTGATCTACTTTTGTGATTTAGACAGACCACCAACCCTTGATGGTTAATGCAGATGAAAGGAGAAAATCCAAAATTGTTAAGATGGTCAATCAGCCTACAGGGGTTTGATTTTACCATTGAACACAGGTCAGGGTGTAATCACCAAAATACTGATGGTCTCTCCGGAATGTATGACCGTCTGGAGTAAGGAAAATCATCCAAGGGTGGATTAAATCCTACTGTCCCTTAGTCTGGGGAGGGGGGACGAGTGTTAGGGAGAATTCTCATAAATGTGCTAATTCCCTTCACTTTAGCAACTTTACTGGATTTTGAGGACTTGATTGTTTTACCTGGAGAGAGTGTAAGCCTTTTTTCCCACCCTCTCATGTATTTTGATGTGTGTTTTACTCTTGTATTCTTTGATTATGGAGTTTTAGACAACTGCATCGGCCTCATCTTTTCATTGTATGTTACACAGCACCCTCAGTACAGTGACACAGGGAAGCATTTTAGGCTGTCCCAAGGTTTAAATACTTTCTCTGGGATAAACTGCTGTTCCCCAGAGAAAGTAAAGTTAAATTGACTTTACTAGTCCTTTTAAATTCCTAGACCCAGCACACACTATTTTACAATAGAGTGCTGGAGGGGTACCTAGTATCCCCTCTCTCTAGAAACTCATGTAGCAGTCAAATGCTACCCTTTCCTCTCGAAATGGCTGGTGGCAGTGGTTTTATAACAAACTACCATGATTTTTCACAACCGCGAACACCAGTAGCGTTAAATCGTGGGAGCCATGTTTTTCAAGATGGCGTCTGAGCCGCCTCTGTAAAAACAGGTACCGGTCTTCTTTTTTTGCCATTTGTTTTTGGAAAGGTCCTTCTAGAGTTTCTCTGCGTGCCAAACCAGGTTTGGTCCCTTTGTTCCTACGCCTTTGGCGGGCTTCAGGACTGAAGACCGCCTCTGGCACCTGAGTGTCTGGGGTGGCCAGGAAGTGAGGGAGGTGTTCAAAACTCCCTGTGCTTAGTCTCCTAGGAGACCCAAATGAACTCTGGCGTGATTCGCTGGCTGACTGTCCGGCAAGGACATCCACCCCGCTGGGTGAGGGGCAGCTAGGCTGGAATGAATGGGAGAAAACTGTTTAAAAGGCGAGTCTCTTGGCTTGCAAGGAAGAGTGGACCACTGGAACAAAAGAACCAAAGATGAGCTAGAGGAGTACGGCTGCTGCAACTCCTGGACCGTTGGTTTGCCCGGTGAAGCCTTGCTGCAGGGCCTAATAGCCAAGTTAATCTCGACATAGAAGCCCTTCAAGGACGACTTCTTAATTTGAGTTGGTGGGACCAACTCATAAGCCACATGCATACCATTCTCAGAGCTGGTTGTGATTTCCTCAGAGTGCTGCAGGAAACCGAATAGCCAGAGAGAAGGACACCAGTTTGTATGCTTGAAGACAGCTATCGGAATCAAAGAATTGCCAGTTTTGTGACCAGTCCCCATGCAGTGCAGGAATCCCCCGACGTCCTCCCTCTTGTCCCCACGACTGAGGCTCAGGAACAGCGAGATCTGCAGCAACTGCCAGGAACAGAAGTCTTCAGCTGCATCTTTTTCTTCAATCTAAGGTACTGTGAAAACCTCTCCCTGCGAAAGTGCGTGAATCTTTGGCAACTTGCAGGCCTAGTCAGCTTGTGACCCGAAATATAACTCTTTCTTCTGAGAACTACTTCTGAGAACTGTGGCAAAGACTTTTCCGTTTATCTACCAGAACCTATACGAGACACTAGCCCATTGACTTTGGCCTACCTATTGCATTGGACTAACTCCTCTGGTGAACTCAAACTATTTGGACTGTTTAAAAGTAACTCTACTATTCGTTTTATTAATTTATGCTTTTTTTGCTCCTACTTCAAATGCTCTGAATGCCATTTTGCTCCTCCTTCAAAGTAGTTTAAATGTTTCAGAACCGGTTAGTGTGAAGTATTGTAGGATATTTCTGTCTGATATTGATTGCCTTCTCTTTAGTGAATGTTTTCTAACTGACTGTGTAATAAATTAATAATTGTTTTACCAAGAAACCTTGAGTGTGTCTATTTGAATACTTGTAATTGTAGACCTCTGTGTAACCTCATTACAAGCTCACATTCCCTCTTGAGATAAGCCTAGCTACTCAGCTCGCTACCAAAAACTGTGTGGTACAGACTTATAACAAAGATTGGTTTTGCTTACACCTGTAGTCATAGTTGTGTGTAGTGGTCCCAGAGAGTACTGCACACAAACTTTGCCTAACAGGAAGCAGTTGCATAATTGTTTGTAATTGATGATGGTGCAATGTCAGTGTGTTCTATAAAATGTTAATAAAGATATATTTTTAATGATGTTAACTTTGTTGATGTGTAACTTTCTCTAACATAGTCCTACTCAAATTGGCTCACTCCTTGACCCATTCCTTCTTACCTATCCCTTTCCCATTAGTTTATGTCCATTGGCTAGAAATCGGATGTGATTCAGCCTAGTCACATGGTGTGCACCTGGTGATTAGCATGAGGTCAGTGGCCAACTCCAAGGACAAATTCCCTTTGAAATAATAGTGCGCTTCTCTTGATACCAGATACGCAGGCGCACCAGTCGTACCTCTTCAGCATCGGACTAGATTTGTTGACATCACCTCTTGCTCTTTGTATCACAAATCACAGGATCTTCTACTCCTCGCTCCCTCCTTATCAGTTGCCCACCCGCGATACACCGCCTTGCTCTCTCATCTGCATTTCCCTATTCCTGCCTCCTGCCCGCCCCCTTACCCTGTGATTGTCCCTACTGCCCATGATTGCAAATAGTGAGGTCCTTAGACCCCGCGACTCGCAACAGAGCCTCTTTTGCTTCCGGCTCACAGGTGAGACAGTATCTGGGTCTCTGACCCATGTAATTTAGTGGTTTTGAGTGATTTTTGACCCTTTAGCACAGCTTTGCGCACTATGGTGTGCCCAGTCTCTCTGCCTCCCTTCCTTTAGTGCATTTCCCTGTTCCCGTGTCCCACCAACCCCCTTCCCTGATTGGGCCATAGCTTCATATCACACAACCCTCCTGGGCAGACCCTCTGCCCTTGCAGCCCCTTTGGCTAAAGGCCCCAAAGCCAAGGGCAGCTCCTGCAGTAGCAGCTCCAGACCATGTTAGCCTGTGAGGCCTGCAGCCATCAACCAGCAACTACTAACAAGGTAAGTGAGATTCGGGCAGGGGGTGCAGCCATCACTGTGCCCACTAAACTGACCAACCCAATCTTATAATATCTTATTCTCTATTAGCTGGTTGTCTGATGCGTGCTGCCCATAGTTTGTATAGTAACCTTATTTCGCATTTAGCCTCACTGTGTACGTTAGCCATAGCTCTCATTTAGCCTGATTGCTTTGGTAAACCACAAGTTTTAAGTGTTAATGCATTTACTGTTGTACCCCATTTTAGGCCATTCTTCCTCTATCCAGGTGCCCCAAATCTAGGTGTTAGTGCATTTACTGTTGTGCATTTACTGTTTTTGCCCCCATTTTAGGCCATTCTCCTTCTTTCCAGGTGTCCCAAATCTAGGTCTTACTACATCTACTGTTGTGCATTTACTGTTGTGCGCCCATTCTAGACCATTCGGCCTTTATCCAGGCGTCCTAAACCTTGGTGTTAGTGCATTTACTGCTGTGCGATCATCGTTGGGCCCCCTTTTTAGGCCATTCTCCCTCTATCCAGGTGTCCCAAATCTAGGGGTTACTAGATTCAAGATAGCCAAACTGCAGACAGCCATATCTGGCATCTAGGCAAACTGTGTTTGTTAGCCATATGTAGAAAAAAGATTGCGCCACAATTCCTTGTGTTCGTTCGCTATACCTGGCATTGCTGCTGTGTCCTCAATCTGAGCTTCTCCCCCCTCCACCCCACCCTTGCCAGGCATCCCAAATCTAAGTGCTACCACATTCTCTGCTGTGTCCTCAGCCGGTGACTGTCTGGCACCTGCTAGGTATCCCAAAGCTAAGTAGCGCCGCTTTTACCGCAATCCTAGGTTGCCACCCACTTTCCTGGCATCCCCAAGCTAAGTACTGCTGCTGTGACCCAGCTTAAGCACCCCTGGTAGCTAAGGTAGAGAAGCTTTATGAGCAATCATTGTGACTCCAACCCAGACACTTGCACCAACTGTGGGTTTCACATAACCCACCTCTCCCACCTAACACAACGCCCCAAATCTCGGTTGTTCTCTGAACCATCGGCAGTGCCCCCATCCCAATGCCCCTCCCCCCTCCATCCCAATGCCCCTCCCACCCCCATCCCAATGCCCCTCCCTCCCCCGCGCAGCACGCAAACCACCAGGGTTTTACCAACTCAACCGGCCCTCTTTCTACAACATCAACCCAAGGACCCCATAGAAAAACAAAGAAAAATTGGAAAAAAACACATTGGAGAAGGAAAGGAAATACCTGCAAATGACCGAACAGCAAGGGTTTACTACCCCTGGTTCAACAACCCCAAGATAAACACCAGAAACACAAAGGAAATAAACAACCAAATTGCGAGGATCTACAACGCCTTGTTCAACAATCACAATCTCCTCACCCCTCAACCCCACAATACCCAGAATCAAGGAATAGTTTACCCAAAGAATAAGGACATCTAAGGCGCGCACCCAAGAAGCACCATCCCCCTGCCTCTAAAAGCCCCTCCCTACCCAAATCTACTTGCTATCGGACCATAAGAGCCCAACTCAATCACGCCCCCTCGTCCATAACCACAAAGAAGCGGAAGGAACACTAGTGTTACCGGCTGGGAAGGCACCCCTGCGATCGAAACACAATAGCGCAAATTCCTTAGTAGACTCCAAAGGACCACCATATGCTACAACACAGAAAGTGACGATGTGACAGAAAATAAGGAGAAAGAATAAATCAAATAGGACTACACCATGGCACATACATACAACAACGGAACGCACACCCATAAGCATGACTGAAAATAGAACAAACTCCAATAGAAGGGAAAATTCTTTATACCTAATACCATACCTCGCAACGGCCCACCATCCAGAACAATTCACAACCACCAACGATGCTAGACGCTCCAGCAACATACCAGGACCGCACAGGAAAAGACCAGAAACATCCAGAAGAAACAAGAGGCAATAGAACGCCCTCACTCCACACATCACCAAAACTCTAGGGCACCTACAGCAACTGCAACAAGATACAGAAGAGGAACCGGAAGTAGTCAGAAACCCAATACGAAACTTAGCCGATCTACTCAATGACAAAACAGACCCTACTGAGCACACCTCAAATCCTGAGAGCAGCAAGGAAATCCTCCAACAAGACCACTATAAGACGAAACCAATAACAAAACAAAGCACTGTTAAAAAAATAAAATTAAAAATAAACTGCAATCTAATCAATGTTCAAACATGCTACAGAGATCTTCGATCTACTCTAGGATGGAGGAATAGACATCTTATTCGTCAAAGAAACCTGGTTAGACGACAACTACAAAGTCACACTACAAATCGGTCTACCCGACAACTTCAAATGCACACAGGTATAAACAGAAAAGGAAAGAGGAGGGGACTTGCAATAGCCTACAAAGAACACCTGAAAATATAAACAGGCGACCTGCTGAACATCAGAAATTGCGACTCCATCGTCCACCTGACAGCTAACTCAAAAACAAACCTCACATTTATACTCCTCTATAGACCACCGATTTACGACGCCAACTTCATAGAAGCCATCACAAATGCAGCCATCAAGCACGACCACACGATAATCCCCAGGGACTTCAATATATGGTTTGAAGAAGAGAACACAAACCCTCAAAAATCACTAATTGAGCAACTTGAGACAATTAAACTACACCAGATGGTAAAAGGAGCGGCACACGCAGCAGGACACACTCTCGACACAATCTTTGCCAGCACAAATCTGATCTCTACTGCGCCACCAATACAAATACTATGGAGCAACCACCTCATCATACCATTTGTGATCCATCTACCAGCCAAAGCACCGAAACAGCCCCAAAAGCTCCCCACAATCCAGAAAAGAAACGAATACCATCAAAAGCAGTAACTTAAAAGAACTAGAATTCTCGAAACCATCAACCGCGAGCCTGAACGGAACCGACCTAGGTGAAAAAGCAGACAGTTAGGGGAGTTTTCCTAAAGTCCTACTGGCAGTAAGAATTAGTAAGCTATCCCAGTGGTTTGAAGATCCCCAACTCTTACTATCAGTCTCTGTAGTATCATCTCTGACATCTCTAAGAAGTCAAACTATCAGCTGCACCTCCTCACAAGTATTCTTCATTTTCTCACTTTCCCCAGAAGCTCACTGTGTTCAGAGCTCTGGTCCTCTCTAGGCTGGACTATTGCAACAGCCTCTTTCTAAATCTTCCTGCCTCTACTCTTCAACCTTTACAACTTAACCAGAACAGGACTGCAAGACTTGTCCTTGGCCTCAAGCCCAGGGATCATATCTCTCTAGCTCTGAACTCTCTTCACTGGCTGCCAGGATTAACTTCATGACCCTCTGCATTGTCCACAAGGCTTTCTAGATCCTGGGACCACTATACCCCCAACGTTCTCTTCCAAAATATCTTCCTTCTCGATCTCTCTGCTCATCCTCCTCCAACTCTCTGAGGGTCAGACGCTTCTCCAAGCAGAGAGTTGGGGGCAGATCTATCTCCTCGGCTGGGGCCTCCCTCTGGAACAGCCTTCCTGCCTCTCTCAAACTTGAGCAGAACCACCGCCAGCTCCGGAAGCAACTCCACCTTCCTTTTCGCTTCCGATTTCTCTCTTGCTCTCCCCTGCTGATGCACCTTACTGCTCCACGCACTCGTCACCCTCTGAACTCGGGCCCATGCTCCTGCATGTTCATTTGCGCTTGCACTGCCTCCGGTCTCCCCAGCACTTAAGGATCTGAATCTGCAACCCTACAGTCCCTTCTCTCTGCACTTATGAGCCATCTACTGGCTGCACTTGTGGGTTTACTGCACTCCCTCCCTCCCCCTTGCCCTCCCCCTGGCACTTCTCCCCTTCCATCTTCCCCGCACTTGCTTTATCTGAATGACACAAGGCTCGATAAGATCGTTATTTTGTCTTCCCTTGTTTCCCCCTCCTTGTCTTGTTACGCCTAGAAACACTTGTGTACAGGCACGTTATAAATGCCACATCATATCATATATATCCTACTAACTCAGGACCTTGCTAGAGTGGCAGAGCAGGCAGACTTATCATACGAGGAAGGTGTGAGCTCCAGGTAAGCACACTGCATCTAGTTAGACAGGCACAGGAAAGAATCACTTGTAAGTTATATAAAAGTATATTTCGAGTGGATTGTGTCCTCCAACGTATTCCTCATCTTAGATGTATTCCATCCAGCTTTGCTGCTCTTCGGAATTTTTTTCGGCAGAGGGCGCCGTGCGTCGATGTCATCGAGTCGATGGTCCCTCGAAGGCCTCCGTCGAGGGTGACGTCATCGGGTGTATAAGTAGCATGTACGCCGCCCGTTGGCCTCGGTTCCGTTTTTCCGCAGTATACGTTGCTTCGGACATTCGGTGCGCCTCGAGTTCTGTGAGAATATATAATAAACAAAATATGTCCTCGTCATCGACGCCGACCACGACCCCGAAATCGGGATTCAAAAAGTGCAAATCATGCGGGTCAAAAAAGTCGATCACGGACCCGCATCGAGAGTGTTTGTGGTGCCTCGGAGAAGGCCACGACATGGAGGCCTGTACGAAGTGTCGGGCGTTGACGGGGAAGGCCTTGCGAGAGAGGTCTCCCTCCACCTCGTCGTCAGACGAGTCTCCAAAAAAGATGAAATGCCCCACGAAACATTCGTCTACTGAAGAGTGGGAAGCATTCAGGGTCAAAATGATGGAGGTGTTTGAAAAAGCAAAGCTTCGGTCCGCGCCTTCTTCGGAAGCCGGCCAGGAGCGTCATCGCTCCGATACTCGTGCGCCCTCGAGCCCGGGTGATCGAAAAAAGGAAGGATAGGGAACCTTCCAGGACGCCGAGTGAAAAACACTCGAGTCGAGTCGACCGCTCGAGCTCATCGACGCCGTCCGAGACCCATCATACCTCGAAGGGAAAATATTCGAAGGTCGCCTCGACGCCCTCGAAGCAGACCATGTCGACGAACCTGATGTCGTTGACACCGTTATCGACGTCGAAACCCTCGGTGCCAAAGGCTCCAGCCAAGCCAGGGAAGCCAGAAAAAGAGAAGGATAAGGTTACAAAACCTGTATTGTCCTCAGAGCCAGGTACTAGACCTCTTCCTCCTCCTCTCCCAGAGAAGGTTTTCAAGCCTCTCCCCAGAAAGGAGTTTTTCAAATCCCTGACCTCAATTTTTGAGGAACAGGAGAGATCTGATGAGGAGAATGTACCTTTTGGGCCTGAATATGGCACCCCAAATGTCCCAGAATGCTTGATTTCAGAAGAAAGCAGAATGAGGGACTTGGTAGAATCATTACACAATGCAAGTGGCATTGACACATCTCCTGAAAACGACTTTGGCAGACCAGAACCAGGAGAGCATGCCAGTCCATCATACCGTCAATTAATGACAAAGATAGTAGATTACTTAGGATGGGCTAAACCATCAGCCCAATTCATTCAGGATGATTTAACAGATATATTGGACCATGGTCCCACCGAAGACCCAGTACTACCCTTTCATGTAGCCCTGCAAAATAGGGTGGCCAAGAATTGGGAAACTCTGGATTCCATTCCTCCAGTAAATAAATCGCTCACCTCAAAATACCGCCCGGCCAGTAGCGACCGCGGCTATCTGTCCAAACACCCAACTCCTGAGAGTCTGGTCATATAGGCAGCCACAGCTTCTAACAAACTTGCATACCCGTCTATCCCTCCAGACAGAGACGATAAGCGTGTGGATGGTTGGGCACGGAAGGTATTTTCAGCCGGGAGCATAGCATTAAAATATGGCAACTCCACATGTGCCTTCGCAAAATTTTCATACACTCTTTGGGAGTGCATTGCAATGGCGGTCGGAGCACATACCAGAAAGGGAAGGGTTCCTAGCCATCGTTCGAGATGGAAAGGAAGCCATGCAGGATTCCCTTCAATCTGGATTGGACACTGCAGATAGTGTAAGCAGGTCCATGGGCAGATTTGCGTGGTTACGGAAGTCGGGTTTCGCACCGGACGTATAGAACCGCCTTCTGAACATGCCTTTTGACGGGTCTCACCTTTTTGGCAACAAGGCTGACGAGAGCCTTGAGAGGTTGCAGACCTCAAAAGCAGCTGCCAAATCTTTAGGAGCTGCTATTAGGCAACCTCAGCCTTTTTGTGCGCAAGGACTGTCATGGAGGGGACGATCCTATCGTTACTACACCTCATTTGAAAAGGCGACAGGAATGGCCAGTCAAAGGGGCCAGAAAAAGGCCACTCGTGGTGGACGAGGAAAACGTGCTAAACCAGCTCCGGCTGCAGCCTCTCTGCCATCAACGGCTGCAACATCCGCCACAAAACCGCTTTGAGGACTTGCATCACAAAACACCTGTAGGGGCAGGTTGTCGCAGCATCTGTAAGAATGGCAAGCCATTACTTCAGATGTTTCGGCTCTAGAAATAATAGCCCAAGGTTACTGCCTTCCTTTTCTAACGCAACCTCTAAGCCATCCACCATGGAGACACCCGTTGAAGTCTTCAAACCCGCTCCTAGAGAAGGAAGTTTTAACCCTGCTGGAGAAAGGTGCTATAGAACCAGTACCTGCAGCGGAGAGGAACAAGGGATTGTACTCCCCGTATTTTTTGATCCCCAAAAAGGACAGAGGACTGAGACCCATCTTGGACCTAAGAAACTTGAACAAGTTCCTCAGGAAGGACAAGTTCAAGATGGTTACCCTTTCTCAGATCCTTCAGACCCTTCAACTTCAGGACTGGTTGGTGTCATTGGACCTCCAGGATGCTTATTTCCATGTGCCGATTCATCTCAAACACAGAAAATACCTGAGGTTCGTAGTTGGCGACTCACATTATCAGTTTTGAGTCCTGCCTTTCGGGTTGACCTCTGCCCCGAGGGTCTTCACCAAGTTAATGGTAGTGGTGGCAGCGCACCTCAGGAGAGGGGGGATTCATGTCTACCCCTACCTGGACGATTGGTTGATCAGAGCGCGTTCTGTCGAGCAAGCACTGCATCATCTGAAAATCACCTGCCACTTCCTCCACAAACTGGGCTTCTCCCTCAATTTCAAGAAGTCACAGATGACACCTTCCCAACAGCTTCAGTACATAGGAGCTGTATTAGACACGTCCTTGGGAAAGAGCTCACCTCCCCAGTCGAGGGCTCAAGACATTCTTCAGATGGTTTCCAAATTCCAAAATGCCCAAAATCTCCAGGCTTACGACTTTTTAAGGTTGCTCGGCCTCATGGCATCCTGCGTCTTTCTGATGCCAGAGGCACGCTTGAGGATGAGATCTCTTCAATGGGCCCTAAAGACTCAGTGGTCCCAGTTCTCGAGTCAAATGACGGATCTTCTTCAGATTTCGAACAAGGTCAGAAAAGACCTTCTATGGTGGACCTGTACAGAAAACTTCCTAAAAGGAGAACCTTTTTGGCAACCATGGCCGGAGATCACAGTAGTGACGGACGCCTCAATCCTGGAGTGGGGAGCTCATGCCAACGATTTGACAATCAACGGTTGTTGGTCTCCATCGGAGTCCAAACTACATATCAACCTTTTAGAGCTGAGGGCAATCAGACTAGCGCTGAAGGCCTTCCCGCCATCTGTCAGGGGAAAGAATGTCCTGATAATGATGGACAACACAGTGGCCATGCACTACCTAAACAAAAGAGGTGGCTAGTGGTTCTATCGTAAGGATGTATATCAAGGGGGAGAGAGGGCAGCCCTGTCTTGTTCCATGTGAAAGGGGGAGGGACTCTGACAACTTCCCGTTCACTTGGACCCTTGCTGTGGGGGCTCTATAGAGTGCGGATACCCAGCTCCTAATGTGAGACCCGAAGCCCATTTTTTGGAGGAGTTGTTCCATGCATCTCCATTCAACCCTGTTGAAGGCTTTCTCCGAATCTAAGGATCTAACGTTTTGCATGTGTTATCCGACCCCTGCCTTCCTATTGTGAAACCCACCTGACCCCCATGGACCAACTTCGGCATTATCCCTGCCATCCGCCTCCCCACCACCTTGGCCAGGACCTTTACATCTATGTTTAACAACGATATAGGGTGGCAGGAAGAACACTCTGCGGGGTCCTTGACCTCCTTAGGCAGCACTGCTATTAGGGCCCCCATCATGGATTCGGGGAGAATGCCCCCCTCCAACACTGAGTTGAAAACCCTCGCTAGGTACGGGGCTAGGGTGGAGCGGAACCTTTTGTAGAAATACACAGAAAAACCATCTTCCCCCAGGGAAGTCCCCACCTTCATACCGCTAATCACCCCGTCTATTTCCTCCTCGGTGACCGGGCCCTCCAACCCCTCCGACATCTCTCTCGTTAGGGCTGGATCTTGGATGGAGCTCAAGAAGGCCTCAATCTGGGCGTCGCCCCCTTCATATTCGGACGCATACAATTTTTCATAGTATTGGCGGAAGGCCTCTCCTATGTGGGGAGTATCATAACCCATTGACCCCTGGGCGTTCCTTACCGCCTTCACCATTCTACTTCTCTGGACCTCCCTCAGTTTCCAGGCCAAGATCTTGACAGCTTTATCCCCTTTGTCATAGTATTTTTGCTTAACCAGCTGGAGGCTCGTTTCTGTTTTGTGTAGGAGGAGGTCCTTCAGCTGGAGCCTGTAGTACTCCAGGGCGGACACCCGATTGTGTTCAAGGAGCTGATCCGGAGGGCCCCCTGGCTGAAGCTGGGCTATTTTTTCTCTCAAGGTCTTCTCCCGGGCTTCCCTCTCCCTTTTCTTCTGGACGCCTATTTTTATGTTAACTCCCCTCAGGGTTGCCTTAAAAGCGTCCCACAATGTGTGTGTGCGCCAACCTCCCCGTTGTCATTTAGCTCAAAAAATTTAATTGCGTTATGGCATCTAGCACTTCCTGAGCATGGACCTCATCTTTTAATAGGGCATCGTTACATTTCCAGCGCCCTCTGCGGTCTTTGCGCCATCCCTCCGCTAAGGTGACACGGACCATGTCATGGTCCGACCAGGGGACTGGGTCGATCCTGTGGCCAGAGATATATGGGCGGAGGGTCTCGTCCACCAGGATGTAGTCAATTCTGGAGAACGAGGTGTGAATAGCAGAATAATATGTAAATGCGGGGTCATCCGTCCTGGGGGTCGGGATTGTATCTACCAGGCCCAGCTCGAGGTTAACCCTCCAGAAGTTTCGCGCCATGGCTTCATCTGTGGGCCTAATGCTTTGGGGACCAACACGCTTTCTATCCATGGATGGGTCCAGGACCATGTTGAAGTCTCCCCCCACTACCACCGTGCCATGCACGAAAAGTTTAAGCCTGTCCCTCACTTCTTCCCAGAATTGAGCTTGACCCTCGGTCGGGCCGTACACCAGCGCCAGAGTTAGGGGGGTGCCCTGTAGAGATCCCTTTACCAACAAGTAGCGGCCCTCGGGGTCCATCAGTGTGGCCTCCTTTTCGAAGCCTACGTCCCTCGCTACTAAGATGGCCACTCCCCTTTTCTTGGTCCTGTGAGATGCACAGAACACCTCTCCAATTCCTCCCTCCCTCATTTTGGGTTCCTTCCCCCGTGCCCAATGTGTCTCCTGCAGGAAGAGCAGGTCCAGTTTTTCCCTCTTGAATTCTCTTCAAACCAGAGATCTCTTGGTGGGGGTGTTCAGACCCCGCATTCAGGGTACCCACTCCCAGGGCCGGCAGATCATCAGCTATAATCTAGGTGTCCCTCCCTCATGGTCATCATCACATCGTTGCTCCCTTCTCGCTCCCTTTGTCTCGCTTCCTGATTTCTCTGGTTCCCCTTTCCTCCCTCCAAGGGGGTCCTAAAACTAACCCCCAACTGCCCCCCGAACTCTATCCCTAAAAACAACCCCAACCAACTTGTGACCCCACACCCCCCCCGCCCGGCGTCCAGCCAGTTATTTCCGCCATTGTTGGCATTTGGCCGGACCACCAGCCTGCCCTCCTCGGCTAGATCTTTAGTACAACGCTCATTTCTTTGAGCCCCCCTCACTCCCACTGCCTTGTCCCATCAGTCACCTTCATTGTACTTGCTGTTCAATGGGACTTTGCATCCAGTGAAGCCTCAATGACTTCCATTTCCAGTCCGCTGCTGGTCGGGGGCGCCCCCCTCGTCAGCCCTCCGAGTCGATACGTTCTCCTTCCATTGCAGGCGGCGGAATGTTCAATTTTTTGACTTTCCTCGAACTGGTTTTCCTTCTCCTGGAACCCGATTGGCCGGGATCGCCCCTATCGAGTGCCTCTGGGCCAACTGGGCCCCTCCGGGGTGTAGGTTCTGCCACATAATCCTGGATGGCTCCCTTTATGTCCTCTTCCGTAACCAGAAATGTTCGTTGGCCCATATATTCGAAGGCCAGGGAGAAGGGATACCCCCCATCTGTAGCGCACCCCCTTCTCCTTTAGTAGTTGCGTTAGGGGGCGGCACATTCTGCGTTTGGCCAGGGTGTAAGCAGAGAGGTCCCGAAAAATGGTGATCTGGGCGTTGTTGTAGGTGATCACCCCCGCCTTCCTTGCTTCCTTGCTTCCTCCAGAACCTTAGTTTTTTCTGTGTAATAGTGGAACCGGCCAGGACTGACCTGGGGCTCCCCACCTTTCCCCCTGCCCTGTGCACCCGGTCAAACATGAGTTCTGTTGTCATCTCCTCTGCAAACAGAAGGGTGACAATGTCTCTCATCACTCGGATTAAGTCTCTCTCCGTTTCTCCCTCCATTTCAGGAATCCCAAAAAATCTAAGGTTATTCCTCTTTTCCCTATTTTCATAGTCATCCATCTGCCTGGCTCTTTCCTCGTCCCTCTTCTCCAGAGCCGCAAGTCGCATATCAGTTTGAACCTCGTGGGATGCTGAAGACGACTGGTTGGTTTCCACTTGTAGAAGCCTGTCCTCAACCTTGTCCACCCTTTGGTCCATCTTTTCGAATTTCTGAGTGATATCTGATCGCATTTCCCTTATTTCCTGTAGGATAGAGGCAAAGCCCCTTTCCATCGCTGACGTGGACTGTGTTGAGGCCTCTAACTGGGCCATGTCCCCGGTGCGGGTAGAGCCGCTTCTATTGCTCTCTGTTTCCTTGTAGCAGAAAGCCTGCAGGGCCTCTTGCCAGCTCATACGGTCTTCCAATGTGTCCGCCGCGGGGGCCGCCGTGGACCGGGGGCCATTTTAGGGGTCTCCTCCCGGCCCCAACCTGTGGCAACCTGACTGGGGAGGCTCGGGGGAGCCCTTTTGGGGGATTGGCACCTTTCTGTAGGGGGGGGGCAGCTTCCAGGCAGGCACACGCCCCACCAGCACCGGATGTGGGCCTCTCACCTGGGTCTCCCCTCGATGTTGTCAATGCTTTTCAGGGCGGCGGGGCCGCCCTCTCCGTCCCACTGCCGCCTCCTGATGCCTTCAAATGTCAGGCGGGCACACGCCCTGGGGCTGGACCCAGGGGCCACCACCTGTTGGAGTCTGGCACGGGAGATCACTGTCCTTCCGCTGGCCTTCGGGGCGGGTGCCAGGCTGCTGCGACTCTGGGGCCCCTCGGGGGGGAGGGGGGGTCACACTCCCGCCTCAGCGACTGGTGTGCTGTGGTCCAATTCCACTGTGGGGGCCCCTCTGCGGGTCGATGCGGCTTTTGATGGTTGCAAGGGGGTGGCGGGCACGGCCCACTTGGTCTGCGGTGTGGTGTGTTGCGGGGGGCCCAAATCCCGTTCCGGGGTCGCTGCCTCGAAGTCGAGGTCGTGTGCTCCCCCTGCTGAGGCGGGCCGCTCCTCCTCTGGCGCCGAGGCCGACGTTTTTCTTGCCGCACCACCGTCACTGCTCGAACTCTGGCTCTCTGTGGTCCTCGAGCTTCGCTCTTTAAGGCGGGGGGATCACCAGCTCGATTCTGCTAAGTGGGTCCGTCTGGGGGATCCGGGGGGGCTCAATCCCCTTAAAAGGCCCAGCCTCAGTGGGAGCACGGCGTTCAGGCAGCCATTACCTGTGCGCCCCCTGGTGGCCTCCTCGTCCTAAAATTCTTAATGTGTGCTCCTTTTGAGCCTATGCACACGTGTCCATTAAGATTACTAACGTGGAAAACAGCCTTCTTGGTTGCTCTAACATCAGCAAGAAGAGTGAGCGAATTGCAGGCACCGTCTTCTGGGCCACCCTAAACTGTGTTCCATAAGGACAGAGTTGTGTTGAGGGTAAAACCATCATTTTTACCGATTGTAATATCTGATTTTCATTTAAGTCAGAAAATTGTCTTACCCACATTCTATCCTCCACCCCATCCTTCGAAGGAGGAGGAAAGATTGCACAGGTTGGATCTGAAAAGAGCTTTAAGCTTTTACATCTCTAGACTTTCCAGACTTAGAGTGGACAACCAGCTGTTTATAGGTTATACAGGAAGGAAACTGGTTCAATCGGTGACAAAACAGCACAATCCAGCGTGAAATTGTCTTTGTATTCCAGAATGCTACAGACTAGCTCAAAAAAGACCCTCCGGAAGGGTTAAGGGCTCATTCCACCAGAGGCATCGCTTCCTCCACGGCCCTTCAAAGAGGTGTTCCAATAAGATCCATTCACGAAGCAGCAACTTGGTCTTCGCTACAAACCTTCTCAAAATTCTATAACCTGGATGCTTCCCAGTCTAGGGAGCTAACTTTTGGAAAAGCAGTACTATACTCAGCCATCTAAGAGTATCGAAAAATCTAACCCCTCCTCCAGAGGAATTGTCCATACTGCTTTGGGAGTCTATCTAAGATGAGGAATACGTTGTAGGACACAATCCACTCGAAGAACAAGTTACTTACCATCTGGTAACGTTCTTTCGATTGGATGTTCCTCCAATGTATTCCTCATCGCCCTCCCAACATACCCCTCTGTAGATTTTTCTGGGTTATTGCCATCTCAAATCTCGCAAGGCTCATACCTGTCTGCCAGCACAATCTACACAGTACAAGATCAAAGCCAAAAAGGGGAAAAACAGAACTGAGGCCAACGGGCGCCGCGCGTACTACTTATACACCCGATGACATCACCCTCGACGGAGGCTTTCGAGGGACCATCGACTCGACGACATCGACGCACGGCGCCCTCTGCTGAAAAAATTTCCAAAGAGCAGCAAAGCTGAATGGAATAGATCTTAAGATGATCTAAGATGAGGAATACGTTGGAGGAACATCCAGAAAGAACGTTACCAGTTGGTAAGTAACTTGTTCATTTACATCAGAATCACTTTAAATACTTTAGACATTTATATTAGAACACTTAGGAATACTTGATGAAATACTTCAAAGGGCACTTTCACTTTTGTGTTTGTTCGCGGTTACATTAGTAGCAACATTAGGACTCCATGGGGACCATGGAAACACTAGCACCATAAATAACGCCGCTGGTGTTTCCATTTCCGTCTGCAGGCGGGTGGCGCTACACCCGCCAGGTCAGACCTGGCGGGAGTGACACCACCAGCCTGCAGAACTCTTAATCTGCTGGTCCGGAAACAACGGTGGTGGCGGGTTTACCGCCACCGTTGTTTCCCGACCGGCAGGGTCATAATGTGGCCCAATGTTATTGTATTATCCGCTATTGCGCACTCATGCGGTTTTCAGCGGTTTATACAGTAATGCATTTACTCTGCTAGCCCATATAGTAAAGTCACTTAAAGAGAGGAAAATGGCTAGTTAGTGTAACATGAGCTTCATTCAGGGTTCTAGAGAGGGTTTCCTCGCATAGTAAGTCCTTTAAGTTCCAAAACGCAACCCTAAGTAAAGGCAGTTCGGAGAGGGCTTCATGTCTTGACAAGCAGCGAATTATGAAGAGTTCCTGTGTATTTCTTCCAGTCTCTAGTGTTATTGAAGCAGCAAATTAACAACTAACAAGGGAGACCTTAAAACAGACTTGAGGAAGAGACCCAAGCAGCGGCTTGGGTCAGAGGTAAGAGAGGGGATTGCCCTGGAAACCTCTATGTGCCTCCACCGCTCTGGAGCCACTTCTTGGAATCCGGTAAGCAATACCTTTTTCCCCACAGTACCTTAGGTTAGAAGAAAATGTTTGTGCTGGATGCTCCGTGATTTTGCAGCACTGGACTCGACCTCTGGATTCCTTGGTCTGATGAATGAAGGCAGGACAATGGACGGGATCTCTTAGCAGCAGTCTCGAGGGAGGACCTGTAGCACGACCTCCAGCAACTTCTTGGTTCACTCTGCGGTTTTGGCGCCTTTTCTGCAGCACCAACAAAGTGGTGAATCAATCTTCTTCGCTTCCTGCAGTCCCACGTTTTAATGAAGGGGTCAGGGCGAGTTGGATCGGATCTCTGGATTGTCCTTAAGGGTTCAGGAAAGATTTGGACGATTTGGCCTTTCCACGATGATGCACTCAAAATGGGCAGCAGGTCTCCTAGTATTGGGGTTCTGCAGCTCTGGAAACTTCTAGGACCTCTGGAGATGGCTCAATTCAAAGTTTGTCTTGGAACTGATTTTTCCCACCATTCAAAGGGAAGGAGTTGTTCTCTTCACTCCTCTGTCGCACAGCAAATAGGGTCAGGACAGCAGTGGTCACTTCAGTGTTGCAAAGGGTCTGCAGGCATCTCTAGTAATCTTCTTCTGTTACTTCAGCTTCCAGTGGTCGACTTGCTTTTCACTCCAGAAGCCTCACCTTTTGTACAGTTCCAGCACACACTCCTCTGCAATCTTTCTCAGCATTTTACAGAAAGTGGCGTTTGGCTGTCCAATCAAGATAGCCAGAGTCCCTGTGGTAGCTGTACCTATTCAGGCACTCTAGCAGACAAAGGACAGGTGGGTGGAAAACTCCTCCTACTTCCTGCCTGCCGAGACACTCTGGAGCCTAGGCAGGGATACCCAAGGGTACTCGGCAAAGGCAAAACACACACACAGGCCTCCCCCTCCCAGAATGATGGAAAAGGGACTGCCAAAGAACAACCACGCTAGTAATGGCGAAAAAAGGAGGGTCCCAAGTTGGTACTTGGGTGCCCTTATTTTGAACCACCAAGGCTATGGACATAGCCTGCGTAACCAAAAAATACACAATAGTTGCTAGAATGGTTCCATGTCATTTCATCGCAGAATGTTTTTTCGCTGGGTTTTTTACTGCGGATTGTTCGAAAAAAATCATCGAATTTTTTATTTTATTTTTGGGGGGTTTACCCCCCAAACTCCCCATCCCCTTTATTTTTTTTTATATCCCCGTACACCCACACCCAATTTATATAAATATTTTCACCCCCTGCCCAAAAAATGTGCTGATTTAAAAAAAAAAAAAGTAATCTGCGGTTAAAAAACCCAGAGAAAAAACATCCGGCAATGAAATTACTTTGTACCGGTAGAACACGTCCAATGCCATCAGCCATAACTAGGTGATTGTCTATGTGACTGAAAAGTCACACGAGTAGAGAGAAGTGGGATACTAGGTATCCCTTTGGCACTCCACTGAAGGTGGTGTGTGCCAATCTCTCAGACTATAGAGTTTTAGGAGAGATACTAAGTATCTCTCTTTCCCTGAGAACTGTACTTACTTGGAGATATTAAAAAATAATCTTAAAGGTGGATCCTGAGGGTCCCCAGCAACACTGCCCATAAGGAGCTGGGTGCTGCAGTAGTAAAACAACACAGATGCCTGTAAGAGCTATGGAGCAGACAGACTCCACATTATAGGTAGAATGCAATGAACCGAATCCCAAAGGACAGAGCCTAAAAGAATGAATTAATGGAAAAAGGCTCCACTCATTAGGATTTAAAGAAAAAGGTCCAGAAGTCCAGCAAAAAGTGCCAGGGGTCTCACTATGAGAAGGGATGAAGCGTAATAATAATAAATCTCCCTAACACAGACCTAATCCAGAAATGGATCGCCGAAACAATAGACAGCATCTCCCCAGAAAAACTCTTCATCCCTTCAGAAAAGAAAGCAGTGGCAAGATGGTTCACACCCCACCTCAGTACAATGAAAAAAAAAAACAGAGACTTGAACTAGAATGGAGGAAAAACTACGACCAGGCTAAAAGAATAAACTATCAAAAACAAATCCGAGAATGCAAAAATGAAATTCTCAAAGCCAAAAAGAAATACTATGACAACCGAATCACAATAGCCACCAACACCCAAAAAATAACTATTCAGCATCATAAATGAGACGAGAAACCCACCTGGATGCAACAACACACTGGTACCTTCACAAAAACTATGCAAGAACCTTGCAGACCACTTTAAAAATATCACTGACATACATCAGATCATACAAAGCAGACCAATCAACCTGACTGTGCCCATGCCCCACCGACCCTGAAACCACAGAACAACCTGCAAAGTTTCACTCAAATATCAGTAGAGATTCATCAAGCTGGTGAAACTTAGCAACAAGGCAGGCTCCTCCAAAGGACCACTGTCCACCAGACATCTATAAATTAATTCTTACACAAGGCACGCCATTGGAAGGCCACAGAAAACCTCTTCGACCAATCATTCAACGGGGAGAGTACTGTGGTACTTCAAATCTGCGTACATCAAACCACTCCTCAAGGATTCTATGGGCGATGTGGAAGACCTCTCTAACTACAGACCAATATCAAACATTCTCTATCCGGCAAAACTGCTAGAAACCTATGATCTCCACGAACAAACACTGGAACACGTAAAAATACACCAACTATTGGACCAGGCAGAAGTCTGCTTCAGACCTATGCGAGGGACTGAGACGGCACTTCTCTCTATCTGGGATGACCTAAAGACCAACACAGATTCCAACACAAACTCTGCACTGATACTACTTGACCTCTCTGCAGCAGTCGACAGTCGGTCACAACATCTTAATAACACGGCGCTGCTCTGGATTAAATGGTTCCAATCTGAAAGAACAGGAACAGTATGGATAAAACCATTCAAATCTGCGCCACGGGACTCCACCTGTGGAATACTGCAAGGATCCTCGCTATACCCATTCCTCTTCAACATCTACTTGACTCCACTAATCAACCTCATCAAAAGGCACAGCCTCACCTGCTACAACTAAGCAGATGACGCCCAAATCATCTACAAAAAAATCGAAGATGTACAAGAGGAGAACGCAACACTAGTAGACTGTCTGAAAGAACTCTACAAATGGATAAACCCAAACAGCCTCAGTCTCAACCCGGGCAAGACAGAAATCATAATTATATCAAAAAACAAGGAAAGCATCCAATACATCCCATGGCTCACATAACTAGGAACAGCACCCACGTCATCAAAAATAGTCAAAAACCTTATTGTAATGGGCAATGCTAACCCTAGAACCGCAAGTAAACGGAATATTCAAGAAATGTTTCTTCCACCGACGCAATCAAAAAGATCCTACCATTCCTCTCCTTTACGCACAAAACACTAGCCATCATCTCCCTCAACATGTCCAGGATAGACTACACCAACATCCGATACCTCAGAAATGCCATATTTTCTACTGAAGAAACTGCAATGTATACAGAACACAGCTGTATACAGAAACAAACAGCGGGCAGATTTCTCCTCAAACTCATCATTCCTGCTCTAAAGATGCTACATTGGCTGCCAGTCAAACAACGAATCACATTCAAAACAGTGTGCATAACGCACAGAACAATCCACGGCCAAGCAGCAGAATTCCTACAATAGAAAATCACCATTTACCAACCAACCAGAACCCTCAGATCCAGCAAGGACATCCACCTGGAACCAAGGACAAAACTTGGTGGATCAGCATTATCTTGCATAGCTGCAAAAGTTTGGAAGCCCCCTTCTCTGAACACACCCCCACCCCTGAGATAAATACGAAACATGAAGGACCATCTAAAATTCAGAGAACTCCTAATATCCTGTCTCTTCAACTCTGGACTGGACAAAAACAAACAAGCAACACTCACACCACTCAGAGTGAAGACACACATCGCAAAACTGAGGACTAAACTGTACCATGACAAGTGCAGGGAGGTGGCAGGATGAATTCTATTTGTAGCTAAAGTTTTTTTTTTACTATAATGAGTTTTAAGGGGTAAAAAAACAAGGGTTGGGGGGGACCCACCGTTAAAAATAAAAAATAACATTTTTTTGATGTATTTTTTTCAATGCTTTTGCATTCGATGCAATCACTAGGAACCGTCATGGACGCATATCATAGGTGGCCAAAGCAGAGGAGGTACGATGGAGCACCACCACTAACCAACCCACTAAAAAATGAATCCCTCTGCTTACACCTCGCAACTTTAAACAAAACACAACCATACTTAAATTGCACAATAAACCACACGCAATTCACTACACCACAAAAACAAAACACACACAGCTCGTACGACAGCACATGACAACTACAGACCAAAATATCACACCTACGCTCAACGAACAGTGTAAACCGAACTGAAGCTGCCAACAGCACATAACAGCTCTCTTGCGCTTTTCCCGCTCAGTCCTACTAACTTACCCTACCCTCTTGCTTTTCAGATCCACCATAGCGCCAGGGGACCACTCCGGTGATGTTAGTGCACGGTACAATTATCCTTTAACATAACGTATGTTCCAAAAATTACTTTGTATGTGACTTAGGCACTGATGTATTATAATTTTTCGTTATTGATTTGTGAATTTAGTCATCACATCTGTGCATTCTTTAAATCATTAATACCATTTGTTTTTTAAACGACATGCACATTTCCTTCATTTGTCATTAGTAGAACCCCCCAGCTATTGCTTATCTCTTGAAACCTAACATAACCTTTGAGGTGGTAAGTAAAGCCCTTTTTAGCTTCATGTACTTTGTTCAACTTATTTATTTTGGTGGCACTGGTCAGTCCATAAGGTTACCAGTGAAGGGTGATGTTTTAATCCTTCATGATTTCCTGTGACGCTTTTAATGTAGTACATATCACCTTACATTGCAGTGCTGCTGGAGTACATTTGTATCCTTTTCTCCTGTAACATCTTATTTGCCTTTTTGATGAGCCTAGGACAGTTTAGTGACAGTGTCCCGTATTTTTCTGGTGCACTACCGTGCACTATCTTTTACTGCATAATGTCATTTCAATTACTATATACTCAAAATAGCAGTGCTATGAAGCGTAAGTCCCATCCTTTGGCCATGTTGCTTTCTGGCCGTCTTCCTGCCCTCTCAGGTCAGGAAACACTGTATAAGGTAAAGCACTTCTCAGGATTCAGCTTGGATTCCCGTGCTAGTGCCCATGTGTGGAACAACTGGGCAGGGTTGGGGTTGGTTCTGGTCCCACTACACATTTCCGTGTGTTAGGTCACCCTCTAGCCTGGCTAAAAACAACCAACTATGACTTTTTCTTTGATCTGCTTGTACTATGTATCATTAGCTATCACTTGTCACTAAAGGTGGTGGTCATACACAAACATTCTAAAGCACAAATCTATTCTAGCTTTGTATAAATGAAATTGTGTTTCATTATTCAGTTGCCAATAAAGGATTTGTAAATGTATAAAAACAAACCACGCTTGGTAAACTGAACTTTTATGTATATGAAAAATCGATGCAAAAAAACTTTTAAATGCATGACTACAAAATGCATGAACAGCTAAATAAATGAAAGCTGTACCTATTTTCAAACTTTGTCTATATTATCAATTGATGGGTTGAGTACTACTACACACTAAAGAAATTTAAATGTGTGTTATATGACAGAACAAACTTTGGGTTTACAGTAATTAGAAAGTAGACCACGAAAATACAGTGGTCAGGACAATCCCCTTGCGTACCACTACTCATTTCTGCCTGGATGTTTCTGGCCAAATGTGAGGTTATGTGGCTGGCCTGATTGGATAGACCGTGCCTGTTTCCTTGCCAGTGGTGGATTGTGAAGCCCCCCAGACCAAATTTGGAATAGAAGAGAAGCCATGAAGCTGTTTCTCAGGTCGAGACCTGGTGCCAAGAATCTGAAGAAGAGGAACCTGTGCTTAAGACCCGGAAGACTGCTGTCAAGGATAACCAGCATTGCCAAAACCATCTCCCAGTGAAGCCCTGGTACGTTTTCAGTGACCACCAAAGGTCATAGTCAGTGTGTTGACCCTTGGACTGTGGGATCAACCAGTCCTGCACCTCCAGCCTGCTGTCGAAGGACTTCAGTAGAGTTCTAGGACCATCCTTTGGGCTGGCCAGCGAGGCCTCCCTGCTGCACCGGTCGTCATTCTGAACTGAAGCTTGGGTCTCTGCAGGTAGTCAACGTTTGGCCTAAGATACTCTTCCGGCTGTTGCTGCTATCCTGGAGGAAGAGGGGCCTTCCTGTGGCCTGAAATGTACTGCCACCGCAAATCTTCCCTGCTGACCCGTGTTTCGGGGTTCCTTAGCTGTTGCAATGCTTCTGCTCTGTCCTAGGGCATCCCTTCAAGATGTAGGGTTCACTTTGCTGTCTTGAGGTGTCTGGTCTGTCAGGGCTGTCCCAGAACGGAGATCGACCCTGAAAGATTTTAGAGAAAGTTGTGACTCTACAATTGCAAAAGCACTTGGAGACCAACAAAATTCTTGATACATTCCTGTCCGGGTTTAGGCCCGGACATGGAACAGAAACAGCACTGATTAAAGTCTGGGATGACATACTGGCGAATGTAGACTGCAGTAATGTTACTATGCTTATTATGTTGGAGCTGTCAGCAGCGTTCAACAATGTTGATTCAAAAATCTTGATCACGGGACTGAGTGAATTAGCACGTCTTACAAGAAGCGTTGAAATGGTTTGACTCCTTCATAAGTGACCGTAAACAGCAGAACAAGATGGGCTCCCTTCTGTCAGATATGCTGACTACAATCTGTGGAGTCCCTCAGGTTCATCGTTGTCCCCAGTCCTTTTCAATCTTTACATTCGCGCCTTCTGCTAATCCTGGCAAGGTTTCATCTGCGCTATAATGAATACGCGGGTGATAGATTTATCTGAGCCTGAAACAACCTATGGAAGCAGTGGATAACATCTTAAAATGCGCAGAGGCAATACGAAGGTGGATGATTGACAATAAACTGAAGTTGAACCCCAATAAAACAGAGATTATTGTTTTTGTTTCCAAAAAGAATCTCTGAATGACAGCCTAGATGGTCCCCTGTCCACCAATATTTGGCAATACCCAGGTGTACACACATTTTGTTAAGAATCTGGGGTGCACATGGCAGTCTGACATGGGATATAATCGACAGGTGAACCAAACGGTCAAATCCGTCTTCTTCCAGCTAAAATTATTGAAACCACTTCTCCCACTTATCCCAGAAAGTGATTGAGCAAAGGTGGTGGGCATGCTTGTTAACGGCAGGTTGGACTATTGTAATGGCCTCCTGGTTGGGTGCCGAAAATATCAGTTACAACATCTTGCAGTGGCACAGAATGCTGCTGTACGGGTAGCGTGTGCACTACCCTGGAGAAAATGTGTCGGAATCCAGGGAAAAATTACACTGGCTTCCGGTTCACCAAAGAATCCAGTTTAAGTTACTGTGTTTGATCTTTAAGTGTATAGACAATCTGGCACCATCCTACCTAGCAGATAAGATTCAAACTTATATCCCCAGAAGACCCCTGAGATCCATGGCCTTGAATCAGCTGGTGATTCCCACTTCTAGGTCTGTCCATTGGGGGGACAGAAGGTTTTTCGGTAGGCGGTGCCCGTGCGTGGAATGGTCTTCCAGATCCGCTAAGGAAGGTAGAATCTCTGACAGCCTTTAGAAAGCAGCGGAAGACATATTGGTTTGAATAATGCTATGCTATCGATGACGGTCCATCTAATTCAGATAAGATCTGCGCCTAGATGCGGCTTACCGCTTGGTTTCTTGGGGATATGCGCAATATAAATTTAAAATCAAATCAAGGAGTTTCACCTCTCCCAAATGGGGAGCTTCCCCCTTTGGGACTAAGGAGACGAACCCACTATGCTTAACACCCCTTAGGAGAAAGGCTAACCTCACTACCTCTGGAGATGACTTCCCCCTTAGGGGACAAGAAACCCTCCACAGAGGGACATAAGACAACATCCCTCTCCCTCCAGACACAAACACCTTTATGGGGTATGTAGTAATTGTAACCCTATGACCCCTCTAATGACTCGTATGGCTTCTGACCTACGTTATACTCCATCCTTATGGCAAACCACAGAAAAGCTGAAAGAACATCCTCATGGAGGCACGACAGCGAAGGGACCACTCAAATCAGAGTATCTGCAAAGCCCATGGAGTTCAAGAGGCCGGAGAGCACACAAGGGGTATGGCTGGCAGGAGAGAGCGAACGCCAGAAAAGCCATTGCAGGCTGCAGTGCTCACCTGGCGTGTGCAGGGGAGCCTCGCAGATGGGTGGCTGAAGACGGCTTACATCGCAAATCGAGCAAGAGCAGAGTGTATTGGCGGGTGGAGGAAAGGGTCAGCAGAGAAACTGTCCACCGGTCCTGATGGGAAGAGATGGGGGAAAGATGAGGGGTGGGCAGCCGACGTGGACCGGAGCAGATGAGTTGCATACATGCGCCAATGACTGAGGTGCACTTCACCAGCTTCCCGAAGAGCACCACCAGTCACAAACAGGTATGCCATGCCTCCAATAGACCAGGAGGTGGCCTGTAAGTGAAGAGAGACAGAGAAAATCTGTAAAGTGGGGACAACACCACGGAGTCCCACAGTGGTCAGAGAGTGAGAAAGATCCCATAATGGGGAGAGACCCGAGACACCAGAGAGTGGGGAGAGACAGTGAGACAATCTCCAAAGTGGGGAGAACACCAGGAAGCCCCAGAGTGGGGAGAAAGAATGAGAAAAGCCCCAGAGTTGGGAGCGAGTGAGTCTATCCCAAGAGTGGGGTTGGGAGGACGGGGGAATACCAAGAAGACCCAGAGTGGGGAAAGTATAAAGGAGCCCCAGAGTCAGTGAGCGAGAGACTGATGATACAAGATGTTAGGCAAAGTTTGTATGCAGTACCCTTAGGGTGCACTAAAACAACTCTGACTACAGGTAATAGGAAACCCAACCTTTGGTATAAGGTTGTACTACACAGTTTGGTAGCATGTTGAGCAGCCAGGCCTATCTCAAGAGGGGTCAATGTGAGCTGTAGGGGATTTACACAGAGATTCACAGTGACACGTATTCAAATAAACACTTACACACAAGGTTTCTTGAATAAACAATTATTAATTCATTTATCAGTCAGTTAGAGTATACCTTCTTCAGAAGGGATCAATATAAAAGTAACACTCAAATACACTTCAAACACACACACTCTTAATATTCTAAAATCAGTAAAAACCCTTTTGGGATGACCCATAGACACAACCTACACCCTCAGGTGACTTCAATAGGTAGGGTGCTGGGGACATTAATATCTTACTTTTTGCATTTAGAATACTGTTAGAAGTTGGTAAAAGGAAAAGGTTATTATAATAAACAAGAGACCACAAATATTCTTAAGCAGGCAAATACTTTTGGATCCCCACAGCAGAGTCATTCAGTATTACAGGCTAGGCCAAAGTCAATGGGGGAAAGTCTTATATAGGATGAAGCACCTCTGGTAGGTAAGTAGAAAAGTCTTTGCACAATGTTTTAAAACTCTTTGAAGAAAAGAAGAATCAAATGTAGGGCCAGAAACTGAATATACTTGTGAGTAGTAGAAGATGCAAGCAACTCTACAATAAGAAGGAAGTTCTGTCATTTTTTACAATACCTTTGTATTGAAGAAAAAGTGCAGCAGATGACTTCTGTTCCTGTGCAGCTCTGCAGACCTCTGTTCCTGGGCCTCAGTCATGGGGACAAGAGGGAGGACTTTGGGGACTCCTGCACTGCAATGCGACGGTCACCGACCGCAACCGGCAATCTATCCAACAAGTGGCACTTCAGTGTTTCAGCTCCTCGCGACTACAGCAAATAGCATGGATTTTCCTTGCTTATGGGGTCCGGCAATCTGTTGAGGGGGCTCAGGCTCAGTCAGTCCTGCTTCCTGGGAGTCCGCAGGATCTTCCTGGAGCTCTTGGCCAACTTAAAAGCAACGCACACAATCTGGTGTTCCTCTCCCTGGGTATACGGTTTCCATCAGCAACTCTGTGAAAATTCAACCAGCTCTGAGAAGGATGTCTAGGTGGCTTGCTTTGGAGTTGATTGGTCACACCAACTCAAGGGGAGAAGTAGTCCTTGCAGGGGCTTCTCTGTCAATACAAATTTGGAGTTTCAGCACAGCAGCAGGGCTTCACCGGGCAAACCAACGGCCCAGGAGTTGCAGCAGGCGTCCTCTTCAAGTTCTTCTTCGGTTCCTTCGTCCAGTGGTCAACTCTGCCTTCCAAGCCAAAAGCCTCGCCTTTTATTCAGTTCTCTCCCATTCATTCCAGCCTAGCTGTCAGTCACCCAGCAGGGTGGCTGTCCTTGCCTGACAGCCGGCCAATCACCACAGAGTGCATTTGTGTTTCCTAGGAGACTTAAGCACAGAGAGTTTCGGGCACCTCCCTCACTTCCTGCCCTCCCAGACAACCTGGAGCCAGAGGCGGGCTTCACTTGTGAATCCCGCCAAAGGCAAAGCGAGAAATGGGACCAAACCTGGCTTGGCACGCAGAGTAAATCTCAAGAAGGACCTTTCTACTAAGAAATGGTGAAAAAAGAAGACTGGGGCAATTTTGACAAAAAATTCACCCTTGGGTGCTTCAATGCAGCTGCGAACGCAGCCTACGGTAAATGCACACCATGGTAGTTGAAACGAAACCACTGCCACCAGCCGTTCAGTGAGGAAAGGGTAACATAAACATGTTACATGAGAAGTTAGACAAAAGGGGATACTAGGTAACCCCTCCAGCACCCTATTGTAAGATAGTGTGTGCTGGGTCTAGAAAGTTACAAATGTAAGTAAAGTCAATTTCACTTTTACTGCTCTGGGAAAGAGTAGTTTATCCCAGATAAGGTATTTAAACCTTTGGGAAATCTGAAAGACTTCCCTGTGCCAGTGCACTGAAGGTGCTGTGTGACACAATGTAAAGATGTTGCCTATGGAGTTTGTCAGACTCCACAACCAAAAGAAACACAAAGTCCAGAAATCACATTAAAATACATGAGAGAGTGGGGAAAAAGGGTCTTGCTCTCACCAAGTTAATAAGAAATCAAGTCCTCAAAATCCAGCAAAGTTGCTGGGGAGACTCTTAAGTGGAGGGAATAACCACATTTCTGAGAATTCTCCCTAACACAAGACCCTGGTGTGTGGAGAGAACCAAGGAACCACAGAGTGGGGCAAGAGAAAGAACCGAGCCCCAGAGTGTGGAAAGAAGGAAGAAACCTCAGGGTGGGGAGTGAAACGGAGAGAAGCCCTCGAGGGTGGAAAAGGGCATGATTTGAGTGAGAGACTGAAAGAACTTGCTGGATCCCCAGACAACACTCCTGCAGTACACGAAGTGCAGGTTTGGGACTGTTCACGTATGCATGGGCCTATGATAAAGCAGCATAAGGGTGGGGGCCAGAAGACCGGAACCACCCTTTATTCGGATAGTGGCGTAAGCATGTCTTGGTTGTTTTATGTTTTCTTTTTGAGAAGTGGGGAAAGAAACTAGGATAGAATAGGATTCTGGACAAAGGACTGCATTTCTGTTTAGCCATCTTGACACCCCGATGAGCAGCTCTTTTGACTTTTTTGGATAAAGTCAGGAATAGTAGCACAGGCTTAGGGAAAGCTTAGGTCTTATTTCTTTGAAGAGAGAATAAAACTTGTGAAAATCATGCCTCCTTGTCCGTATCCTGATTATGACTAACCAAAGTATGTGTTGTGTGATATATGCGTCTTTTAGATTTTACCTTATTCATGTTTTAAAGTCTAATAAATTAGTATATTTTTGTACTTTTGTGAGGACTCATAATTCACTATCTGTGTGTGAATAACTGCACTCCACACTACCCTCATAGCTCCTGAAATATCTTCCAGCTCAGCCCACGTTACCTTGATTGTGTTTGGCTCTACTTATTGGTAATAACAGTGTTCACTGACTAGGTTGGCCTCTCATGACCCCCCCCCTCCCGTCCAAAGGGCTGGTTCTGAAAGTTGATTTTAACACAAGGTGTCCGAGTTAATTCCTGGTTTCCTCTTAGCTCCTGATATCTTCCCTACGAGAAGGGTACTAATGACCTAGAAGTGTCTGAACTTTGAATAAAGTACTTTTAATCTGATAAAGTTTTCAGGGCAAACAATTTTCAGCATTTGTGGGGCTGTACTATCCTTCTGGTGTCTCCTTTGGTGGAGGCTATGGTGATTTCTGGCCATCTCCCTGACATTTTCAACTAAAATAAAGTTTGTGGATGAAGCCCTTAAGTGGTATAGGGAACAGTGGATTCAGTTATTGAGCTTGGGGGAGTGAGCTTTGAGTGAAAGTCTGCAATCATCTTCCTTCACTGAATACCCACAAACGCTAGTTGCCATAGTGTTAACTTGTTAAGTGTTAACATTTGTGTGGTTGCTTTCACATAATCCTTGTTTCACAAATGTTTTTTCCTGTTTGGTTACAGACTTTCCGTTCCTGATCTGACGCCAAATATTGGACTTTTCTGGTATTTCTTTGCTGAGATGTTCGAGCACTTCAGTCTCTTCTTTGTCTTCGTGTTCCAGATAAATGCTTTTTTCTACACCATTCCGTTATCCGTAAAATTAAAGTAAGTGATTTGCTTTATTCCTTAGATTGTCGATGATTGTCTTGTACATATTAGCAGCCAATTCCCCCAAACTATGCTCTCACAAGAGCAACATATGCACATATACATATCTTCAACTATCCCTTCGTAAATACCTCCCCTCTCGAGCCCTTCGCTCCTCTACTTATAACTCCCTCAGGGTCCGTTGTTTTTCGAAAAAACGCACTGGTGGCAGATCTGTCTTCGGCTGGCTCCTCGCTTTGGAAAAGCCTCCCGGCCACCTTGAAACTTGAGGAGAACCATCTCTGGTTCCGTACGCACCTCAAGACTGTCCTCTTTGCTTCTGCCTTTGGCCCTCCTCTCTCCTGCTGATCTGTTTTCTCTCAGCACCGTGCACCTGGCCACCCTCTGTCCTTCGGACCCAGGTACCTGCTCACCCTGCCTCCCTCCTGCACTGCCTCAGGGCCCCCCTCTTGCACTGGGATCTTTATCTGTACCCATACAGTCCCCCATTTATCTTCTGCATTTATCAGATATACCCTATCTGACTAATCATGCACTTGCCGCTGGCTGCACTACCACTTTGCACTGCCTGTATTTATTTATTGTGTGCACTTACTATTTATTTTTGTTCCCTCCTCTGTTCCGCACTTTCCATTTCTCCCCCCTCCATGCACTTTCCCCTTTTCCATGCACTTGCGCGTTAATGTCACTGGGCCTAGTAAGATCATTGTTTTTGTTCTCCCTTGTTCCCCTCCCTTTGCTTGATCGCGCTCTGAAACACTTGTGTATGAGCGCGATATAAATAAAATATCATATCATGTACTGTCAAGAGTCCAAGGCTACTTAACTTGTTTTTGCCATGCACTTTTTCAATTATGCAACTTATGTTTTGATGTGTTTTACTGTTATCTTGGGGACACCTTCACTAAACTGTATATATTCTGTCCCTAATGTAATAGGTCTGTTGTATCTTGTCCCAGGTCTCTGTTCCATGTTTTCTCCTCCATCCACTGGTCAGTTGATCACTACGCATACTACTTAACAGGCCACTTTAGGACTTATCTGCTTCCCCACTTTTGCAGAACCAAGGTCCACCTAACAAGACTGTCATGCGCCCATGCTATCACAGAACATTCTTCCTGCTTCTGTGTCTCCCTCCCCTGTATTTGTAGCATCTACTTTCCTATCCTCTTATCTTCTGCATTCTCATTTTCTTACCATAGGCTAAGGTCTGGATACCCTTGGTGGGGGCCCAGTGTGCCGCTCTGCAGCATAGTCTTTCTAGCCCCTGTTATTTTATGTTGGGTGCCTTCCTCAGCTAGCGTGCCCACATATAGACATCGGGTTTAGGAGACTCTTTTGTAGACATTTCTGTTTTTATGATATACTGGTATTATTTTTAAATTGCGTATTATTTCCCAAGTACTTATTTTGAAGTGATAGCTATATGTATGATTTAAATAAAGTATATATTTAAGTAATATACCCGGATCAGCAGCGGAATAGCCATATTGGTTAATGCCCCGAGGCCAAGTTACTGCCCGAGCGAAGTCACTGCCTTAACGTAAGCCCCAGGGCATTACCAGACCTGGTAATGCCCCTGTCCAGAGGGGTTATTGCTATTAGCATCCCGGCATGTTTTACATGAGTGATATTTTTTTCTTAAGTTGAGAAACTGGATGTTCGCCGTTTCTCAACTTCAAGTACAAAACAAGATGGACTGGATCTACACCGATTCTTTTCTCCCTTTCTATGGCAGCCATTGCTGCAATGGAGGAAACACCAGGAACACTTGAGTATTCCCGGAATCAGCGAGGGGCAAGGAAGCTCCAGGTAAGTGGGAAGACAGTGGAGGTGGGCAAGGAATGTGGAAAGTGAGGGTGGAGGATGAGGGGAAAGGTGGAAGAGTGTGTGGGGAGCACTTAGCAGCAGTTCTGGCAGGGAAGATGGTGGCTCCCCGCCTTCTGAGGTGGCTTGGACAGGGGCTTTACCATGAGGTAAAGACCACGTTCTGAGGTTCCTGATTGGTTGGGAGGCCGCTTGATCGGCCCCCTCAGGTCGGGGTGCTACATTTCAGTATCTGTGTGGTGTATTTTCTAGAGATATGTATGGCCTAACTGTGCATTTGTGTCAGTCTACAAGCCCCAACTGAAAGTTAGGCCTTGTCGCTCGGTACACATTTCCTGCCTTAAGAGAGATTTGTTGTCCTTTCTCATCAGGTGCATTAGCCTCTCATTGGGGTTAATGTTTGTGGTGCCCTGAAGAGGTGGTACCAGAACTGACTTAACACGGTTTCTGTCCCCTTGAGAGGGAACCTTACTTTCAGAGAAATCCCTGTGCACAATTCCACCCTCAGTGTGCGCTCTACAGCTCAGCCTTGGTCATAAAATAGTACAACCCCTTCCTGTCTCTGCCAGACTTGGAAGCACCAGTACCATAAAGTTGGTCAGCGCATGCAAATGCTTCACAAACATAGAAAGGAAGGCCAACTCAAATGTGCGTTTGTTGGCGCCAAGGAAACCACATTGGCACCTGTTGAAAGATAAGTGAGTCTGTGGAGCGCAATGCTCCAGAGCACTCCGTTTACTCTGTGCATGCATGAGATAAAGATTCAGTATGGCATAGGGTCCATTCGATGGTTCTGCCTGCGGAGGCACACAAAAGGGAGGCAGGGCCAAGAATACAGTGGGAAAGGTTGCAGAAGAGTAATGCTTAACCATTTGTATTGTATATAAGAAAAGCCAGAACTGAGTTCCGTGAGTCAAGCAAGGTCCTTGGAGGTGGGGTTAGGCCCATGTTTGAGGCCTTGCTACTGGCGTAAGGGTGTGGGCAGCTTCAAAGAGTGGGAGCATGGTACCAGAGATTGGAGGCGGAAGACTAAGGTGGAGAAGACCGAGCTGAAAGCATAGCTGCAGGGAGAAGGCTAGAAAGGAGATGGTGAACTTGTAGAGTAAAAGGAAAGGCTGGGTCATAAAGGAGGTGGTAAGGATAAGAGTAGGTTAGAAAGAGGAGAGTAGAAAGATGGAGATTGTGGAGCAAGGACGAAAAAGCAGTCAGGTAAGGTCGAGAGTATTGAGGTGAAGGCCAAGGCGGAAGAGAACGAACTGGAGGTGATGCATTAAAGAGCAAGGAGGAGCTGAACAATAATGTGAGAAAGCAGATGGAGAGAACAAAGGGTTTGAGTGAAGACCACAATGATTAGCCCAGTAAAGATTACAAGATACAGAGAGGAGAATCTGGCACACCCTAAGCGAGAGAGGGGAGGGCAACTAGCTTGTGGTGGAGTATTCAGTAGGTGGATGGAGAGAGAAATCGGGTGGACTGAAAAGGCAGAGGTAAGTAGCGATGGATCCCCTTAGGAATTAAGAATTCTACATTTTTACCACACATAGTGCTTATTGTATGAAGTGCTCTCCGAAAACTGTATGCATTATTTTTTACCACTGTGCAATTGGTGTTTCTGCATCTGCATGGATGTCGTGGAACGGTGGGCTGACAGAAGAAAGTGGGTTGGTGGTAAGCAGAGACAGGCTCCCTTAAAAAAAGATAATGGCTAAGGTACCACACCTAGTTCCCTACCTGCTTATATGGCTTCCAGCTTGATTGCAACTCTGGGTCATGGAATGTAGGTCCCCCACTGTCCTTTTTGCTGCTTCTTAAGAATACTGCCCATTCCAACCAAAACCCTGAGACACATTTGCAAAGTCTCTCGAACTAAGCACCCTGACGGGGTAAAAAGCTGGCAGTTAACAAAGGAACTGACAGAATATAAAGGAGTGTGGGCCACTTAAACGCCCAGATTGTGAGTGACTGAAGTATCTCCATGCCGGATCCCAGAGTGAGAGACTTTTCATCAAGAGAATCTTTGATCACCCAGAGACCCTGTACTAGGGTGTAACCCACAGAGTAGCTGTCCTGTTTTTGTTGATTATCTTTCATTTAAACCAATGTACCAGAAGAACTTTTCTTTAGTTGTTAGAATTTAAGAGGAGGAATTCAGTGGAATGAAACAAAGGCCTCTGGGCAGAATATATGGAGTATTGTAATTTAGCTGATGGTCATCTTAAATAAAATCATATATAGAAATTCAGTAACTGCTGTGCCTGTTGTTGATTCCTGTTGGGGGAGTTTTCCTAGAGTCCCAACTGCAGGTAAGCCTTTAGTAAACTATCCCAGTGGTTTTTAGATCCCCAACTCTTAGTATCAGTCTATACTAACTCAGGACCTTGCTAGAGTGGCAGAGCAGTCAGTCTTATCTTAAGAGGCCGGCTACCACATTGGCTTAAGGCAGAATGTGCTGGCCAATCAGCGCCATGGTAAGGGGGCTGGGGAGGCAAGCCATCAATAGAAATGGCGACCGCTATGCTGGAACAGGCGTATGGCCTCAACAATTGTATGCCACCACTAGGCTGTGCAGTACAAAAGGGAGTTCAAGTGCACATAAGTGACAAAATAAAGCAAAGGTATTAGGATTGGGAGCTGTGACAAATTGAGGGAATGTGTCACTTCTCCCTTAGGGGGAGGACCCCCCCCACCCCACCCCTGTGAGGCTTGGGAGGTGAGCCTGCTCTGCAACACCCTTCCTGGGGGTTGAGGCAAGTGGGACCTTACTGGGAGAAACTCCCCCTTTGGGGACAAGGACTCATGTTCCTGTGAGGAACTCCCTGATGCTATCCAGTGATGGCTTATATGGACTTAACTAATACACCAGAACATTATGAACTTCATGAAGATAAAGCAAACCTATATTATCAACAACAAGAAACCTGAGGATATCCCGTTAAATCAGAGTCTCCAATGGACTGTGCCGAGGATGCTGAAACAGGATGACAAACCAAAAAAAGAGCTTCAGCAGATGGCAAGCTGAGAGCAGGCGGAAAGCTGAGAATACCAGGGGAAGCCCCCTGCACGTAACAGAGTGGAAGTTGGCAGAGTTGTCACAGAACACAGAGCCTGCGTCAGCCAGAGCAGCTCCAGTGCTGAAACAGGAAATGCTGGGAGACTAGTGTGTGAGAATGGAGGAAATCTAAACAAGTTGGAACTGAGAGTTCGGTGGTGGCGTGACCACTCAACAATCATGGTGAGCAGCAGGCCTGCCCAACGACGCTGACACCACCACAAGCAGGAGGAAGCAACTACTGAAGAGAGTCTCGGGTACAGTTCTATCCACAAGGCAGGAGCGGGACATGTATGAAACGGACGTTGCAGAAAGTGTATCGCGGAGGTACCAAGAAGCCGAGAGAGAGGATCAAGTCCTACATGTACATGCAATGTTACCCCTGAAGACAAAAGGTAATATAGGGAACCTGAATACTGGAAGGTTAAAAGGGACTCCATATAAGTTGAACGAAAATCGGCTCAGTACTAATGTAAAAAGAATTGGAAATAAGCATATGAATCAGGGCTATAGTAAATGAGATGAAAAGGAACAGGAAACCCACAGAAGGGAAGAGTAACCAAGTTTGAATCTTATTGCCTTGGGAAAAGGGAATGGCCGTCCCATAGGCTGAATAAGAAAGGACAGCAACAAAAGAGAGACAGTTGGGGAGCCAAGGCCTGTGAGGTCAGGAAGATAAATATCATACATGAAAAAGCACCACAGGAGTAGGTGAACTATAATTGGGAGTTGAGCAAGCAAAATTCCTGAGAGGTGAACCATATGCAAAGAGGTCTGGAGTCCTGCAAGAGAGAGAAAAGGAACTTGAGCAGAACAAAGATAATCTCTAAGAAAGAGGACTAGGAAGCTACCAGTCCACTAAAAGAACTGCAGAACTTAGTCCAAAGGATAAGCAAAGACTTATTTACATATGATCTATTGAGTAGAACAATATAATTAAGAAATCCCTTTGAGGAAACACAGCTCCCAGGAGAAGGGAGTCGTTCTCCTGGCCTTAGTTACACTAGTTGTAGGGTCAGATAGGATCGATTTGGACATTGGACAAACTTGTTTTGAACATTCACTCTGATGAGCACCTTAGTTAGTAAACTAGGTAGGGAACACCCCATAAACATAGGGAAAGATAGGCCTTATTTTACTTTAAATAGACTACATGGTAACAATGTCTTCACAGCGTCCATGTCCTCCTGATTCTCCACAGAGCTTTCAAAGCCCCCATAAGAGTATTTTCAAGTAGGAGTTATTGATTGACTTTGGGACAACATTTGGGCAAGAGAGAACGAAAGGTGAAAAAACATAATAAATTGTGACCAGAGAGCATGTTGGTGTCCTCTCTTTAGACAATGGGATAACTATTTGGGACAAGAAGATGAAAAGTGACAGTCTCCCGAGCTTGCTAAAGTTGGTCTCTGGTATATTCATCTATACCCATACAGGGGAAATAGCTCAGATCCTGAAAAGATGACTCGGATCATTAGAGATGTTATTTGAAACTCCATTTCAAAACATGCAATGTTCATATTACTGTTGGGTCCGGTCTCCCTTCCTCCACACTCTAGGATGCTGTGGCTGCTGTTTAGTCTACTAAACAATACTTTGCATTATAAAAACAAGATTTAAAAAGGAAGCATATCTAGCATTCTCTTTTTCTAAACCATGACAAAGAACAGAGCAAAGTAATTCCAAAGTAATATGGATGCCTAAGAGGTGATTGCTCCATATTGTGATGAATCCAAGGAGTTTGTCACCTCTCCCCAAGGGGGCGCCAGCCCCTTTGGGACTAGGGAGGTGGGCCTGCTATGCTTAAGACCCCATAGGAGGCAGGGTAAGTAGCATCCATCTTGAGGTGACTCCTTATGGGTCAGGAATCCTCCAGAGAGGGACTTAAATCACCATATCTCCCCTCAAGATACTAAAACCTTTGTGGGCTATATCAGAATAAAGGGGTGTTAGGCAGAATTATATGTAGTACCCTTTGGGAACACCACACAATTGAGACTACAAGTGACAGTACAATTTCACCTTTGGTACAAGCCTGTACTACACAGTTAAGGTGGTAGCAGTAGCAGAGCAGCCAGACTTATCTCAAGAGTAAGTGAGCAGTATTGAATAGTTACACAAAGGACAGCAATTACTATGATTCAGGCAAACACTGACTCAAGGTTTGAGTAAATAAATATATATTCTTTTACTTAACAGTTGTATAACATTTCACTATTATAAGCAAGTTAAAAATCACAATCATACATACACCACACCACTTCCCTTAAATTCCAGACAAGTTAAGCTCACAAACTTGGTTGGGTGTGGAGATTTATTGTGTCGGGCTGAGTGATTCTAGATTCTGTGAGTGATCAGGTCATAGGGTTTTAGGGTGAGTTGAACCATATGTTGAAATCCCCTAAAATGGCAAGTGTTGGATATAGGATGAGGTTGGTGGCCAGTGCTTCACCAAGTGTGTCTGTGAAGTTTTTGTTGTAGCTGCGAGGTCTATAGATGAGTAGGAAACTGGGAGATGGAGGGTGAGCGTTGCAGTTTTACCATGAGGGATTCGTAATCTGTGGTGTTGGTTGAGATGTCCTTCATTATTCATGGGAATTGGTGTTTGTGTAGTATCGCTAGCCCTCCTACAGCAAGGTTGTAGCCAGGAGGGAAGGCCTTGTGAGTGATGGTCTCGTAATCCTCAGCAAACCAGGTCTTAGTAATGAAAAGTTAGTCTGGGTTTTCTTCTGTGATGAGGTCAAAGATGTGGAATTTATTTTTGCATACTGACCTGGCGTTGATGAGTTCACAGGATGGTTGGTGGGGTGTCCTTGTGGGTGCTGGGCGAGTAGGGTTGTGAGTGGTATGGGGGCTGGAGTGAAGGGGGCAAAGCCGATGGTGGAGCAGGTTGAGGGGGAAAGGAGGAGTGTGGAGAAAATGAAAGAAGGGGAATGGGAGAGGAGGGGGGGAATAGGGCTAGGACCGGATTGGGTGTGGGTGGGTAGGTTTTGGTCCTACAGTGTTTTGTTAGTGTTTGCGATCTGGGCTGGAGGATGGGTGATGCTAGAAGGAGCATAAGGTGCCTTTGGTCTGGGCCTTTTCTTGACTTTTGGACAGTCCAAGAGGTGTGGGTGAGAGTGTGAGCGGGGCTGTGGAGCTTGGGCTTTTGGCCAGAGCTGCTCTTGCTGCGCTAAGGCTGGGGAAGCGCGAGTTGGAGTTGCTATGTTGTTTGGAGAGGGTGTGAGCAGATGGTGCAGTTGAGTGGTTAGTGGCAGGGGTGGTGTGTGATGGGTGTTTTATATGGCTCGTTGTGTGGTCTGGTATGTTCAGGGGGGGACAATGTTCTCTGCTTCCTCTCTCCATCTTGCCGTTCTTAGTTGAGCGGAGCAGGATCTACGTGGGGGACAGCGGATCAGGGTGAGTGGGGTTGATCTGGCAAGGAGGAGGAATAGGTGAGGACCGAGGGTTGCAGGTTGATTGGGTGCAGTGATGGGGCGATGGGCTTTCTGATGGTGGCGGTTGAGTTCTGCTGCGTTTGGTCTCATCAGGCCTACTGGTGCGCCAGCGTGCTGCTCTGCTTTGACCAATGTGTGGCATGGTATCTGTCTAGTGGGGAGGAAACGCGTCAAAAATGTGTCTGAGGAGAGGTGCAACTCCACTGCAATACGGCACTAGATCTGGGTGCTTACCCAGTCTATGGCACCTGGTCAGGGCAGTCGGTGGAGTTTGACAGGAAAGCCTAGGATTCACAGAGTGGTTTATAGAGTGTTAATGTCTTTAGAGTTATGGGATCCCAGATAGTGTATCTAGGTACCCAGATAGGTATCCCAGATAGTGTATCTAGGTACCGCCACAGGCCTTCCCTCCTCCATGGCACTTCTAGTGTCATAATGGCCATCTGTCACCACGCTATCCCCAGTCACACACCGCGACTCGATCTCCGATGATAGCTCTGCAACCCCCTGCTTACGTGCCGCAGAACCTAACAGCTCCTGACATTATCACACCACCATCCGCCCACACCTATAATCTTACCCCAGTCAAACTATGCACCCTTGAATGTAGAAATTCCATACTTAGCTACCATACCTCCCACCAACCACAAAGGAGCCACAGACATGGAACCCAAACCACTGCCCACACAGTCCTGCTCCACAATGCAAGTAACAACGCAACCAGACCACCACCCCACCAGTCCAACCATCAAGTCAGCCCCCCCATCTCAACGTCCCCAAACTCAAAGGAGCACTCATAAATGCCAGATCTCTCATAGCTCATGCACTCGATATAGCAGACCTCATATAACCAACAACCTTGATTTCCAACCGTCACTTCCACGTGCTGTCCACCCATCCAGGGATTCTGGGCTTGTGGGGGCACCCCGAGTTTGTGGCGGTCTGTGAGGCGCTCCCCGTTACATCTCCATCACCGGGACGGCTGGTGGCTGCCCCCTTGGACTGCGGCCGCTGGCATACCATTATGAACTGGCTGTCCCCCCCCCCCCCCCCCCCCTGCAGTGCTGGGGTGGCTTTGGTGGCTGGGTCCATGGTCAGGGACTTTCGTGTGGCCACATTGTTGCCTGGGTTGGACCCTGCTGGACCAGCGTTGTAAGCACCGAACGGCGCAGAACTCTGATGGCTCCACGTGCGCCGGCTGAGATATGACCCAGCCCTGATCGAGGCACCTGCCCGCATGCGACCGGCAGTCACATTCTCAACAGTTCAACCCCAAAGGTTATACCACTCCGGCTGCCGTGACCACTGAACAATTCCATTGGTAAATCCTCCGCCTGCACCATACCCGCAATGGGTCAATGCTTAAGAGCTACTACTACGGCACGCACATACAGGCTTGGAAGAGGCCTGTGAGCATAACTTGGCCGTGAGCAGGATATAGACTCAGCAACCCGTAGGCCCACACAACTACTAACCTTGATAGCCCTGGTCCTGCCGCTACTACCCCGCCTCAGATCACCTGTACTCTCTCTATCTCCAGGAACCCTGCCCGGTCCTCACCATGACTAAGGGAGCCGGCCTCGGGAGAAAGCAAAGTTCTCTAAACATATTTACTAAAACGCTGTCCAGGTCGGCATCCAATGCCCCTGAGGAGGCGCCCACCGCCTCGGCCCCTTCGCCCTCAGACGACTCACAAAAGATGCTGGAGTACATTCGAGATTTCACTACACTGCATACCAAATTGGACGATGTGACTGGGACCATCTGCTCCATAAAAGCCCACATCGAAAAAACAGGCGGTCGAGTCACTGAAATTGAAACAAGAGTGGGTGCCGCCGAGGTTGACCTGGGCTCCCTCCGCGCTGCGGTCTCCACACTCACCAACCGGGTGTCAGCGGTGGAGAAGAAGAACGATGATCTCGAATCCTGCTCGAGACGAAATAACCTGCGCATTGTCGGAGTACCCGAGGACAATATCACGGAACCCATGGAGAACTACGTGGAACGCATCCTCATGACACTCCTAGATACCCCCAAACTTTCCCCGCAGTTTGCAATTGAAAGAGCACACCGATCCTTGTCCACAAAACCCAGACCTGGTGCCCCCCCCCACGGCCCATCATAGCCAGGATCTTAAACTTCTGGGACCGTGATGCTCTTTTACGAGTGGCTAGAATCAAGGGAGAACTCCTTCTTGGGTCGGCTAGGATCCACCTTTACCCAGACTACTCAGCGGCAGTTCAGCGGGAGCGCCAAACCTTCGTAGATGTGAAAAAGAGACTCCGTGACTTAGGAGTCAAATACTCCATGCTGTTCCCCGCAAGATTAAGGATCGAACATTCTAACAAAACTTTCTTTTTAACGATCCCTGAGGAGGCCTCTAAGTTCCTCGAAGAGCATTTCCCTGGCTGATCCCTCGACACCGCGGTGGAAGTTCAGTCTGTTGTTATATGCATCAAGTCGGCCTATGCTAGCGATAGGTCGTAATTAGCCTTGCTCATAATAGTGACTGTGCCGTCCATGAATGCTTTGGTTTTTCAATTTGTTGCTTCCTGTCAAGCTGATTCTCTTTTCACCGGTCCTCTTAGGACATCTGTTCTTATTGTGTTTAGCCATTTCCGCTACCCTAATGCTGCCCCAGCTGTTGGTACACACGGTATCGTGTAATCGGATCCCGGATGGGATACCGGGGACCTGATTGTCCTCAACTATAGAGTGTCCTATCTAGCCCGAGCTGGAATGCATTTCCTGGTTGTTGTAGCCCTTTTGGCTCGCCTAATAATCCTTTGAGGTGTACCTATACAATACACATTAGTTAACCCAGCTGTAGTGGTGATTTTCTTATATGCTCTCCAGTCTGCCGCGCCACCGCTAGGCTAACAGGCCCCCAGGCGCTGATGCTGAGAAGTTTGTTGTGGTTGGGTTGGGATTTCATTCCTCATGTTGGGGGAGGGATGTGGGTGAGGGTGTGGGGGGTGGTTATGTTAAAAAAGGTTTGACAACCGCCAGAGAGGCCACACACTACACACTAATACAACACAGAGCTATGGACAAGATGACTAACATACCCAGGTTGAGATGGCATAGGCCAACTCGGACACATAGGATAAAACTTAAAAAAATGTCCACGCCAATGGCGGATAGCAACTTCACCTTCATGAGCTGGAATGTGAGGGGTCTGGGCAACTACAGAAAGATGCGACAAATGCAACTCTATGCTGAGCG